>NW_006291969.1:95533-102394 GCF_000327345.1 Myotis davidii
GATAAAACAATTCCTCTTACATAAGACTCATCAGCTTCCTTCTCCTTTGATAAATGAGAGTGCTCATTGATCCGTGACCACAGTGTCCTTGGCCTCAATTACCCTTATCTGGCTGGAGGCCACACTGCGACAAGGTCTATTAGGGTCTCCCCCTTTTTTTTTCCAAACCTAAATTCTCTGCTTTTAATTATTCTCAAAATATTTTCATTTTTGTTTTTTGTCATCAAAAAACATTGAGCCGGGGGGGGGTGAGGGTAGGGGGTAACGTGGGGATAAGAACACATATGTAATATCTTAATAAAAAATATATTTTCAAACAAACAAACAAAAAAGAATAACTTACAGGTGGTCAACAGTAGAATAGAGGACACCAAGAATCAAATCATGTGGAATATAAGGAAGTGGCTGGCCAATGTGTCTCAGTGGTTGAGAATCAACCTATGAACTAGAGGTTCACAGTTTGATTCCAAACAAACAAACAAAAAAGAATAACTTACAGGTGGTCAACAGTAGAATAGAGGACACCAAGAATCAAATCATGTGGAATATAAGGAAGTGGCTGGCCAATGTGTCTCAGTGGTTGAGAATCAACCTATGAACTAGAGGTTCACAGTTTGATTCTCAGTCAGGGCACATGCCGGGTTGCAGGCTTGATCCACAGTTAGGGGCATACAGGAGGCAGCCAATCAATGAGTCTCATCATTGATGTTTCTATCTATCTCTCCCCCTCCCTTCCTCTTTGAAATAAAAAATATATTTTTTTAAAAAAAATAAGGAAGTAAAAAACACCCAATCAGAACAGCAGAAAGACAAAATTCAAAAATATGAAGATAGTGTAAGGAGCCTCTGGGACAACTTCAAGCGTACTAATATTCACATCATAGGGGTGCCGGAAGGAAAAGAGAGGGAACAAGAAACTGAAAACCGCCCTTTGCCAGTTTGCTCAGTGGATAGAGCGTCAGCCTGCGAACTGAAAGGTCCCAGGTTCAGTTCCGGTCAAGGGCACATGCTTGGGGTTGTGGGCTCAATCCCCAGTAGGTGACTTGCAGGAGGCAGCTGATCCATGATTCTCTCTCATCATGGATGTTTCTATCTCTCTCTCCCTCTTCCTTCCTCTCTGAAATCAATAAAAATATATTTTTAAAAAAAGAAATGGAAAACCTATTTGAAAAAATGACAGAAAACTTCCCTTACCTGGTGAAAGAAATAGACATATAAGTTGAGAAAGCGAGGAGGGTCCCAAACAAGATAAACCCAAGGAGGCCCACACCAAGATCCATCATAATTAAAATGCCAAGGGCTAAAGATAAAAGCATCTTAAAGGCAGCAAGAGGAAAGCAATTAGTTGCCTACAAGGGAGCATCCATGTGGCTGTCAGCTGATTTCTCAACAGAAACTGTGCAGGCCAGGAGGGAATGGCAAGAAATATTAAAAGTCCTGAAAAGCAAGGACCTACAACCAAGATTACCTTACCCAGCTAAGCTATCATTTAGAATTGAAGGTCAGATAAAGAGCTTCTCAGACAAGGAAAAGCTAAAGGAGTTCATCACCACCAAACCAGTATTACATGAACTATTAAAGGGTCTTCTTTAATAAGATGAATAAATATAAGATCAAAAATATGAACAATCACCTAGGTTGGGTTGCTCCGTAGTTAGAGCATCAGCCTGCAGACCAAAAGGTCTTGGGTTTGATTCTCCATCGAGGGCAAGTACCTTGGTTGCAGATTTCCTACCAGGGTGCGTGCAGGAGACAACCAATCAATGTTTCTCTCTCACATCAATGTTTCTCCTTCTCTATCTCCCCACCCCTTTCTCTCCCTTCCATCTCTCCTCCCACTCATTCACTCTCTCTAGAAATTAATGAAAAAAATATTCCCAGGTAACAATTAAAATCTACACTAATAAAAGAGAAATATGGTAATTGGCGTATGACCGCTACCCTTTTCATTGGCTAATCAGGGTGATACGCAAATTAACTGCCAACTAAGATGGCAGTTAACTGCCAACAAAGATGGCAGTTAATTTGCATATGTAGGCACAATGCAGGGAGGCGAAAGGGAAAGCAGGAAGAAGCCCCCTGCCACTGACAGTGATCGGAAGGAAACCCAGGGGGGAGCTAAGAGCCAGGGGGCAGGGCATGATCGGAGAATTGGGCGCCTTTATCGCCCTGGCCAGTGATAGCAGGAAGTAGTGGTGGAGCCAGCAATGGGAGCTGGGCAGGGTTGAAGCTGGCAGTCCCGAGAGCTAGGGGTCCCTTGCCTGGGCCTAAAGTGGAGCCCGCGATCACGGGGCCACTGCTGCTGTGGGTCCCCGCTGCCCGGGTCGGATGCCACGGCCAGAGGCGTCAGGCCTGGGCAAGGGGCCGATCCTGTGATTGGAGGGTGATGGGGGTCAACACCTGAGGGCTCCCAGTATGTGAGAGGGGGCAGGCTGGGCTGAGGGACACTCCCCCCCCCCAACCCAGTGCACGAATTTTGTGCACCAGGCCCCTAGTATATATATATATACACACACAATGAAATGGCAATAAATGCATAGCTATCAACAATTAAATCTAGAAAATCAAAACAAATGAACAAGGAATCTAATGAACAAAATAAACTGATGAATAAAATAGAACCAGAGGCATGGAAACATGAAACAAACTGATGAATCTCAGAGGAAAGGGAGGGTCTGGGAAGAGATTAGCCAAAGAATTTATAAGCATTACCTATGGACATAGATAATAGGGTGATGAAGGCCTGGGGTGGGTGGAGAGTGGCATTGGGGAGATAAAAAGGGGCATATCTGGATATCTGTAATACTCTCAACAATAAAGGTTTAAAAAATAAATAAATATACAAACAAAAGCGGAGAGGGGAGGAGGGAGACCTAGATTTCTTTCTAAAATACCTGAGTAGATGATGATGCCAGTGTATTGAGATGAGAAAGTTTATGGGAAGGACCAGGTCTGGAGACAAAAATCAGGGGTACTTTTATAAGTATGTTCAATTTGAGGCGTTTGTGCAACACCTCAATTGATAGTTCAACTAGGCACTGTGGATTTTAAAGTCTAGAATTCAGGGCAGAGAGCAGGGCTGGAGACAAAAAAAAACATGAAAATGATGAAGATGGTATTTCTTTATCCCTGGCTAGTCTGGCTCAGTTAGTTGAAGCATTGTCCTGTACACCACAATGTGGCAGGTTGGGGTTCAATTCCAGCTCGGGTGTGCTGGGGAGGCAATTGTGTGTGTGCAGGAGGCAGCCGTTCAATGATTCTCTCTCATCATTGGTGTTCCTATCTCTCTCCCTCTCCTTTCCTCTCTGTTTTTCTCATAGATGTTTTTCACATCTATGTTTTTCTCTCTTTCTGAAATAAATTTTTAAAAATAATGATAACATTTAAATCCACAGGAACTGAGGTTGTCATTTAGAAAGAGAACATAAAAGAAATGTTTCGGGGTCACGCCCAGAGGAACCCCAGCATTGAGGTTAAATAGAGGAAAGAGAACCAGAAAGGGGAGTGTAGAGTGGCCAGTGAGGTAGAAGGAAACTGCGTAAGCATGTTTGCTCAAGGGGGTGTTGTAAGAACATGTAGTGAATACACTTGGAAAGAATTATGATGGAAGCCCTGGGAAGGAGGTTAGGTTCTATCCAAGTCCTCTCCTTTTACAATCACCTTGATATAAGGAATAAAAGGTCCTATCCAACCCTATCACATGGCGGCGCTTTGTGATATGGTTTCTGTCTACTTCTCAAGCCTCATTGCTCATTATTTCCTCCTATTCTAATTCTTAGCTTTTTTGAATATTCCGTTTCCTATCACAGGATTTGGGTCAATTCTGTTCTCCATGCCTAGAAAAGGCTTAAATTTCCCCCATCTTTTCTAGGATTATTGGTTAAATTTGTAGATTTCTGCTTTAGATTGTTTAGGTCAGCAATTTTCAATTGGTATGCTGCAGTACACTAGTGCTGAAAGAATTTTTAAAATATATTTTTATTGATTTCAGAGAGGAAAGGAGAGGGAGAGAGATAGAAACACCAATGATGAGAGAGAATCATTGAGCGGCTGCCTCCTGTACACACACACACACCCACCACACACCCCCGACACCCACTCTGGGAATCGAGCCCGAAACCCAGACATGTGCCCTTGACCAGAATTGAATCCGAGACCCGGATAGGCCAACTGCTCTATCCACTGAGCCAAACCGCCTAGGGCTGAAAGAATTTTTAAAACATGCAATACCTGGGAAAAGTGGTAAAGGGGGATTGTGCAAAGTACCGAGAGACTCGTCCAGGTCTGAGTGCCAGCACCCGAGACCGGGGCACCTTCAGGTGGCAGAAGGTGATCGAAATTACTCAGGTATGAAGATCCTCTTCTATGTTTTGTGTAGAAGGCCCCAGATATTTCAAGTGGTCATTTTGGAATTACAATGATTTTTAATAATTTGCCCCAGAAGTTTACTAAAATTGGCAAGAATCATCTCTGAAGTGAATTGATAGTAGTGCACAGCTCTACAAGCTACTTAAACAGAAACCCAGGCATTCTTCAGTATTTTGGTTCAAATGGATTATATAACTGGTTAAAGTGTTTCAGCTGCTGGGGTTTTTGTTTTTGTTTTTGTTTTTTGCCTCCCCTACCCTCCCCTATGGTGTTTTCAGCTGTAAGATATGCTTGATTTGTGCATTAGGTAGTTTTGGAAGTTTCCAATTACTGTTTAAATATTGCTGAAGTTCCATGGCAGCTTAGTTTTACTCTTATTAAGACTTTTAGGAAATTTTGACCTCATTCCCTTTCATGTCACAATGGGACAGCTTCTCTAAATGAAGAGTACAGTTTTTGTGTTTTCTTTTATCTTTTATTTGCATGGAAATTTAAGATGCTACAGTTTCCCAGCAGCCTGGTAATGTTGAGATAACTGTGTCTCTTTAAATGCTGTTTAGGAACGCTCTTCAGATGTGAAATTTTCTTTTTGTTTTTGCCTTTTGGATCATAAATTGGATATTTCATCTCACGTGGATAAGTACAACACTGACAAACACATGAAATAATAAAGAAGACTTTATCATCTTAAATCCGAGGAACTTGGCTAATTCTGGAGATAGCCATATGAAAATTTTAAAACTGAAGTATGAGTAGCTGACTTGAAGTAACTCTATGTCAAATAGTCATAGGTTAAATATCTTCAAAGAACTTGGATTTTATTTCAGAGGATACAAAATTAAAACAAACTGGAAAACACAAAAATAACCAAGAAAAACCCAACACCTTCCTGTGCAGTCCCGTTAGAATCTGGACTTGCCATGAGTGTTGAAGCCTTGTTTCATTGAGTCAGAGAGACTGGACCTAAATGGCCCAGTATGACTGCTCCAGCCTGGCTTAATTTTCCCACTCCACCATCATTAACAAAGTCATCATTGAATTGTGAGAAGCATTCTGACAATTCATGGACAGAAAATCGTTATGATGTGAATCGTCAACGACACAACTCTTCAGATGGCTTTAATTCTGGTATTGGATGTCCCAATGGAGGTAACTTTGGGAGGAAAGAAAAAAATGGATGGAGTACGCATGGGAGAAATGGCACTGAAAACATAAATCATCGAGGGGATACCGTACGTTCCATTCTGAAAAAGCCAAGGACTACACAAAAACAACATCCCTGACAATGAACCAGGGAAGAAGAAAGGAAAGAATACAAACAGTTTGAAGCTGAGGATTTCCGTCTTTAAATCCTGAATGAGAGAGATCCAAATCAAAATAAATCTTTAGCTGCAATTTAGAGCTCCAAGGATGCTGGTCATTAAGAAAGATAATGCAAAAAACTTACAGCTGTCTAGATTCCCAGTAGCAGGAAGTCTTCAATCATAGCCAGTTAAGAACAGGACTGGTCCAAGTGTTTATAAAGGTTTAGTCCCTAACCTGCTGCTCTACCCACAAAACCTACACAATGGAAAAGCCAAACTAAAGAAAATAAAGCTGGGACTTCTTTCTCTCATGAATCTACATATGGTGTTGGCAACTTCAATGCTTTTAAATCAACAGCCAAGAATTTTAGTGCAACAATGACAGTGAAAGAGTTTAATTGCTCAAATTCCTCTTCACCTGTTGACAAACTTCATCAGCAGCCTCATCTAACCAAACTGACACATATTCACACTGATAAGAAGAGTGAATTTCTGCAAGCATTGAAAAGGAACAGAGTGGGTCAAAAACCAAGATGGTGGCATAGGTAAACACCTGAAATTGCTGCCTCGCACAACCACTTCAAAAATACAACTAAAAGACAAAAATGGACATCATTCAGAACCACAGGACAGCTCGCTGAGTGGAAATTCTACAACTAGAAGGAAAGAGAAAAGCACGCTGAGACTCACAGGAGGTGTGGAAGTAAGTGCAGAGGTACAGAGGCACACGCAGAAAGGGCTGGCAACTGAGGACATGGTTGTCTTTTCCAATAAGGAGGGAGTCTCAAGCTCCCGACGGCCTCAACTCCAGTTCGGGCAAGTCTCTGGGGACCCAGACTCACACGGGGAGAAACTGGACTGTCTGGCATCGGGCAGAACTTCAGGGCGGCTTTCTCTCAGAGGTGCTTGCATTGATTACTGTGGGACACTGAAACCCGGGACCTCTTAGGGAAGTGCTGAGGATCATCCATAGCTGTTTGCTCTGCCCTGTTGATTCCCTGAGACCCCGCCCCACCCACGCTGTGTGCAGGGGCTTTTGCATATGAATGGCCTGGCCCTTTGCAATCTGAAAATTACCTAAAAAACTGCAGCTGGGTCAGAGAGACCCAGAACTTCCAAAAGAAGGCCCAAGGTCCCACAGCAGCTTGTATTGCTTCACAGCTGGGCCTCATCTGTGCACCTCTAAATC
>NW_006291969.1:103578-106989 GCF_000327345.1 Myotis davidii
GTAATAATCTGAACAATAAAGGTTTTAAAAATAATAAAAAAAGAAAAAAGAAAAGAAAAGGGACAGAGTGGAAGAAGACCATAAAGATGAAAGTCACGCTGGCTTCAAGAAGGATGACGACTCATTTAACTTGCATAACAGACAGAAAAAAAAAGAGGAACAACTGTAATAATCTGAACAATAAAGGTTTTAAAAATAATAAAAAAAGAAAAAAGAAAAGAAAAGGGACAGAGTGGAAGAAGACCATAAAGATGAAAGTCACGCTGGCTTCAAGAAGGATGACGACTCATTTAACTTGCATAACAGCAATAATACCAAGACAGAGATTTAAACCAAAACTTTGATGAAAATGAAATTCCACAAGAGAATGGCAATGCCTTGGTTATTTCCCAACAGATCATTTGGTCTTCAACCTTCCCACAAACAGATGTTCTTTCAAGTTCACTTGAGGCAGACCACAGATAGTTAAAGGAGATGAACTGGCAAGAAAACTGAAAACAATGAAACCTGTGCTTCCTTGACTGAGGATGAAATGAGAGAATTCCAAGTTATTAGAGAACAGTTGCAGAAGAATGGTCTGAGGAAAAATGGTATTTTGAAAAGTGGCCTGATTTGTGACTTCAAGGTTGGACCCTGGAAAAACAGCACTTTCCACCCCATGGTTGAGAATAATGACACGGAGACGAGCAGCAGCAGCAGCAGCAGCAGCAGCAGCCACATGTCCAAGGACAATGACGAGGACGTGTAAGGGTCCTGGCAGCCTGAAAGGTTTAGTATGGCATGTACTCATGTAGTCAGGGTGGAGTATAAAATGAAGAACTATTTATGTAGTAAAATGCCCCATCAGAAGATTGGGGGGGGGGGTCTTTTATATGAAGAAAACCAAGAATATTGTGTTAGGCTGTGTTGAACATTCTTTCTTTGTACATGGATGTTGTAGAAATGAAGACTTTGGTGGACCCAACATTGATTCTCTTCATCACTGCAGCATTTCTCTGACTAACAATGTGACAATGTAACAGATGACATGGTCTCATTTAATAATAAAAAATTGTGTAATGTTTTGCAAAGCTTCTGTTTTAAAATGTTCGGCTCTTAAGAAAAAAGCAGCTTACACTGTTTTGCTTACAGAGTCCTATCTCTTCATACAATGGAAATCCTCAAGTCCACTTTGTGCATCCCCACTCCCAAAAAAGACAATGTAGCATGTTGGCTAAAACTGGAGCAAAGTGCACTAAAACATTAATTTTATGAGCTCAACTGTTGTACTAGTCACTTTTTAAAACTTAAATTGCTCTTTAGCCATGTGTACTTCCATAACTATTGCAGAAAAACTTGCCACACTTTCTTCCAAATTTTAAGAGGAGGTTTTCAAGAGCTTTATTTGGGTATGTTGTCAGACCAGGATTTTCAGAGATGATGAAAAAGAGTTGTTGTGGGAAAATTTATTTTGATAAATTATTACATGAGCAGAAAAACTGATCACACTGACTGGATCTGTCCACAACATGGAAATAAACTGGATTTTCAGAAAAAATAAAACATACAATACCTGACTATTTAGTCAGGGGCATTGACCTCTTTTCCCTTAGCTTGTCAAATTAAAAAATAACAAAAGTTCTCCCCAGATAATTTACTAGCACACTTATTTTCCTATACAGTTTTTCTTACGTACTTAAAACTGTATATTTTATAGGTTTTTCTTGTTTGTTTTGCTTAACATATTAAGCCCCATGATACTAAAGGCTTCCTAAAATTTTTTAAATGACTAGACACTATTTCAAAACAGAAATGAATATTAATCCCTTTAATGTCCTGTGTTTATTTAAAATATTTTAAAGTTTATGCAGATGCTTTAAAATATTTTTGTAACTTTTTACATAAATGTATTTTTAAAATACTTGGTAGATGACAAACTGCTTTCTACCAAGGTTTTTGAGGTTTACTCTTCTAAGATTTCTACTTCATACTGACCCATTTTCCCTTAGATTTTCAAATTAAAAAATGAGAGCCCTAGCCGATTTGGCTCAGTGGATAGAGACTCTATCCGATAGAACCTGTGGACTGAAGGGTTCCAGGTTCAATTTCAGTCAAGGGCATATGCCTGGGTTGCGGGCTCATCCCTAGTGGGGGGCGGCCAGGAGGCAGCTCATCAGTGATTCTCATCTTTGATTTTTCTATCTCTCTTCCCCTCTCTCTCTCTCTCTGAAGTCAATAAAAAATATATTTTTTAAATGACAACAGCCAACATAATAGCCCTCCAGTGTGAATCAAAATTATACCTATTTTTTAGTCAGATTTTAATAATTAGTTTATGTGTGTCTTGAGATTAAAAAAAAATGTTGAAAAATGCTGGTTTAGAGCAATTACCATGGCTGCGGTGTGAAGAATGGATGTGGGGATGCGGGGCCTGGCAGGCGCAGTTCGGTGGTTGGGCATGGGTTTGGTTCCCGTGCCGGGGTTGTGGGCTTGATCTCCAGTGTGGGGCGTGCAGGAGGCATGTGGTGGGGAGGGGTAGAGACCCCTTAGAACAGTGGTTCTCAACCTTCCTAATGCCGCGACCCTTTAATACAGTTCTTCATGTTGTGGTGACCCCCAACCATAAATTATTTTCGTTGTTACTTCATAACTGTAATTTTGCTACTGTTATGAATCGTAATGTAAATATCTGATATGCAGGATGGATTTTCATTCTTACAAATTGAACATAATTAAAGCATAGTGATTAATCACGAAAACAATATGTAATTATATATGTGTTTTCCGATGGTCTTAGGCGACCCCCAGGTTGAGAACCGCTGCCTTAGAAGCTAAGAGGATCTGGGTGTCAGTGCAGTTTTGCTACACAGGTGTGGTCCCAACCCAGACGCATCACCAGGCACACTATAGGAACTCATCAAAAACGCAGAACCTCAGATCCCCAGCCCCATCTCCCATTTGATAAGATCCCCAGACGATTCTTATGCGCATTCAAGTGTGACAATAACTGATCTAGACTGTTGTTTCAAACCGCTGTACACTAGAATCGCCTGGGGAGCTGTAAGTTTTCCGGTGTCCAGGTCACATCCCATGTCGATTAAGTCAATCACTGCGAGCGGGACCAGAAAGCAAAACCCCTCCAAAAGGGATCCCAAGGTTCAGCCAATCTGGCAGCCTGTGATGTGAGTAACATGGGAAGAAACTTACAGCCAGTGGGCTCAAGTAGCTGAGCAACGGGCATGGGAATGGAACGTACTAAATAGTTCCGTTGTTTGTTTTTATTTCTGCACAGTGCACAGGTAGTGCCGAGGTAACAGTAAATGAGACGAGTGGAAGGCCTGACAGACGTGCTCCTTGGCCAGGCGCTGGACAGCCGAGCAGGGGCGGACGGCTGTCAACCCAGGGCAGCACCGCCCGCTCCCGCCCGCGGGG
>NW_006291969.1:107421-118840 GCF_000327345.1 Myotis davidii
GTTCGGGCTGACTTTTAACGGGGGAGTGGGGAACCCGGGGTGTAAGTGTGACCTCAGTGTCCGAGGAAAGAAAGGAATCGGCCAGAGTATGGCCGCTAAGGAAGGGGATGAGCGAGGGCACATCCCAGCTCGGCCTCCCCGGGAGGGCACGCGCCTCGTCGGAGGGACCCCGTAAGTGGGCGCCGGGGGCGGGCCCCGCAGCCCGGGCTCCCTTCGTGCCCACCAGGGCTGGAGTGGTTGGCTTGGGCGCCGGGGCGCTCGGTGCCGATCGTGTGTGCGTTCTTGTGCGCGCTTGAAAGACTGGAACTTTGATTGCATTCTAGAATCTAAAGGCGTTTTCCAGGACTGTTCCTCCCCGCGTATATTATGAAATCTTGATCCGCCTATTTTTCTTCCACTAGAGGTTACTGTGAGCTACTGAGCTGGGTTTTTTGTTTGTTTGTTTGTTTGTTTTTGTGGTGGTAATGAAATGTTTAATCTTGCACATGATTTTTTTCCTACGTTAATCAAAATTGTTACCAAGAGTGTTTTATGCTCCTTTTTTTTGTTTGTGTTTTTTTGTTTGTTTAACTCAATAGCATTTCCATCGAAGGTTGTGTCTTGAATCTTGTTACTTCAACTAGATAAAAACAGCAGACAAGTCACCTGGGGTAGAGAGGAACCTTTTTTGCATGTGGTCAGCATAATGAGGTTAACTTTACACAAAACAGCCTGAAGGTTTTTTAATTAAAAGAAAGGATTTAAGGGTTCTTTTCTCTTCTACTACTCTTCTACCCCAACACCACCCCAAAGCAAGCAACCTCTCCCCCCCCTCGCCCATTTTTTTAAGTATCTTTCTCTTACACACACACAATATCTTTCACTTTCTTGATGTAAAATTATGAGCCCTCTGTTGGACAGTAGGGTGGAGATAGAAATCCTGCTTCGGGGTTTCTTACCATGAAGTCCCTGTGTGAGTGGAGGGTGAAAACTGGATAAAGCAAGATCAGCTGTGGTCTCTCTAAATGACCTCAAAACACAAAAGTTGTCACAGCTACCTTGGAGAGCTACGGAGTAGAGCTTGAGTTTACTTATAGATGTTGTTTCCTAACCCCAGTTTATGCCAGCCCTGGAATTTACTCCAACCCAGTGCATCTGAAACCCAGAACAGTGAAAATCTCGCTAAAGTCATACACTAAGGGGCCTAGCAAAGGCTGGAGCAGAGGGCCTTTGATCTTCTCTAGTGCTTACCAAACCACTAGCCATGAAACCAAGTTTATTGCAGATGTCTAAACATCAGTTTGTGTTAGCATATTTTACTAGCAATATGGCAGCAGAAATTTTAGGATAAAATCTGCTGCAGCACAATTAGGTATTGGCTACTATAAGATTGATTGAGTGGTGTCTGATTTTCTTCAAGCTTGATGTATGGGTGATGTAAATTGAATACTCTGTTTTGTAATTCTTGGCTTTAAAAAACAATGCAGGAAATGAGTATGACAAAAATCAGTATACCTTCCATTATGTTATTATAACTGGGGTTTATTTCCCTTAATAATAACTTTGAAGCATGGGCAAAATAATTGGAGTTAAAATTTCATGCAACATTGCAAGCTGGAAAAAGGGCATATGATGTACGATCATGTCACATAGAACTATATTTCAGTTAGATTTCACTTCTTATCCAACTAAGGGAAAGGGGGAAAAGTTACTTTTTAAAATTTTAACAAATTATAAGATTATTTTAAGATATATTTCTAACAGTAAGAATGCCCTAGCCATTTACATTTTATTAAAGCAGTAGTTATATTCTATGTAGACTATATTGGAAAAGTAAAAAACATTACCCCTTTTGACCTTTGCATCTATATGTAATCTTAAGAAAGCTTACGGACATGAGACATTTTGTTCAGGTGACTCAGTAGAAATTAATGGACATCAGTTAAACATAGTAGGACATGAAAAAGTCCAAGACGATCAATTTACCAAAATAGTTCTTTAATGCTTACCTTTGTCTTGAAGACACAAAAATGGTTTCTTGTCATATGAATTTTTAGTCCTGTAAAATTGCCAGTAGAAGGGTGGGGATATAGAAATCTTAAGTTTTTCCTTTTCCTTTTTTGTTTTAATTCAGTAGCTATTTCATTAGTAAAGAGTTCTATTTTCTTATTGTAGCTTGGTGTGTGCCTTGCCTAGTTTCACTTGATACTCTTCAGGAAGTATGTAGAAAAGAAAAGCTCACATGTAAATCGATTGGAATCACCAAAAGGAATCTAAACAATTATGAGGTGGAATACTTGTGTGACTACAAGGTAGTAAAGGTAAGGCAAATATCTAGTCCCTTAAAAGAGACTTAATTAGATTTCAGTATTTCATATGTGTAAAATAAAAAGAACCTTAAGTAAGCAAAGCTCTTCTTAATGTTTAAAGCCATAATAATTTATATGTCCTGTCTGTATTACCAAATAAAATTGAAAGGATTTTTAAGCATACGGTGTGCTTGCATTAGAATATTTGAAGTGCTTATATCATTCTACATCCAACTCTTGATTCTCTCTATGTGGGTTACCAGAGCAAATATTTTATCTCAGATTGGCTTCTCCTGGGATTCATTTTGTTCCTGAATCATATTTCCCCATATCACCTGAAATGAACTTAGAAATTCAAACCAATTTTTGTGTTACTGAATGTCCTCAGGAAGCAGCACCATTTATATTTCCTGCCAACATGTCAAGCTCCAGATATTAGTGAGGTTCTGTGGTGTACTAGAACAGTGTGGAGTTTAACGTGGAGTCATTTCTAGCCTCTGTTTAGTGTCTTAAGACTTCAGTAAAGTCACCTAACTTCTCTGGGACTTAACTTTATTACTATTCCTTTTAAAAATGACGGTATTGTTCTAAAAAGCTTTTTCAATCCAAATCTTACAATAAATTTTTGAGTAATCATCTCTATAGCCTATTCTCTCTCCAAGAACTCTGTTTTGATCATTAGTCTGTCATTTTTACAGATAATCAGGAATCTTGTTTAATTCTTTGTTTTTCTTCATCAGATTCCATATCGATTTAGTCATTAAATGCAGTTCTTCCTTTGAAATACCCATCTTTTGATATCACTGCCTTCCTTACTCGGTGGGATTTTATGATCATTGTTATGATCTTCACAACAACCTTCAAACCCAAAACAGCCTAATCATTTGTCTTCACAGTTTATAAACTCTGGCCTGAACAATCTAGCTGAGAATATTGTATAATCACACATATTGGCTCCACGAAAGCTTATTTCTTTTTTTTAATCTTTTGCTCTTTTCTTAATGTGTTTTTTTTTTAATATATTTTATTGATTTTTCACAGAGAGGAAGGGAGAGAGATAGAGAGAGTCAGAAACATCGATGAGAGAGAAACATTGCCCAGCCGCCTCCTGCACATCCCCCACCGGGATGTGCCCGCAACCCAGGTACATGCCCTTGACCGGAATCGACCCCGGGACCTCTCAGTCCGCAGGCCGACGCTCTATCCACTGAGCCAAACCGGTTTTGGCTTAATGTTTTTTTTAAAAAAATATTTTTATTGATTTCAGAGAGGAAGGGAGAAGGAGAGAGAGATAGAAACATCAAGATGAGAGAGAATCATTGATCTGCTGCCTCCTGCAGGCCCCCTATTGGGGACCAAGCCTGCAACCCAGGCATATGCCCTTGACCCGAATCAACCCGGGACCCTTCAGTCCACAGGCTGATGCTCTGTTCACCTTGCCAAACTGGTCAGGGCTTTTTATGTGTTTTTATTGATTTTAGAGAGAGAGGAAGGAAGGAGAGAGAGAAACAGCTATTGGCTGAAAGAAACATATCAGGCATGCTAAAGCTTATTTCTATTCTCATACTGCTCAATTCTACTTGATACGCTTTTTATTCTTCGCTTTCTTTTCTTTTTTAAAATATATTTTTATTGATTTCAGAGAGGAAGGGAGAGGGAGAAAGAGATAGAAACATTAGTGATGAGAGAGAATCATTGATTGACTACTTCCTGCATGCCCCACATGGGATGGAGTCCACAACCCAGGCATGTTTCCTGACAGGGAAATCAAACTCTGACCTCCTGCCTGGTTCATAGGTCAGTGCCAGCTGGGCTATTCTTTGCTTTCTTTCCCCATTCATGTCAGCAGTTTTCCCACCTTTTATCTCAGATTGGCTTCTCCTGGGATTCATTTTGTTCCTGAATTGTATTTCCCCATTATCACTTGAAATGAACTTAGAAATTCAAACTAATATTAGTGTTGCTGGATCTCCTCAAGAAGCAGCACTGTTTACCATAGTGGCTGCACCAATTTACAATCCCACCCTCTCATATTCAGCTGCAGACCTCTTCTATCTCAGTGAAAAGTAGGATCCCTCAAATATAAACTCTCAAATTACCTTCACACCAGTTATTTGTAGCTTCGCTTACTCATAGTTTTAGAAATATGACCATTTGTCTTTTTTGTTATCCATCCCCTTTAGGACTTTGCTTAATCTGTGATATCTTGTTTGCATCTCTCTTTACACTGATTTATCTCATTTGATAAACCTATCTCTATGACTGTTTTTGTAACTGGCAATTTGCACATCTTAATCCCTTCCCTTTTTTCACCCATTTCTCCAACTTTCCTCACATCTAGTAACCATCAATTTTTTTTCAAGATTTTTAAATTCATTTTTAGAGAGAGAAGGGAGAGGGAGAGAGAAACATAGATGTGAGAGTGATACATCGGTAGACTGCCTCCTGCACACACCCCCTGCCATGGATCGAGCCTGCAGCCCCGGGCATGTGCCCTAACCAGGAATTGAACCAGTAGCCTTCTGGTGCACAGGACGACGCCCAACCCACTGATCCACACTAGCTAGGGCTAGCAACCATCAATTTGTTCTCTATATCTATGAGCTTGTTTCTGTTTTGTTTTGCTTGTTTATTTTTTAGATTTCACATGTAAATGAAATTATTTGATACTTGTCTTTCTCTGTCTGACTTATTTCACTTAGCATAATAACCTCTAGGTCCTACCATGTTGTTGCAAATGGCAGCATTTCATTCTTTTTTATGGTTAAGTAATATTCCATTGTATATATGTGCCACATCTTTATTCATTTCGCTGTTTATGGACACTTAGGTTGCTTCCCTATTTTGACTGTTGTAAATAATGCTTCAACAAACAGGGGTATATATAGCTTTTTGAATTAGTGTTTTGGATTTTTTCAGCTAACTCCTTAGAAGTGAAATTGCTGGGTTATGTGATAGTTCTCTTTATTTTTTTAACTTTTTGAGGAACCTTCATACTGTTTTCCATAGTGGCTGCACCAATTTACAATCCCACTAGTAATGCACGAAGGTTCCCTTTCCTCCACATCCTCCCCAACACTTGTTATTTGTGGATTTATTAATGATAGCCATTCTGACAAGTGTGAGGTGATAGCTCATTGTGGTTTTAAATTGCATTTTCCTAATGATTAGTGATGTTGAGCATCTTTTATATTGTCCTTTGTAGATATGTCTATTCAGGTCCTCTGTCCATTTATTAATCAGATCTGTGTGTGTGTGTGTGTGTGTGTGTATGTGTGTGTGTGAAGTTGTATTTGTATATATATTGTACATAATATCCTTATGTATTTTGGATATTAACCCCTTATTGGATGTATCATTGGCAAATATCTTCTTCCATTCGGTAGATTGTCTTTTCATTTTGTTGATGGTTCCCATCACTGCAGAACCTGCTTAGTGTAGTCCTATTTGTTTATTTTTTCTTTTGTTCTTCTTGCCTGAGGAGACATATCCAAAGCAATATCACTAAGAGCAATGTTGAAGAGTTTACTTTGAGTTTATAGTTATTTGTGGATTTACATTTAAGTCTTTAATCCAGCGGTTCTCAACCTGTGGGTCGCGACCCCTTTGGGGGGTCGAACGACCCTTTCACAGGGGTCGCCTAAGACTATCGGAAAACATATATAATTACATATTGTTTTTGTGATTAATCACTATGCTTTAATTATGTTCAATTTGTAACAATGAAATTGGGGGTCACCACAACATGAGGAATGAAATTGGTCACCACAACATGAGGAACTGTATTAAAGTATTAAAGGGTCACGGCATTAGGAAGGTTGAGAACCACTGCTTAATCCATCTTGTAGATGGTATATGAAAGTGGTCCAGCTTCATTCTTTTGCATGTATCTATCAAGTTTTCCCTGTACCATTTATTGAAGAGACTGTCTTTCCCCATTGTATATTCTTTCCTCCTTTGTCACAGATTAATTGACCATATAGGCATGGGTTCATTTCTGGGTTCTCTGTTCTGTTCCCTTGATTTTTGTGTCTGTTTTTATGTCAGTACCATGTTATTTTGATTATTATATTAGCCTTGTAGTATAATTTGATATCAGGTAGTGTGATACTTCCAACTTTGGTCTTTTTTTTTTTTCAAGATAGCTTTGGATATTTGTGGTTTTCTGGTTCCAAATAAACTTTAAGATTATTTGTTCTAGTTCTGTAAAAAATGCTATTGGTATTTTGATCAGGATTGCATTGATTATGTAAATTGTTTTGGGAAATATGGACATTTTAACAATATGTAATATTCCTATATATGAGCACCAGATATCCTTCTATTTATTTGTATTTTCTTCAATTTCTTCTAGTGCCTTACAATTTTCCAAATATAGATCTTTTACCTCCTTGGTTAAATTTACTCCAAGGTATTTTATTCTTTTTCATGCAATTGTAAATTGGTTTATTTCCAATTTCTCTTGTAGTAGTTCATTATTGGTGTACAAAAATACGCCAATTTTTAAATTTTGTACTATGCTACTTAAAAATAAGTAGCATTGAATCATTTATTAGTTCTTATAGGTTTTTAGTGGATTCTTTATGGTTTTCTATGTAGTATGTCATCTGCAAATAATGGCATACAAGTGAATTTTACCAAACATTCAAAGAAGATTTAATACCTATTCTCCTCAAACTACTTCACAAAATTGAAGAGAAGGGAACCCTCCCTACCTCATTTTATGAGGCCAGTATTACCCTGATATCAAAATCAGACAAAGACTTTTTTTCCTAGTATATTTTTATTGATTTCAGAGAGGAACGGAGAGGGAGAGAGAGATAGAAACATCAATGATGAGAGAGACCATGGACTGGCTTACAAAATACTTCAGTATCTAACTCTATCATACATTTCAAAACTCTATTCTGAGCACTCCCCACAGCATGCTCTCTCCTACTATACCTGACCTCCTTATAAAAATAAAATAAAAAAATAAAATAAAATATGAGAATCATTGATTGGCTGTCTCCTGCATGTCCCCAACTGGGGATTGTGCCTGCAACCTGGGCATGTACCCAGACCAGGATTCAAACCATGACCTCCTGGTTCATATTTCAACGCTCAACCACTAAGCCACTCTGGCTGGGCCAGACAAAGACATTTTTAAAAAAGAAAAGTATAGGCCAATATCACTCTTGAACATGGCTGCAAAAATCCTCTCTCCAATGGTATGCTAAATGGACAATCTTGGTTTGTTCCTGATTTTTTTTTTTTTTTAAGAATAGTTTATTGATTTTGAGAGAGAAACATCACTGTGAGAGCACAGTATCGATAGGCTGCCTCCTGCACACCTCTTACCAAGGATTGAGCCCGCAACTGGGCATGTGCCCTTGACTGAGAATGAAAACGGCAACCTCGTGGTGCACAGGATGATGACCACTCAACTGAGCCACACCAGTCAGGGCTTGTCTTGTTCCTGATCTTAAAAAAAAGCTTTCCTCTTTACCATTGAGTATGATGATGGCTATAGGTTGTGAAATATGGCCTTTATACTGTTGAGTGTGTTCCTTCTATCTTCACTTTGCTGAGTTTTTACCATCAATGGATAATGTATTTTGTCAAATGCTTTTTCTGCATCTATTTATATGATCATACGATTTTTATACTTCATTTTTTATGTCATGTATCACATTGATTTGTAGATATTGAACCAGATTTGCATCCTGAGAATAAATCCCACTTGATCATAGTATATTATTTTTTTAATTATTGCTCAATTTAGTGTGCTAATTTTTTTTTTTAAAGAGCATGGGCTTTATTTTTTTTTTAAATTTTTTATTACAAAGGGTATTACATATGTGTCCATTTTTTCCCCCCACCCTAGACAGTCCTCTAGCCTCCCCTATCCCCCAGTGTCTTATGTCCATTGGTTGCTAATTTTTTATTGAGTAATTTTTTGTATCTATATTCAACTGAGATATTGGCCTATAATTTTCTTTTTTTGTAATATCTTAGTTTGGTTTTGTTATCAGGATAATACTGGCCTGGTATAATGTGTTAGGGAGCTTTCCCTCCTCTTCAGTATTTTGTAATAGTCTGAGAAGGGTAGGTATTGAATCTTTGAATGTTTGGTAAAATTCACTTGGGAAGCCATCTTATCCAGGACTTTGTTGGGAATTTTTTCTTCCTGATTGGATTTCATTAGTAGTTATCAGTCTGTTCAGATTTTCTTTTTCTTTCTGATTCACCCTTGAAAGATTATATGTTTCTTTTTTTTTAAATCCTCACCTGAGATGGATATAAATTGACTTCAGAAAGAGGGAAGGAAGAAGGAGGAGGAGGAGAGAGAGAGAATCATCAAGGAGAGAGAGAAATATCAATTGGTTGTGTCTTGTACACACTCCAACTAGGAATCAAACCTGTAACCTTTTTGGTGTACAGGATGATGCTCCAACCAATTTAGCCACCCAGCTAAGGTGGAAGATTCTATTTTTCTAGGAATTTATCTATTTCTTCAGTTTTTCCAGTTTGTTGGCATATACTTGTTGGTAGTATTTTCTTAAAATATTTTGTATTTCTGTGGTGTCAGTTGGTACTTCTCTTTCTTTCCTGGTTTTATTTGGGTCCTCTATTTTTTTTCTTCATGAGTTTGGTTAGAAGTTTATCAATTTTGTTTATCTCTTCAAAGAACCAGCTTTTGGTTTTATTGATATTTTGTAATTTTTGATTCTATTATTTCCACTCTAATCTTTATTATTTCCTTCTATTCAGTTTGGGCTTTTTTGTCCTTCTTTTTCTAGTTCCTTCAGGTTAAATTGTTTATTTTAGATTTTTCATGTTTCTTGAGGTAGGCCTATATTGCTATGAGTTTCCCTCTTACAACTATTTTGACTGTGTTCATAGATTTTGGGTCATTATGTATTTGTTTCCATTTGACTCAAAATATCTTTTGATTTCTCCCTTGACCTCGTTGTTAACCCATGTATTGTTTGGTAGTGTGTTGCTTAGCCTCCAAGTGTTTATGTTTTTCAGTGTTCTTAGAATTAATTTCTAGTATACCATTGGATTGGAGAAGATAAATGATATGGGTTTGATCCTTTTTAATTGATTGAGAATTATTTTGTGGCCTAGCATGTGCTCATTCCTGTGCACTTGAAAAGAATGTGTAGCCTGGCCGAGGTTGCTCAGTGGTTGAGCATCGACCGATGAACCAAGAGGTCACCAGTTCAAGTCCTGGTCAGGGCACATGCCTGGGTTGTGGGGTTGATTCCCAGTAGAGGTTGTCTATGAGGCAGTTGATCAGTGTTTCTCTTTCATTGATGTTTCTATTTCTCTATTCCTTTTCCTTCCCTTCTCTCTAAAATCGATTAAAACATATTTTAAAAAGAAAAGAATATTCTGCTGATTTGGAGTGAAATGCTCTAATCTACACTAATAAAAGACAAACATGCAAATTGATCGTACCTTTGCTACTCCTTAAGCCACACCCACCAGCCAATCAGAGTGACTATATGCAAATTAACTCAACCAGGATGGCGGCCGGCAGCCACAGAGCTGGAGCGAGCAGGAGGCTTGGTTGCCCCAATGATAAAGCTTCCCGGTCGCGGCGGCTCTGAGCTCCACTCAAAGCAACAAAGTTTCAATTATAGAAGATAAATAACCCCCAGATACCTGCTTTCAGCCAGCCGTGGCCACGGAACTGGAGCCTTGGGTTGCCTCTGGTGATGGAGGAAGCCAAGCCCTGGACCGCTCTGAGCTCCACTCCAGGCTACAAAGTTTCAATTATAGAAGGTAAATAAATCTCAGAAAAAAAAAGAAAAAAAGGAGAGGCTGGGAGTTTCCGTCGCTGGGAAGGCTTGGCCAGCCTGAAAATGGCCCTCAGCCCCTCACCCAGGCTGGCCAGGCACCCCAGTGGCACCCCCACCCTGAAGGGCAAACCAGCCAGCCCCCACCCATGTACCAGGCTTCTATCCTATATAGTAAAAGGGTAATATGCAAACGGACCCTAACAGCAGAACTACTGGGAATGATTGGTCACTATGGCACACACTGACCACCAGGGGACAGACGCTCAATGCAGGAGCTGCCCCCTGGTGGTCAGTGCACTCCCACAGGGGGAGCTCTGCTTATCCACAAGCCAGGCTGACGGCTGCCAGTACAGCGGTGGGGGTGGGAACCTCTCCCACCTCAGCAGCACTAAGGATGTCTGACTGCATTTAGGGCTCGTCCCCACTCGCAAGTGGACATCCCCCGAGGGCTGCTGGGCTGCCAGAGGGATGTCTGATTGCCAACTTAGGCCCAATCCCCTGGGGAGCAGGCCCAAGCCAGCAGGTGGTCATCCCCCGAGGGGTCCCAGACTGCGAGAGGGCACAGGTGGGCTGAGAGACCCCCTCCCCACCCCCCCGAGTGCACACATGTTTGTGCACCGGGCCTCTAGTATTATTATAATTTACTAGAGGACTGGTGCACAAAATTCATGCATGGGGGGTGGGGGGGTGCCTCAGCCTGGCCTGCACCCTCTCACAATCCAGAACCCGTTGGGGGATGTCTGACTGCTGGTTAAGGCCCAATCCCTATCCCGCAATCCAGGACTGCTGGCTCCTAACCGCTCATCTGCCTGCCTGCCTGATGCCCCTAACTGCTCACCTGCCTGCCTGATCGCCCCTAACCGCCTCTCCCTCAGCCCCCACCGCCAGGGCTTCATCCGGAAGGATGTCAGAATGATGTCCAGAAGGTCGTTCGGCTGTCCTAATTAGCATATTGTGCTTTTATTCTTATAGATATCCATCTGGTCTAATATGTCATTTAAGTCTACTGTTTTCTTACTGATTTTCTAACTCTGACTTTGATATGTTGATCTCTTTCTTATATCTGTCAATATTTGCTTTATATGTTTAGATGCTTCTATATTGTGTGTATAGATGTTTGCAAGCATTATATGCTCTTTTTGGATTGATCCCTTTATCATTATAAAATACCCTTCTTTATTGGTTATGTCCCTTGTTTTAAATTCTGTTTTGTCTGATATAAGTATTGCTGTCCCAGCTTTTTTTTTTTCATTTCAGTTTGCATGACATGTTTTTTCAACCTTTTACTTTCAGTCTGTGTGTAATTTCTTCTCCTCCCCCTCTCCTTCCCCCTCCCCCCTC
>NW_006291969.1:118991-127902 GCF_000327345.1 Myotis davidii
AGAGTAGAAGAGAGAAGGAAAGACAGAGAGAAAAACTGATGTGAGAGAAACACATCGATTGGTTGCCTCCTGCATAAGCCCCAACCAGGGTCTGGGCTAGGGAGGAGCCTGCAACCAAGTACGTGCCTTTGACCAGAATGGAATCCAGGACCCTTTGATCCGCAGGCCGACACTCTATCCACTGAGCCAAACCAGCTAGGCTGTGTGTAATATTTTAATCTGAAGTGGGTCTCTTATAGGCAGCATATGTATGGGTCTTGTTTGTTAATCCATTCAGTCAGCCTATGTCTTTTTTTAAAAAATGTTTTTATTTATTTGTTTTTTTAGAAAGAGAGTGAGGAAGAGAGGGATAGAGAGATAGAAACATTGATGAGAGAGGTACATCATCGATTGGCTGCCTCCTCTACAGCCCACACCAGAAATTGAGCCTACAACTGAGGTATATGCCCTTGAGCAGGATTGAACATGGGACCCTTCAGTCTGACGCTTGGTCCACTGAGCCAAATTGGCTAGGGCAACCTATGTCTTTTGATTGGAGTATTTAAGCCTTTTATATTTTAATTATTGATAAGCATTTACTTATTCTCATTTTATTGTTTTCTGGTTACTTTTGTAGTTTTCTTTTTCTTTGTTATTCTCTTACTCTCTTGTTTGTTGATGCCTTTTTATAGTGCTGTGTTTGGCTTCCTTTCTCTTTATTTCTTGTGTCTCTTGTGGATTTTTGGTTTGTGATTACCATATGCTTCATCTATACCAAATTAAATTTATAGCAGGCTATTTTAATTAATGGTCATTTAAGTTCGAACGTATTCTGAAATCACTACAATTTTTACTCACATCCCCCATGTTTAAGTTTTTGACATTATTTTTTAAGTTCTTTTGTGTATATGTGTATTCCTTAATTTATTGTAGTAATTACACATGATTTTCCCCCTTTCAACCTTTGTACTAGTTTCACAATTTTTTTTAAATACATTTTTTAAAAAAATATTTTATTGATTTTTTTACAGAGAGAAGAAGGGAGAGGGATAGAGAGTTAGAAACATCGATGAGAGAGAAACATCGATCAGCTGCCTCTTGCACGCCCCCTACTGGGGATGTGCCCGCAACCCAGGTACATGCCCTTGACCGGAATCGAACCTGGGACCCCTCAGTCCGCAGGCCGACGCTCTATCCACTGAGCCAAACCGGTTCGGCTTAAATACATTTTTTATTGATATCAGAGAGGAAGGGAGAGGGAGAGAGAGAGATAGAAACATCAATAATGAGAAAATCATTGGTCAGTTGCCTCCTGCATGCCCCCTACTGGGGATTGAGCCCTTAACCCAGGCATGTTCCCTGACCGAAAGTGAATCATGACCTCCTGGTTCATAAGTTGACTCTCAACCACTGAGACAAACTGACCAGGCAGTCTTATATTTTATTGAGTCATTACTTTAAAAAATTTTACATTGATTTTTAGAGAGGAGAGAGAAAGGGAGAGAGAGAAATAGTGATGTGAAAATGACACATATACTGGCTGCCTCCTGCATGCCCTCCAGTGGGGATCGAGCCTGCAACCCAGGCATATGCCCTGATTGGAAATTGAACCAGCAACCACTGGGTGCCTGGGGTGATGCCCAACCAACTGAGCCACACAGGCCAGGGCATGTTATTCATATTTTTGATATTTTCTTTTCTACTGCAAGAAGTCCTTTAATATTTCCTATATAATATTGATTTAGTGGAGATAAACTCCTTTAGCTTTTTCTTGTCTGGGAGACTCCTATCACTCCTTCAATTCTAAATGATAACTTTGCTAGGGAGAGTAATCTGTATTGTAGATCTTTGCTTATCACTTTGAATATTTTATGCCTCTCCTGACTGGCCTGCCAAGTTTCTGTTGAAAATCAATTGATATTCTGATGAGAGTCCCTTTGCACTTAACTGCTTTTCTCTAGCTACTTTTAAGATTCTCTCTGTCTTTAACCTTTGTTTATTAATTATGATGTGTCTTGGTGTGGGCCTCTTTGAGTTCATCTGCTTGGAACTATGTGCTGCTGGACTTGTATGTCTGTGTTCTTCACCACATTAAGGAAGTTTTCTGTCCTTTCTTTACATAGGTTCTTAAATCCTTGCTCTCACTTCTCCTTTTAGTACACATATATTTCAAATGTTGGTGTGCTTTATGTTGTCCCAGAGGTCCCTTAAACTACCCACATATTTTTTTGCTGTATCTATTGGATGTTTTCTGCTACCTTGTCTTCCAATTCACTGCTTTGATCCTCTTTTTCATCTAACCTGTTGATTCCCTCTAATGTATTTTTTATTTCAGTTATAGTATTCATTTCTGACTGATTCTTTCTTATGGTTTCTATCTCCAGTGTGGTTCTCACTGAATTCATCTGTTCTTACCCTAAGTTATTGAGAATCCTTATAAATAGCACTTTGAACTCTATATCTGGCAGTTTGTTCGTCTCCATTTTGGTGAGTTCTTTTTTGGAGTATTGTTCTGTTCTTTCATTTGGCACATGTTTCTTCTCCTTATTTTGGCTGACTCCCTGTGTTTGTTTTGTATTAAGTAGATCTGCTGAGTCTCCCAGCCTTGGCAAGGTGGCCGTATGTAGTAGGTGTCCTGTGAGGCCCATTGGAGCAGTCTATTTGTTCACCTGAGCTGGGTACTCCAGATGTGTCCCTAGTTGTGTTTGCCCTCCTATTGTAGTTGAGCCTGATTGCTGTTGGCATGTTAGTGGGTGGCATTGACCGTAAGCCTGACTAGATGTGAGGGCTGGCCATGACTGCTGTAGAAAAGCTGTTGTGAGGAGGCTGACCCCACAGAGTGGGAGTTGCTTTAGTGGGACTCTGGTGCCAGCTCAATCTGCCCTTCCAGCTTTTCATCTTAGGAGCTGGTTGGATGGTGCTCTGGTGTGGTAGGAAGCCAGCCACCAGGTGTGTTGGCTCTTGGGAGGGGCTCCATTGCAGGTCACGTCCAGCTTCTGTTTGAACCCAGCTTGGGGCCACCTGGGAATGATGATGTGTGGTGGGCTTGGAGGCTCCTGAGAGAAGCTGTTCTGTGAATTGAGGTGAGCTGCCACTAATGCTGGGCTTGGGACTCGTTGGTCCCACAATTTGAGCTGAGGCCAGCCACCTCTTGTGCTGGATTTGTGGCTGCTTATTTGAAGCTACATTCCAGGCCAACCTTGGCTGCAGCTTATGCCAGGCTTTGGGCCACCTGATGGGAGTTGCAGTGCAAGTTGAGACTGGTTGCTTTTTGTGCCAGGCTTGGGGCCACTTAGCAAGAGATATGGGTCATGCCAAGGCCTACCCCTGCTTGTTAGGGGTTTGTGGACCTTTGATAGCTATTACGAAAGTGCAACATGAGCCAAGGCAGGCCACTTGTGTGGAAAAGCCACTGGAAGTGGCTCAGCCCGTTGCTTGGGTGGGATGAGATCTAAGGGAATTACCAGGGCAGGGTAAACTGATAATCGAGAGCTCAGATTTGGCATCCACCTGCCCCTGCCACCTGGGTGGGAGGCGAGGCTCAACAAAGGAGCAGTAGAACCCACCAATACTTCCATCTCCAGAAAGAGTAGTTTCAACCCCTGCTCTTTCAGCCCAAGCTAGTCAATTCAGTTCCTACATGTATGTTCCTGGCACTGTGCGAGTTGCCATTCCTGCGCTGGAGCCCAGAGTTAGTAAGTCTGTGAGTGAGTCTGTCCAAAAACCCCTAACAAGCAGGGCAGGCCTTCTTCAAGAAGAAGAACACCTCTGTCTCCTGCAGCTGTCCATCTCAATCAGATGCAATCTCTGCTTGTTTTCACAGCCAGATGTTATGGGGACTTCACTTCCAGGCACTGGTGTCCTGGCCTGGGGAAGCCACTGTGGAGTTGGTACCCCTTGCTCCTCCCTCACAGATACCTCTGTGGCCAAGATATTTATCCCAAATTTTGTAATGTTATTTTCTTTCTTTATTTTTTTATTTTAGAGAGAGAGGGATAGAAACATAGAAACAGCAATGAGAGATAAACATCGATCGGCTGCCTCTTGCATGCCCCTACTGGAGGTCAAGCCCGCAACTGGGCGTGTGCCCTTACCAGGAACCAAACCAATGACCTCTTGATTCACAGGTTGGAGCCACACTGGCCCGACTCTCTGGATTCTTCATTTCTACACTGTGGGTGTGGGAACAGCTTGTTCTGCATCTTTGCCCCTCTTACCATTCTTGTGGCTGCTGCTTTATATCCTTAGTTATAGGACTTGTATTCAGCTAGTCTTCAGGTGCTTCTTAATGATGGTTGTCTTATAATTTAGTTGTAATTTTGATGCGGTCATGGGAGGAAGGGAGCATAGCATTAATCTCCCATCTTGACCAACAGTTCAAATTATTTAATCTATAAGCGTTTCCCCCCTCCCCTCCTCTCTCTCTCTCTCTCTCTCTCTCTCTCTCTCTCTCTCTCTCTCATATTCAGGGAAGGTGTAAGATCTTATGACTCTGTCTTTCTCTTGTGTTTTCCCACTTAGCTCATAAAGGACACTGTCTCATTACAGTTGTTTCTGAAACACAACTCTGGTTGCATTATGGCCTTGCTTTAGACCTTTTAAGTGACTCCCTGTGGTCTACCACTTTAAGCTGAGACCCTTTGCACTGACTGAGGTTCTTTATCATTTGGCCAGCTTCATGTCTTATCACATATTCCCCTTTCTCTTCACGTTGAAAAACTTGTAAATTCTTTCATAAAGCTAAGATTTACTGACCACCTACTATAAGCTGGGCACTCTTCAGATATTGGGAACATAGCTTAAAACAGGCATGGCTTATATTCTAATTTATTGAATACATCATACACCTTTGTGCATGCACTTTTGCATTTCTCATCCAGTTCCCTCTTTGGAATACTGTTGTTTCCCTTCTTTCCTTGGCAAAATCCTACTTGGCCTGCAAGGTTCAGCTGAAAGGTTACTACCTTTTGTAGAGCCTTCTTCCCTTTCACACCTCTAGTAAAATTAATTGCTATATGTTAGGGACTTATAAAGTACTGTTCTTGTCATTTTTCTAGACCTTATCACATTTTATAGCTTTGTTTCATAACCTTTCTGCTAAATTGTCAACCATTTAAGGACAAGAACTATGTCTTACTATAGTCCCAAGTACATAATGGGTATTTTAGTTCATGGTTAATGAATTGGTTTTTGCTTCAGTGATTTCTCTAGTCTTCACAACACTATTAGTGTAGGCCATAGCTTCATGCTATATTTTAGTTGCAATCTATTGACTAGTATTTTCTGTTTCTTCTATCTATAATCTCACTCAATAAACATTTGGTTTTCTTCTTTGTGTCAGGTACTACATTAGGCACTTAGAAAGTAAACATTAATAAGAAACTGTTCCTCAGCTTAAGGAACACATAGCCTAGTGAAAGATTGACAAGTAAGTCATCCACTGCAATATAGTACAGTAAGTGCTGTGGCAGACATTATTACAAGATCTATGGGAAGTACACTTAGGCCAGGTCACAGGAAGCTTTCCAGAAGAGGTGATATCCAACAGGGACTGAATAGGTATTATAATTCATTATGGCTTTAGTATAGAGAATAGAGTGGGATATGGGAATGGGAAAGAATGAAAGATGAGTGAAAGAGCTTTCAGCCATTCTACATCAGTGGAATTGTTTGAAAAGTTCCAAAAAGAGTGACACAATCAAATATGTAATTTAGAGAGTTCTCTATGCAATGAGGAAAGTGGATTGGCAGGAAGGAAAATGACACACGCACTACCTAACACATTCTGAATGGCTGTTGCAGTAATCCACACAAGAAATGATGGTGATTACCCCTCGCCAGTGTTTCCCAGTGGTTAGAGCCTTGGCCTGGGCACTATAGGGTTCAATTCTGGGTCAAGGGAACATAATTGAGTTGCAGGTTCCATTCCCAGTCCTGGTTGGGGTGCATGGGGCGGGAGGCATCGATGTGTCTCACATCAATGTTTCTCTCTGTCTCTTTCTCCCCCCCCCCCTTCCACTCTCTCTAAAAATCAATGGGAAAAATATTCTCAGGTGAGTATTAACAAAAAAGAAAGGAAGAAATGATGATGCTTGAACTAAAGTAAAAACAATGGAAATGAAGAGAAGTAGGTGATTTTTTAAAATTATCAAGGATATGAAATTTACAACTCTGTGGTTTAGTGGTCAGGGAGTTGGGTGGGGACTTGGCAGTGAGGGTTCCACATCTAGAAAAACATGGGTTTCTGACTTGCAGTTGTGTAGATAATAATACTGTTCACCAAGACCCAAGACTATAGGAGGGTTAGGATAGGAGGACTAGGTTTGGTGAACAAGAACGTTGAAAGCATTTAAGTGTAAGATGATTGTTGGAAATGTGGTTCTAATAAAGAGTGAGAACTAACTGGAAACATAGATCTTGAAGTAACTGGCAAAAAGTGAGTAATTGAAGCCGTAGGGATAGATACAGTTACCCATTCATTAACTCAACAGATATATATTGGCCATCTACCACATCATATGCTAGGCACTAGTGATCTCAGCAATAAATGATACAGAGGTATGGTCCCTGATATCATGGAGTTTCTCTTTTAGTGAAGATAGAAATCTTTACTATCCTTGTACAGAGTACTTAGTTACAGTTGAGGTAAGTGCTAATGTAACAGAAGGCTCTAACTTACCCTACAAACACTGGGCAGGTGTCCATGAGGAACTGATGTTTAAACTTACTATCAAAGAATGAAAAAATAAGTAGAGAAGGATCTTGAGGCAGAAGAGAACCTGACTTCTTCAAGGAATACAAAGTGTGAGTGTGATATAGTTAGCAAGAGGGATTGAAATGAGGCTGGAAAGATAGGCTGGACCCACCTTACAGGAGTAGCACACCTTACAGGTCAAAAAGAGAATTTTGAATAATAGGGAGCTCTAGCTGGTTTGGCTCAGTGGCTAGAGCATCAGTCTGCGGACTGAAGGGTCCCAGGTTTGATTCCAGTCGAGGGCACATGCCGGGGTTGCGGGCTTGATCCCCAGTAGGGGGCGTGCAGGAGGCAGTCGATCAATAATTCTTTTTCATTGATGTTTCTAGCTCTCCCTCTCCCTTCTCTGAAATCAATAAAAATATATTTAAAAAAAGAAGAATAGGGAAACAGTTTTGAGCAGGGGGGGGTGATATGATATGATGGATATATTGAAAATATTACTCTGGCTATTGTGCCAAGAATGGACTGAGAGTAGTAAGAGGCTATTACAGTAATCCAAGTCCCACCCCTCCCCCCCCCAAAAAAATGTGAGGAGAAAAACAAGGACTGAGGAACAGTAAGAGAGAAGTCACAGGAAGAACTACTAAAGATTGAGATAAACTAGTAAGAAAGGTAGGAAGAAAACCAGAAGATTAAATCATGGAAGCCTGTGAGATAATGTCAGAAAAATAGAATAGTAACCAGTGGACCAAAGATTGTAAAGTACATATTGATGCCCTTAGAGCCAGTGTCTGTGGCTTGGGTAGAAGAAACCAAAATAGAATGAATTAAAGAATAAATTGGAGATGAGAAAGTGTAAAATAGTATGGACAACTCTTTAAAGAATTCCAGCTTCGAAGAAAGGGAGGAAGGGCAATGTAAGGTATAAGGGTGTTTATAAATTTTTTTATTTAAAAAAATCTGAGTAGGTAATACATGCATGTGATTTTAAAAATTGAAAGTTATAAAAGGTCATATACTGAAAGGAAATCTTTTATATATATATATTTTTTTTATTGATTTTTTACAGAGAGGAAGGGAGAGAGAGAGTTAGAAACATCGATGAGAGAGAAACATCGATCAGCTGCCTCCTGCACATCTCCCACTGGGGATGTGCCCGCAACCCAGGTACATGCCCTTGACCGGAATCGAAGCTAGGACCTTTCAGTCCGCAGGCCGACGCTCTATCCACTGAGCCAAACCGGTTTCGGCTGAAAGGAAATCTTATACCCCTGTAACATTGGTCTCCAGTCTTCCAACTTTTAGTAATTTATCATGTCTTTTAGGGATCCCTTACATATTTAAGCATTTATATCTCAAAGCATGTTTAGTTTAATTTTGCTTTTTAAAAATGAGGGAGGTTTAAATGCTAGTGAGAACCACAGAAAGGGAGAAGCTGAAGACACAGGAAAGAAGGGATAATTGATAGAGGAAGTACATCTCTTTTGTTGTATCTGCATCCACCCTCTTATCTAGTTATATGTCCATGGAAGAGTGGAAATTAAGGGAATTTCTGCCTGGTGGTTTCTATTTTCTCTCTGCATTAGGAACAAAGTTCATGTGCTACTGAAAAAAACAGTAAGTAGTAGTAATATGGGACCTCGAGCAAAGTGGAGAAAGTCTGAAATAGCCAACTTAGGGAATGGAAAGAATGCTAACTGGGTGAACAGGGTGGTTATTATTATGAGTTCATATTGGGTCCAGTTGAACTTACAGGATGTAAATTGAGGTAGTCAGTCTCAGTGCTGTGTGATTTTTCCGCACCATTTTCTAGCCATGTCACTCCTTCATACAGAAAAATTTCTGATAAAACTATGGGTACTCTTTATTAACATACTTAGCTCATCAGTGAAGAATCAGAACCCCCATGTACATTGGTGGGGCTGCTCCCTTAATAAGCAAATATTAAGAAAGAGATTGCCTTCTTAAAGTATCCAGGTAATTTTGTGTCTCTAGAACCACCACTGTACTACTACATGGTGCATACTAACAGAATATTCCACATCTAACAATAGACTATTTCTAAAAGGCTGATTGCACTTAGAATGGTTTGTTAAGAACTGGAATAACATAGAAATCATTGGACTGAAATTCAAATTTTAGAGATCAGGAAAACAGAGCTCTAAGAAAGGACTTTCCAAAAACATTTTGTTCATTTTTGTTAGTCTTCGGCCTCTAACCAGCTCTCACATTCCT
>NW_006291969.1:127931-134570 GCF_000327345.1 Myotis davidii
GCTGCTGTCATGAAAATCCAGTGACTTTCTATTGACCATTATAGCACATTTTTCCGTGTATAAAATACCACCATGTATAAGACACTCCCCACTCTTCCAACCCCAAATTAAGAAATCAATATTTGAAACATTTTACTGGTTTTCCTCTTACGGCCTTCTTCTTTTTTGGCATCTTAAGTAGTTGTTCTTCCTGTTTTCTCCACTGTCTGATCATACATTCAGTGGGAGGAGGTTCAAATTGTCTCTCTGCAGCTCTATTTCCATGCTCTTTTGCATAGCTGATTACATTCAGTTGAAATTTTGCAGAGTAAGACAATCGCTTACCAGTATTTATCTTTTTATTTTTGGACATCTTTATGGGCTCAGAATGCTCCAGTCCCTGTTGCATCTGCCCACTCGCCACCTCCAATTATAGCATCAGCTGATGTCAGTAACAGTAGGCTTGTGATTGGAGGAAGCCTGTTTGACAAGGTATGGGCAGCTACACACCCCCATGGCTCCTTCCTCACATGGCTCCCTCCTCGGCTGACTTCCATGTATAAGATGCCCCTCGATTTTCAGTCTAACAATTTTAGAAAAAAAATGGCATCTTGCCCTAGTCAGTTTGGCTCAGTGGATAGAGCTTTGGCTTGCGGACAGAAGGGTCCCAGGTTCAATTCTGGTCAAGGGCATGTACCTCAGTTGCAGGCTCGATTCCCAGTAGGGATCATGCAGAAGGCAGCTGATTGATGATGTTCCTCTCTCATCAATGTTTCTTTTCTCTCTATCCCTCTCCCTTCTTCTCTAAAAATCAATAAAAACATATATATTTTTTAAAAAAATGGCATCTTATACATGGAAAAATACAGTGATTGTCAAACTGTGCTCCATGCAACACTGGTGTTTTCATAATCAGATTCAGGCTATTCTGTCACTAGTATTGAATATGGTGATTATCTCAGAACTTGCAGAAAACAATTAGCTAACGGGAAGATAGATAATTTTTTTTTGTTTTCTCTCCTTACACATATATTTTTTAAATATATTTTTTATTGATTTCAGAAAGGAAAGGAGAGAGAGACAGAATCATCAATCGGCTGCCTCCTGCATGCCCCCCACTGGGGATTGAGCTGAAACCCTGGCATGTGCTCTTGACTGGAATCGAACCCGGGACCCTTCAGTCCGCAGTCCAATGCTCTACCCACTGAGCCAAACAAGCTAGGGCTCACATACATATTTTTTTAAAGTTTTTGTGCTTGCTACCACTTACTGGCTATGGACAGTGGATTTCAGAACAATATTGAAAAACCATGAATTAACTATCTACAGGTTAAGTTTAACAGCTTGTATTTTAAGAATTCATATAATTACTATTGTAAATTTTATCTTGCATACACTTTGGTAGTCACTTTTTGTTAGACATTCAGAAATATTTAGTCATAGTCTAAGAGGTAGTAGGCAATTGTGCTTGGTTCTGGGGCTACAAAGAATAAGGTTTCATTTCTTCCTACAAATGGCTTATAGTTTAGATTAGAAATGGAAACACGGGTTGGCAGTGTTCAGTCCTTCTTGAGCAAGAGAAGCGGGAGAGATTTCATTGAAGAGATGACATTTGAGCTGAGTTTTATAGATGAGTAGGTTTTTCGCCACATAAAAGATGAAACTGAAAAAAGCCAGTATTCATTAGGCAAATGGAAGAGGCCATTCTAATTAGAGAATTTTGTGTATACAAAACAAGGGTATGAAAAGGCCTGTTATAAGTACTTAGCAGCAGTTCAGTGTGGCCAGAGGGTGGTATGTGAATGGGGCTATAATGGAAGATTGAGACAAAGAGGCATCAGAGACCCAATCAAGAATGGTCTTTGTTTATAATAGAGTATAAAAATTGTTTAGGCAGTGGGGAAACCATTAAAATGTTTAAGTAAGCAAATAACAATGACTGGTAGAGCAGATTTTTGGTATTTAAAAAACCTCTACACTTTAGTAAAGAAAGATGGATTGCAGTGTTGCCAGTCGAGTCAGGGAAACCAGTTAGGAGGCTAATGTAATAATCCAAGCAAGAATTGAAAGCCTGAAGTAACCATAGGTAATAGAGATGGACAGGAACAAGTATCTAAAGACATTTGATGGTGGATTGGATTGAGGATCGAGATTGACCTCCTGGTTTGCAACTTGCGTAACTAGGCAGATGGATAAGATTCCTCTTGATGGGGAAATACAGAACAGAAATAATCTGTTTGGGAAGGACAATGACAAGTTCCATGTGGATAGATTGATTTAAAAACCTGTTGGACATCCAGTAGGCTATAGGAATATTGGGTTGCATATAAAATTTTGGGACTTATCAGCATATAATTAAAAGCTTTGAACTGGTGACGTTGCCCAGAGAGAGTATTTAGAGCAGGAATTCTTTACTTGAAATCCAAATATCCTAAAATTACCCAAAATGTTACATGTGACTTTTGTTAACTAAAGGTCCATAGCTTCTTCAGATTGTCAGAAGGGGTGGTGTGAAGAGCGGCTAAGGACAGAGCCCTTGGTATCTGCATTCCTTTTAAGTGATGGGCAGGGATAATGGTCTCAGCAAAGAAGGCAGTAGAGGAACCAGAGTGTAGAGAGAATCGTGATATCAAAGCTCACGGAGAATTGTCAAGACAGATGAGAACTGAAGAATTGTTGGCTTAGCAATTAGAAGATTGGTAAAATGATTCTTGATAAACAATATGGAATTAAGTGTATATGTATTTAATGAAACTCCCCACAGAAACACCAGGGTTTCTAAGAATTATAAAGAACATTAGCCTATAATAAAAGTTCAAATGCCTTAAGTGTCCAAGGCTATGTTAAATTTCTATTGCCTTGCCATTACAGCTTTATCTATATCTTTAATATCTGAATGTAAAAACCAGCCAAATTCATCTCTTCATGTTTTCTGGATACTTCATGCAAATCTTAGTTCTGGCTTCTGCTTGTGTTTTTCAGCCTGCCTGCCCTGTTCCCTCTACAACACATCCCATTAGTCTTTCACAGTGAAGTTTGTTCTACTTCCTCTGTGCCCTTTTCTGATTGACCTATATTAATTTCCCTCATTCTGTTCTAGTGGTATATATTGTCTTTTTGGTTTTGTGGTTAAAATTGTACTGTTCTGCATTATTATTACTTATTTTACATATTATTGCCTTCTTTTACCAATGATATTTTACTCCTGAAGTTAGTATTACCTTACATTTCATCACACCCTCTAGTAACCAAGTTTTCACATACTAATTATTATAGATACTGAAATATTTGAATGAATTTTTAAAAAATATATTTTTATTGATTTCAGAGAGGACAGGAGAGAGAGATATAGAAAGAAACATCAGTGATGAGAGATAATCATTGATCAGCTGCATCCTGAACACCCCTCACGAGGAATCGAGCCACAACCGAGGCATATGCTCTGATCGGGAATTGAACTGTCACCTCCTGCTTCATAGGTCAATACTCAACCAGTGAGCCACACCAGCCAAGCAAATATTTGAATGAATTTAACCTACAACAAACATAATGGAGTGGAAATGTCTTTAAGAAAAAATTCATATGATGCAATTCAAATTATACAGGAGTAATTTATAGATCATTATTATGACTGTGTTCCATTTCTGTGGGTAATCAAGAGTTGATTGTATATCAGAATGAATAAGATACTGATATATCAGACATAAACTTTTTGGCTTTTATTTGGAATTTTAAGGTATTGAATTAATTGAATTTGTTAAGTCAAACTGATCTTTTTTCTGTTTAAAGTTAGTTTTCAAAATGGAAATATCTTTTTGGGATTTAAAAAATATGCATATAAAAGACAAAAGTCTACAAAATAGAAATTGCATACTACTGATATACTATAGTCAAAGACACTAGTATGACAATGTTTTATAAGCATCTTTACTATTCATAAATTAAGTAGGTACCAGTGTTACTAAATACAAAGCTTAGGCATTAAAAATGCAAGTTACTCATTGTTTTGGAAGCATACTTCAGTGTTATGGTGTTTTTAATTTTGTTGAATGATAAATTTAGCTTGATCATCTGATTTGAAGCCAGTGTTTCTGTTTCTTTCACTGTTTGCTGGCAACTTTTGGCACAACCCAGGGCTATAGTAGGAAAAGCTGTAACAGGAAAAGAAAACAAGCAAGGTTGTATTGCTTTGTTCTGGAATCAGAAAAGTTAAAACTTTAATAATTAAGGGAAATAGATGTTAGATACTGCCCAGTGGGTCTCATTGTTGCTGAGCACATACCTGCTAACAATAATCCCAAATTTTAGAAGTTACCTAATTGGAGGGAGAAATCCATGTTACATTTTAGTGAACCAGATTGATAACAAATATATGTCTAGGCCTTTTTTTTTTTTTCCTTTCTGGAATCACATTATAGATATCTATGGAAGTACAGTTTTGTGCATATCCTCATACCATAATTTAACCTTTTTTTTAAAACAGAAAGCATTTTGACCTTTTTAAAGAAGCAAAGTTATTTTAATTCACAAGCATTACTGTTTATTGATAGAAATATAATAAAACATTGAGATGAAAACAGTGGGGAGAAAATAAGTGCACTCACTACTTAGGTGACTTACTCCTTCAAAGCTGCCTCAGTGCTCCTCAGCCTGATTCGTGCCTCCTTAATATGTCTAATACCACATTTCCTAGACCTTCGAGGTTATTTGGCATTATTAAATTATGAATCATAAAACAGTTTCATGGGCATCCTTACTTTATAATAAAAACTTTATTAAAAAGTTTCAGGGAAAAATAAATGTAGCCCAATTAAGTTTTTATCAATATCTATGAATTAAAATACTGTAATTAAAAACTATACAATGCAGTTTAATAACTTTTATGTTTTAGAAGGCATTTTACCTGATGGCACGTAGATATATGTTGGTTACTCCAGACGACAAAGAAAAAAGTTGAGAGACTTCAGAATTTTTTTATTTATACACACTTGACCATCCAAATTTAAGGGAAGAAAACATAGGTCACTGGGATAGGGAGGCAAGATTCCAGGTACCATGGTGGTCAACAGTAGTCTGAGGGATAAATCAAAATATTTGATCGTTGGTAGTTTGAATGTCTGCTACCTAATCCAGTCATGATTGAATCGAAGGTAAGAATTCTCTGGAATCATGCTGTCCAATAGAAATATAATTTGGCCTACATACGTGTAATTTTAAATTTTCTAGTAACCACATTAAACAAAATAAAAGGAAGCAAGTGAAATTGCCTTCAATAATATATTTAATTTAGTAAATCCAAAATATTTCAATGAGTAATCAATATTTTTTAAAAGTTAAAAAAAGTTTTACATTTTTGTGTGCTAAGTCTGAAGTTCAGTGTGTATTACACTTAAAGCACAACTCAATTTGGACTTAGCCACATTTCAGGTTCTCAGTAGCTGTGTGTGGCTAATGACTATTGGAAAGTGTATCTTTAGAACATCTAGGCTTTATGTGCCCATGACATTGAGAAAAAAAACTTGCCTCGTATCTAATGTAAAATATTAAGTTACAGATTTTAGAGGATACCTATATATGTGCTGGCCAAGTAAGCCTCAATCTAGGCTAGTTTGGGGACTAGCCATTTGGATGATAAGGATGAATAGTTTTTGTTTAGTTTAATCACCATTTGGTAAAATATTAATGAATTTCTGTACTTTTTCTGTAGGTGCAATTCTTTTGCCTATGGTCAAGCATATTCTGCCACATATAAATTCTATAAAGATTTTATGTAATATACAGAAAAATAGTTTTATTTTTATGATCTGTACATCAGTTGCTAGAAATCTGTGATTATATATTCTGAACTTTAAATAAAATAATAATGGATACCTTACTCTCTTTTTTTAATATATTTTTATTGATTTCAGAGAGGAAGGGAGCGGGAGAGAGATAGAAACATCAATGATGACAGAGAATCATCAATGATGACAGAGATAGAAACATCAATGATGACAGAGAATCATTCCTATATAAATCTTTTATAGTCCTGCACGCCCCCTACTGGGGATTGAGCTTGCAATCCGGGCATGTGCCCTTGACTGGAATCGAACCTGGGACCCTTCAGTCAGCAGGCCGATGCTCTATCCACTGAGCCAAACCAGCTAGGGCATACCTTACTCTTTCCAATATTAAATTACTTTAAATAATTGGGACTGACATAATCTGATTTGTGTTTTCTTTTGTATTTTAAGGATATGGAATATTATCTTGTAAAATGGAAAGGATGGCCAGATTCTACAAATACTTGGGAACCTTTGCAAAATCTCAAGTGCCCGTTACTACTTCAGCAATTCTCTAATGACAAGCATAATTATTTATCTCAGGTAAAGAAAGGCAAAGCAATAACTCTAAACAATAACAAAGCTTTGAAACCTGCCATTGCTGAATACATTGTAAAGAAGGCTAAACAAAGGATAGCTCTGCAAAGATGGCAAGATGAACTCAACAGAAGAAAAAATCATACAGGAATGATTTTTGTTGAAAATACTGTTGACTTAGAGGGCCCACCTTCAGACTTCTACTACATTAATGAATACAAACCTACTCCTGGAATCAGCCTAGTAAATGAAGCTACCTTTGGTTGTTCATGCACAGATTGCTTCTTTGAGAAATGTTGTC
>NW_006291969.1:134604-141219 GCF_000327345.1 Myotis davidii
AAACCAGCAAATTAAAATCCCACCTGGTACCCCTATTTATGAATGCAACTCAAGATGCCAGTGTGGACCCGATTGTCCCAATAGGATTGTACAGAAAGGCACACAGTATTCACTTTGCATCTTTCGAACTAGCAATGGCTGTGGCTGGGGTGTAAAAACCCTTGTGAAGATTAAAAGAATGAGTTTTGTCATGGAATATGTTGGAGAGGTACGTTCAACTTATCACACAGCAAATAATGTGTGTGAACGGTTTTCACTTTTAAAAAGTTTCCTTTTTATCTCAGGAAAAAATATTTGATAAATTTTAGTATCATTTGCAAATATGCAGAAATTTTACATTTAAAAGAAGGGTCCACAGTTGTTTGGAATTGGATCACTAGTATAGTTATAAATATAAACTTGAATAAACAAAAATATATATGTACATTGACAAATGAAATACAGTCATCTTTCAACAAATACCCATTTATACGTATTTGACATTTGTCAATGTGACATTTGTAAAGTTTAAAATATGACAACTATTTTTACACTAATTTCTAAGAAGAAAATGAGATCTAAATACATGCTGACTTTGAAACTTTTAAGTTATAATTTACTGCATTCATTTGACCAAATAATAAACATTTATTTTTATACATATAATGTGTATATATGCAGAAGTATTATTTCCCATGTGCCACTTACTATTCTAAGCACCCTATATAGTAACACATTAATTCTCTCAACTCTGAGGTAGTGGTATCATTTCCATTGTTACAGGCAAGGAAACTGAGGCACAGAGAAATTAAGTACCTTGCTTTAAAATCAGTGCACTTCACCACTGCTACACTTCCTCAAACTGAATGGTGGGTTAAGCTGTGACTAGAAAAATATGAGGATGACTGCATATCTGGGCTGTCAAATCTGATATTTTAAAAGTTGTTTGGAATTGGATCACCTGATTTTGAGATTAAATTGGATTCCTATATTGATTTTCATATTTTTTAGACAATGTCAGATTATTATAAACCACTATTTAGGATACTAAATCTTTTATAATTCAATTATTCTCTTTTTTTGGCTTAATAAGCACAGCAGCTAAATTTGGTTGACACTATATATCACCACAGACTTTTTTTTTTTTTGGAGCCTTGGTTTTGAATCCTGACTCTTCTTTACTACTGTGTGACCTTGGGCATGGTACTTAATTTCATTGATTTTGAGAGAGAGTGGGAGGGAGGGAGAGAGACAGAGAGAGAGATACATCGATGTGAGAGATACATCGATTGGTTGCCTCCCTCACACATGCTGACCTGACCGGGGATAGAGCCTGCAACCAAGATACATGCCCTTGACCAGAAACAAACCCACCACCCTTCATTCCGTGGGCCAACGTTCTAACTAACCACTGAGCAATCAGCTAGGGCAGTGGTTGTCAAAGTGCGGCTCACGAGCCACATGCGGCTCTTTGGCCCCTTGAGTGTGGCTCTTCCACAAAATACCACGTCCGGGCGCGCACGTACAGTGCGATTGTAACTTCTTGGCCCATGCACAGAAGTCGGTATTTTGTGGAAGAGCCACACTCAATGGGGCCAAAGAGCCGCATGTGGCTCGTGAGCCGCAGTTTGCTGACCCCTGAAGGGTGACATATTTTGTTTCTTCAGCTGAGCATGTAGTAAAGCTGTGTTGTTAAGAGCAGAACTGTGATTGCTTTGAGCTGCCGAATTTCATAAAAACAACCTATTCTTATAAAATAAAACTTTCTATACAATTGACTGAAAATTTGACATACCTTCTCTCCTATATTTTTAATAAATTTCCCTTTGTAACTGCACACAGATTAGTTATAGGAAAAATATCCCTTTAGAGCATATATATTTGTAAACTTAGTGCTTTGCATTCTGTTATGTCCTACAAAGAGCTATAGTTATGTCGGTTTTTGAATATCTCAATAGATTAGAATGAAAGTAGTACATGGTTTCAGCTTCATTGTTAAATGGTCCTAATTCCTATTTAAACAGTCATAATTCTTTGTACCATCATTTCTACTCCCTTTGTTTTCCCGCCTTTTTTTGTCTAGCTCTTCTAGAGTCATTTGTGTGAATGTATATTTTGATGACACTTTATTTTTAAACATTGTAGACACTACTATGTTAATTAATAGATTTATGGATCAGAGTTTCTTCACTTCAGCAGTATCTATATAATATCGTTTTTTTAATTTTTAGGTAATCACAAGTGAAGAAGCTGAAAGACGGGGGCAGTTATATGACAACAAAGGAATCACATATCTCTTTGATCTGGATTATGAATCTGATGAATTCACAGTGGATGCAGCTCGATATGGAAATGTGTCTCATTTTGTGAATCACAGTGTAAGAAATACGGAAAGTATAGACAGAACTAATTAGTACTGTGTTTAATGGTTTTCCATAGTTGAGAGAATAATTAACTTTTTTTTTTTTTTAATATATTTTATTGATTTTTTACAGAGAGGAAGGGAGAGAGATAGAGAGTTAGAAACATCGATGAGAAAGAGACATCGATCAGCTGCCTCCTGCACATCTCCAACTGGGGATGTGCCCGCAACCCAGGTACATGCCCTTGACCGGAATCGAACCTGGGACCTTTCAGTCCGCAGGCCGAGGCTCTATCCACTGAGCCAAACCGGTTTCGGCGAGAGAATAATTAACTTTGAACCACAGACCCTTTTAATATTTCCAAAGTATTTTAGTACAAGGGCTTCTTCTATTAAGGCATGGGATTATCACTGTATTAGAAAAATTCATTTGGAAAATTCAGAATGCAAATACCATGCATTTTGCAAGTCTTTACATATGTTACTTCACTTAAACTTTCCAACAACTTTATAAGATAGTTATTATCCTCATAGAGGAGGAAATTAATGAGTAGAGCAGTTAAAAGGTAGGAAGTAGAAAGTTTAAGAAACATACAATTATATAGAGGTTAACGCTAAATTTTTGGATACATAACTAAAGATAGTTGTATTCTCTTAAAATGTAAACGTTAACATTTTTATAAGATTTACAATTTTGTAGAGTGTTGAAATAGTATTTAGGGCTAGTTTTCTAAATTATAAGGTAGTATTTTTTTTTTTAGGGGAGAACGATGATTTTTATTTTTTAAAAGTCCGCAGGCTGCCGCTCTATCCACTGAGCAAAACCGGTTAGGGCTAAGTTAGTATTCTTAAATATTAGTCTTGTGAGATTGACTTCTCCATTTTATAGATTGCAAGGAAATGTATCTCAGAGAGTAAGTTATATAGCTGACCATATAAGGAAGTAGACTGTGTTAAACTTTTGATGGATTTTACACCAAGAAGCTAATTTATGACTGATAATGAAATGCCAGAGACCTGACTCCCTTCTTTTCTGACTTAAATTTTTACTTTAATTTTGTTCTTAATAATAAATTTGAGAGACTCCATATCTCCAATATTACATATTCCAGAATTTAGTGTAGAGTTCTCAATATAATCAAACAATTCCAAGCAAGAGTTTAAGTAATGAAACCCCATACAATATGAAATTTGAGTTCTACAGTACTGACTTGATTTAGTAAATGCAGTTGTTCCAGTTCTTTAAATATGCCTTACTGAGTGAGATATTAACAGATGAACTGATAATGTTATCTGGGATTTACAGTAACATTTTACAGAAAAATTAAAAAGTCAGGAATAGATGAAACAAGATTGCAAAAATGTTGATAATTTTTGAAGCTGCATAGTATATTCATGTGGACTTACATTATTTTCTCTAGTTTAATGTATGTCTGAAATTTTCTATAAGTTTGAAAACAGTATTTTTACATATTCATATCTCAGAGACCTCCAAACAATCAATTTCCAGGACATCTTAAAAAAATCAAATACTCTGGGCAACAAAAAATTTTATATGGATGTAGAAGAGTTCATTCACGTAATTTTTACTTAAATGGGTTCTAACATTCTTTTTTAGTGTGACCCAAATCTTCAGGTGTTCAATGTTTTCATTGATAACCTCGATACTCGTCTTCCCCGAATAGCATTATTTTCCACAAGAACCATAAATGCTGGAGAAGAGCTCACTTTTGATTATCAAATGAAAGGTATGATTTTCAAGTACAGTTTTGCTGATGTTGTTTTAGTATGAAGAATCTGTTCAAGAATAGGAAAAGACTAGATCATCTGAACCAATATTAAAGATGAAAACATTGAGGCTATAAGTTTGTCTTTTTACTCAAGGTCTCAAAGCTAACCTGCCAGCTAAAACTGGAATCCAGGTCTGCCTGACCATGAGCTGAGTAATGTTATTTCTTCTACATCACATTGCCAGCTGCTTTTTTCAGAGTTTCCATTATGGAAGCCTACTTATTTTAACATCCTTTCTCAGTACTACTCGTATTTAAAAAATTGTAAGCCTACATTTCTGAATCTTTACTAAGATGAATTTTTTTTTCTTTTGTTTTTTGAGATGGATATTCTTAGTAAAGAAAATTGAAAGATTGAAATTTGATTTAAATCACACATGAACTTATTCCATTCCTACTGGAATTTGGCTTTTTAAAAGAACATTTAGTTCTATTTACTTTATTGTGATATTTTAAGTGATTTCTTTCCATTGTTTTTCTAAGCATGATGGCTTTTACATATTGTTACTACTTGATTTTATTTATGGCTCTTAAATAATGTATGAAAATGAATAATTGTGTATTGGATTTTCCCAGAAAGTTTCATCATTTCAGAAATCAATTCTCATAAATATGGACTAATAACATAAATTTTACCTCTTATTAGCCTATACCAACCTTTCAAGACAATTCATAATGATTTTTCTCTGAATATTCACATTTATTTAACGCTGAAAATTTGAAACTCATTCTGAATTGTCTTAACTATCTTTCTCCTGTATTTCTTTCTCTACATATTCAGGTTCTGGAGATATATCTTCAGACTCTATTGACTACGGCCCAGCCAAAAAGAGAGTCAGAACTGTGTGCAAATGTGGAGCTGTGACTTGCAGAGGTTACCTCAACTGAATTTTCAGGAAATAGAGCTGAGGATAAATGTAGTTTTGTTTTTTTCTAATGTTAACATTTTTAAAAATAAATATTTGGGACTCTTTTCATATTATGAAGATTATATTCTGTGTTAATTTACAATTCCTGTTTCAAACTATTGGCCAAAATGCATCATTGATGCTTCTGAAGAGAGGAACACAAGGCCACATAGACCAATTTGAAATATACCTAATTAGTGGTTAGATACCAAACAAGAAAGGAAAACTACTACAGGTCAGCATATACATACTTAAGAAGTCTGTGTGAACAGAGAAATGCCTCCTTCGGTGTTTAAGTGTTAAACTGATAATGTCACGATCACTAAGATCAAACATTCAATTTGCCATATACCTTGAATTTAGAGAACTAGTAAAGTTCTATTTTTGTTATTATGTTGTCATTCTTGTTTACCTATTTATTACTATAAATATTGTACTTGTATTGGACACAAATAGGTGATACTGAATTATACCCTGTTTTCTACTTCTTTCATTAAAACATTGATATCTTAATGATAGTGAAATGTAAGGTCTCAAATTAAATGTGAAAAAAGTTAATTACAGCTTTATTTCATATTTTGAAGCAATTTAGACCATTATTTGAAGGGTATATGTTTGAACCACAATCCTATAGAATAAAAATCTCCCAAAAACTCTAAAATTCTAGAATAGTTGACCATTAATGCCTCTTGGAAATGACACAGCACTGGGACCAGGAGGTTTTTGTTGGAGTATCAGACACGGGAAATGGGGTGCTTTCAGGGTCCTTTTCAAAGACATGAATTGGAGATTCATGTGAGTACTTCTGGTCCAAACAGTAAAACAAGATACTCCTGAGAGCAGCTGTACTTAATATAACATCAACATACACTTTCTGAGTATCAGGCTGTTTGAACATTTCCTTTCTACCAAATTTAACTATTTTTATATTTCCTGCAAGCTCTTCTTTAAAAGTAATCTATATTTTGAACTGATACCTATTTTATATGTGAGTTTTTAAAATGTGACAAAGCTAAACTTGGCTTGGCCAAAGTGTGTGCCTGAATTATGAGACCATTTATTACTTGAACTGTGAAGACTGAAATGGAATATATTCATTGTTGGTTTTGTTTATTTTCCTGAATAGTAAAACCTCAAAACTATGTTTTCATCTCTTTCTGATTCTGGGTTTTCTAATCTGGGTTTTCTTTGTGATTCTGGGTTTTCTCATCATGGTGTTCAACATAAAAGTAAAGGCAGCAAATACGTCTAGCTCTCGGTATTTCTAAGCTCATTGCCCTAGGCTTTAATGGCCTAAAATAAGCTTTAGTAAAATTGAACTGACTTCAAGAATGCAGCATTTCAAATATTTTCTTTTTAAAAAAATATTTGTATTTAAAATATCTTCTTAATCCCTAACCTCTTTTTTGGGAAAAGCTACATTTCATTATTATATTGTTATTATGACTTTGCTCTTTCATAAAAACAGGGTAAATTGTTTACATGTTTAGAACTTCAGAGTGTATTTGTTAACCAAAATTTGCAGAAGGTGTGAAAAAAAAAAATACTGACATGGAAACAGTGTTGAGAGAGCATC
>NW_006291969.1:141400-158016 GCF_000327345.1 Myotis davidii
ATCACTTATTTTCCTTATATTTCAATAGTATTTCTTTAGCAAATAAATGTAGACATTTGATTTTCTATTTATCATGGGTTAGCTTTGTTTCTGAATATTTTCTGTCTTTCCCAGGCTACAAAAAGGATAGAAAAATACTGATGTATTCCTGACTACCTGCTGTTGAGGTTAACCAAAGGTTTATATACCATTCCTTTCAATGTTAGATTTCTTTTTAAAAAGTTTATCGTTGTCATGGTTCATGCATTTGGATATTAAAGTATAATTTTACACTTAGCATAATGTGAATGGATATTTCTCAAAATTGTTTGAGCACTATTATCACCAGGTATTTAAACTAGTTTCACTAAATACTGCCTAGAACTGCAAAGGAATTTTAGAATTAGAGCTAAGAAATATTCCTTGAGCAAGCCTTAGGCTTTTATACTATGTACTCATAAATCTATGAGTTTGGTGCTGTCACCCCTATAGTACACCAAAGGAAGTAAGTTTAGACTGATTAAGTAATATTAACATCCCCAAGAACACCCAGTAAACTATACCTATATTTAATTAACATCTTCAGGCATACTTTTAAAAAAAAAATCAATTTCTACTATGATTTTAGACAAACTTCTAAGCCTTGGATTCATCTCTAAGGCAAATGGGGCTCCAAAGGATTTCTTCTGTGACGTATCTTGGCATTTTGAAACTTTTTTGCCTTTCTAGTACTTTATAGTTCTTGGAGTAAAAAATCAAGTAGTCACTATAAATAATCCTGTTCACTGTTATTCTCTTTTTGAGGGGCCTTATTGCATAGTGATTAAGAGCATGGACTCTGGGGCCTGAATTGCCTGTATTTGAGTCCTGGCTTCAACCTTTACTAGCTATGTAAAGCAGCCTCTCTGTGCCTCAGCCTCCTCATCTGTGAATAGGAATAATAAATGTATTTACATACTTCAAAGGGTGTTGTGAGGATTAAAGGAGTTAATACACAGTGTGTGAAAGAATTAAGCATTATCACAGAGTGAGCACCATATGTATTAGCTGTAATTATTCTGTACCTTAAGTACAGTATATAAACCTGTACTGATGTTTAAATTACAGGTTTATACAGTGACCCTTGAGCAACACAGGTTTGAACTTGGGGGTCCCATGTTCAAGGGTCAGCTGTATAAAGCTGTACTTTAACATCTTTTGTGATCACTACAAGTATTTTGATCAAAACTGTTCTAGTGCTCTTAGTCCTTAAATTCATTTATTCGGCATTCATTATGCCAGACTCCTAACACAGTGATGGCGAACATTTTGAGCTCGACGTGTCAGCATTTTGAAAAACCCTAACTTAACTCTGGTGCCGTGTCACATATAGAAATTTTTTGATATTTGCAACCATAGTAAAACAAAGATTTATATTTTTGATATTTTATATATTTAAATGCCATTTAACAAAGAAAAATCAACCAAAACAATGAGTTTGCGTGTCACCTCTGACATGCGTGTCATAGGTCCACCATCACTGCCCAAACACATACACTTCTGGAGAAATGAGAGGGCCGGCTTCGTGGGCCCTCTTAGCCTCGTTTCCTCTGAGCACTCCGTTTATTTCCTCTCCCACTGACTCTAAGTCTTGTAACCCGAATTAGTCTGGTGGACCCAGTACTATTGTTGATCTGTTTATCTTGCAGCGCGGTGACAATGTGTCACTGTTAGTGTAACTGATCTGCAAACTGTTTTAGAGACTCTACTTAAACTAGTTTTAAGTGAAATCTCTGCTTTTGCTGCCCTAATCTACAAAATGTCAGCATACCAAAGTGCATATTAATGTTAATTAAAATGTTATTAAATACACAGGTAACTGAAAAAGCATATCCTGTTGGTGGACTTTAGAAAAGTTGAATGACTCACAGAACACATGTATATACTTTTGGTATTTAATTGTTTTAAGTGGTGTCACATCTTTTGAGGTAAGTTCAGGGCTGAATTTTCCTATAACCATCAGTTTATAATAATAGCCAAGTTTATTCTTTCAATTTTAAGTATTCCTATGACCCAGGATATGATCTATCTTGGTGAGTTCCCATATATTCTTGAAAAGCATGTATTCTATTATTGGATTGAGTATCAATTGAATCCACTTGATGGATAGATGCTATTCATGTCTTCTCTATCCTTGCTGATTTTCTGTAAGCTACTTGTTACTGTGAAAGGAATGCTTAAGTCCCAGCTATAATTGTGCATTGGTTTGTCTCTTTCAGTTGCTTCTCCTTTGTACAGGCATACCTCATATTATTGCACTTAAATAGTGCATGCTCATTAACGTCAAGGCAAGACCCTCCACCAGGAAAAGGGTTACAACTTGAAGGCTTGGACAATAGTTAGCATTTTCTTTTTTTTTTTTTTAGCAATAAAGTATTTTTAAAGTAAGGTATGCTGGTTTTTGTATTTTTAGACATAATGCTATTACGTAATAGGTCACGGTTTAATGTAAACATAACTTTTATGTACAGTAGGAAACCAGAAATGTCATGTGACTTGCTTTGTTGCAGTGGTCTGGAACTAACCTGCAATAGCTCCAAGGTATGCCTGCATATTTGTTAAGTACATACACATTTAAAATTGTATCTTCTTGGTGAACTGCACCTTATATAGTCACTCCACCTGTCTATTGAGTAGTGTTTACATGGTGTATCTTTCATCCTTTTACTTTTAACCAACCTATATCATGTGAAGTGAGTTGCTTATAGATAGCATATACTTGGGTTATGTTTTATTTTTTCCTATCTTTTCATTGGTGTGTTTAGCCCATTTTAATTATTTATCTGTTTGGATTTAGTCCTCCCACATCTTATGTTTTCTCCCCCTCTATTTTTTGTTTCTGTTTCTTCTTATTGCCTTCTTTTAGGTTATATGAGCATTTTGACTTATTAAAATTTTGACTATTACTTCTTTGTATATATAGGTTTTTTTCAGTGGTGGCTCTAGAATGAATTCTTAAGTATCTAAGAGTGAGCTTTTTCTTTCTTTAAGAACTATGCTTTCACCTGTTGCCAGCTTCTCATATAAATACTGTAAATGCTCTTGTTTAGGTAGCTCAGCTTCTGGAGTTGCGGGAATTTCAAAATCAGAGGAGCTCTGTGAATCTGCATTGGTGCTAAGGGTTAGCAACTTTCTTTCCTGAGGTATGTGTTTCCCACTGCTTACAGTGGTTGGTTCTCCAGCACTAGAAACTACATTTACATCTTCAGAGTAAGTATCCTTTGGGCAAAGTACATTTTGTTTCATCTGAGAGCCAGGAAGATTCTCTTTGACTCTTGGTCTGTAGCTACCTTTGTTCAAGGAAGTACTATCCCCCCTGTTTCTCTCTTGGGAAGATAACAAAACAGTGTCAGACTGACTGTCCCAGCCTTGACTTCCTTGTTCTGAGATGTGTGTAGACTGAGAGGAATTCTGAGAAGAGATGTGAGTTGACTCGCCATCAGAATCACTGAAAAGCTTTGGTGACTGAGAACCCCCTGCCTCTGTGGAGGAAGGGAAGTTTTCCAAACCACAGTCTGTGTCGTCGTCATTTCTTTTAAAGAATACGTCCCACTGTGGTACTTCCACATCAGTCTTTTGCTGGTGTGGAGGGCTCGAATCTCCTTGACCTGAGGCTGGGATTGGTAATTCTTCTTCACTTTCACTGTTGGATTCTTCACAGTCTATAAAGTTTGCCCAAAGAGAGGTTTTCATGCTCTTTGCTTTGATGCATCCTGTGCTTTGTCTCAGGTTTTCAGGCTGGTTTTGTGATACTACAGTCACTGGAAATACCTCAGGGTGATGAGTTTGCTGGTTTGGAACTTTGTGCCTTAAAGGTACCGGCAGAGGATCATCAAAGAGGTCATTTTCCTCCTCCTCCTCCTCCTCCTCCTCCTCTGGGGGGACAAAACAAAAAGGGTTTAGAAGAAACACAGAATGCCAATTTGTAACATTTAGCTATGTTTTTAATTCATGGAATTGCAAATAATTGGGAGTTTACTCTTCCAAGAGCAATTAAAAGGTCCCTTATTCTTGGGATATTCTGAACAATTTGCCACTCTTCAGCTTATAATGTCAGACAGTGAATTAAGACTATAGACCTGTGTTCCCCAAATTAAGGTCACAATACCTGTATTAGTGGTTTTCAAACCTGGTTGATCATCATCTGGAGAACTTTGAAAAACACAGCTTCCCATATCTCATTCCAGACCTATTGAATTCCTTAAGGGAGGACCCAATCATTTGATTTTTGATTTTTTTTTAAGTGCCACAGCTGATTCTAATCATCAACCAGGTTAGTGAAACACTCACACTAGGAGAGAGGTTTATAAATACTAGATACTCAAGTTGGCTGATTTAATATAATGACAACAGTTCATTATTTTCTAAAGTTTTCCTGCTATAAACATTTTATTGATACCTACTTTGTGCTTGTTATGAGCTGAATGTGTTCTCCCAAAAGTCATAATTTGAAGCTCTAACCCCAATGTGATGGTATTAGAGGTAGGATAATTAAGTTTAGATGAGCTCCTGAGGATGGACCCAAACAATAGGATTAGTATCCTTGTGAAAGAGTCAGACAGATTTCTCAATGCCTATGTACAAAGGAAAGACCTGTGAGCACAGTGAGAAGGCATCTGTCTACAGGCCAGGAAGAGGCATCGTACCAAGAACTGAATCTGCCAGAACCTTGATCTTGGACAGAACTCTGAGCAGTAAACATCTTGTTATAGCAACCAGAGCTGCCTAGTTCACAAGGCTGTGATATATACTAGGGCAGTGGTCGCCAACCAGAGCTCCGAAAGGTTGGCGACCGCTGTACTAGGGGGAACACACAGATTTGATCAACTTTTACCAAAATACTAAATAAACCACATGTACGGTCATGAGACTATTTTTTGTTCTAGTGCTGAATCTGGTGTTAACTTATAACTACCTACTTCTTAAAAATATAATTATTTTCCCAGTGATAAAATAGAGCTAAAAACTACAGTTTGCAAAGCCACTCTTTTTAGTTTAGATGGGTCACAGAGACTGTCATACAGCTCTCATTTTACCAATGAGCAGCTAGGCCCAGAGAAGGTATGTGAATATGCATAGGTCAAGAAATAGGTGAGCCAGTGTGGCTCAGTTAGTTGGGCATCATCCCTATCAACAAAAGGTTGCCAGTTGATTCCCAGTCAGGGCTAATACCAGGTTGCAGGCTCAATCCCTACTAGGGGGTGTGCAGGAGGCAGCTGATTAATGTTCCTCTCTCTCTCTCTCCCTCTCTCCGTAAAAATCTTTTAAAAATAAAATAGATAGGCAGAGAGCCAGGTATCAAACCCAATTCCTAAAGTCCCGTGTTCTGATTAAAAATTGTTTAAACAAGCAACTATTTATCTTATCCTTCTTTTCTAAAGGACTTAAGATGACTAAGATGTCTACCTATGGTATATGGAATCATCAGTCTACAAGGCATGGATTTTAAAATTTTTTAAATTTTAATCTTTATTGTTGAGATTATTACAGATGACCCTCTCCCCCGCCACCCCCCCACCATAGCTCCCCACTACCCGGTTCCCACACCACGCCAGGCCCTTGCCACCCTCTTGTCTGTGTCCATAGAACTGCATACATGAATATAAGATCTTTGTCTAATCCAGCCGTGGGCAAACTACGGCCCGCGGGCCGGATCCGACCCGTTTGAAATGAATAAAACTAAAAAGAAAAAAACCGTACCCTTTTATGTAATGATGTTTACTTTGAATTTATATTAGTTCACACACACACTCCATCCATGCTTTTGTTCCGGCCCTCCGGTCCAGTTTAAGAACCCATTGTGGCCCTCGAGTCAAAAAGTTGAGAACACCCTTCATACAATTTCATATAATACTGGTTTGGTGGTGATGAACTCCTTTAGCTTTTTCTTGTCTGTGAAGCTCTTTATCTGACCTTCAGTTCTAAATGATAGCTTTGCTGGGTAAAGTATTCTTGGTTGTATGTTCTTGCTATTCATCACTTTGAATATTCCTTGCCACTCCTTTCTGGTCTGCCAAGTTTCTGTTGAGAAATAAGCTGACAGTTGTATGGGTATTCCCATGTAGGTAAGTAACTGTTTTTGTCTTGCTGTTTTTAAGATTCTCTCTTTGTCTTCTGCTCTTGGCATGTTTATTATGATGTGTCTTGGTGTGGTCCTCTTTGGATTCCTCTTGTAGGTCTTGGCGGCTGCGGCTGGCTCACCCGGAAGAGGCTGTGCGGGTGCAGGGCAGGCTCCTCTCAGGCACCCGGCACCTGAGCGTGGGGGCTTTCCTGCAGCAGGAGGGTAGCAGAAGGAGTGAGAGCAAGCTCAGTGGACACCCTGCATTCTCGCTGCACCTCCATCCCCATAAGAGGTTGTATTTTATTGATTTTTTACAGAGAGGAGGGGGGAGAAAGAGAGAGTTAGAAACATCGATGAGAGAGAAACATTGAGAATCAGCCCCCTCCCGCATACCTCCCACTGGGGATGTGCCCGCTTCCAAGGTACATGCCCTTGCCCGGATTCGAACCCGGGACCCTTCGGTCCACAGGCCGATGCTCTATCCACTGAGCCAAACCGGTTACGGCTGTATGTTATTCTTTATTTCATTAAGTGTATGATTAATTTCTGATTGGTCCTTTACCATTTTTTTTGGCATTCTCACTAAGATCCTTGAAGGTCTCACTAAGTTCCTCAGAGGTTTCTAGAAGATTCTTGAGTAACCTTATAACAGTGGTTTTGAACTCTATATCCAGTAGTTTGCTTTCTTCCATTTCTTTCATTTGTGACATGTTTCTTTGTCTCTGAATTTTGGCTGCTTCCCTGTGTTTGTTTCTATGTACTGGGTAGCTGCTAAGTCTCCTTCAGTTGATAGAGTGGCCTTGTGTAGTAGGTGTCCTATAGGGCCCAGTGGCTCAGCCTCCCCTGTCACCTGAGGTGGACACTCTTGGTGCACCGCTTTGTGGGCTGTGTGCACAGTCTTGTTGTAGTTGAGACTTGATTGTTGTTGGTGTCAGTGGGAGGAGTTTACCTCCAGGCCAACTGGCTGTGGGGACCAGCTGCAACTACAGTGGGAGAGATGCTGTGCAGGAGACAGCCTTATGGAGCAAGACTTGCTTCAGTGGGGCATTGGTGCTCACTGATTCTGCCTCTTGAGTGTGTCGCTTATAGATGTGAAGAGTTGTAATCTGGTATGGTCTCACACTGACCACTGGGTACACTGGCTCTTGGGTCTCCAGGGAGGTGCAAAGTCAGCATTGCCTGGGGCCACCCAGCAGGAGCTACAGAGAGAGCTGCAGATTCCTCCTTTTTGTATCGGGTTTGGAAGTGCGCAGGAGAGGCCCAGCTGTGAAGCAGGGCAGGCTGGTGCTGGTCTTGGGCCTTTTATTGATAGCTTTGGGGCTCCCTGACCCAGCTGCAGCTTGACAGATTTTAGGCTGAGAAAGGAAAGGCCATTCATATGCAAAAGCCGCTGCACACAGCTTGGTGTGGGGTTATAAATTGGGTGGTGCGGGGTCTCGGTGAATCTCCAGGGTGGAGCGAACAGAAATGTCTGCCAGTCAGCCCTGCACAGGGGAAGACCCGGCATGGGAACAATGACCACTGCGAGCACCTCTGTCTGGGTCCCCCAGAGCCTCACCTGGCACTGGAGCTCAGAGCAAGCGGGAGCTTGTAAATTCAGTTTGTGGTGCCAGCTTTTTAAGAGGAGCAGCTGGGTCTCTAGCAGCCTGTGTGTCACTCAGACCCAATCCGCACTGGTTTTTACAGTCCATAGTTCTTACTGCCCATAGTGACTTCTTTCCTGAGCTCTGGATCCCTGGGCTGGGGGGCTGGTGTTGGGCTAGGATCCCTTGCGCCTCCAGGCAGCCTCCACAGAGGCGATCTCCCTCCCAATTAAAAAAGTGGCACACCTGGGAGCTGGATCAGCCTGTTCCTTGCCTCCACATCTACCAGTCTCAATGTGCTTTCTTCTTTACCTCTCTAGTTGTAGTACTTCCACTCAGCCAGCTTTCCCATGGTTCTGGATGATAGTTGTTTTGTATTTTAGTTGTAATTTTGATATGGATGTGGGAGGCAGCAAGTACAGGCATTACCTATGCCGCCAGCTTTGTTCCTCCTTTAATTTTTTGAAAATATTTTTATTGACTTTAGAGAGGGAGAAGGAGATAGAAACACTGATGATGAGAGAGAATCACTGATTGGCTACCTTCTGCACACGCCCTACTGGGAATTGAGCCTGAAACCCAGGCATATGCCCTGACCTGGAATCAAACTGTAACCTTCTGGTTCATAAGTTGAAGCTCAACCACTGAGCCACACTGGCTGGGCAGCATAGTTTTATTTTAAGCCATGGATTACACATTTTAGCTCTCTTCCACTACCGTGCCAAATCTATCTTTTTGTATCATCTCTAAGTTGTAGTTTCATGGTCTTCAGGATCTCTTTCTATACCAGCATCATGATATGTTTCAACTCAAATACTTTAATCTGTGAAAACATTTTCACATTAACTCACCTGTATACATCTGTATTCATTCTGTTAGTATAAATTTAAATTTCTCTATATAAAACTGGAAAGACATAACACTGCAAAAATATCACGATAAATATGAAAGTGTTGAAATCCTTAATAGTGTTTATAAATTGATACACCTCAACCCAAATTTAAAAAAGGGACAAATGTCAAATAATTCATAGATATCATCCACCAGCATGCACTAACGTGTATGTCAATTGGTATAATCATACTGGGAGACAATTGGCAATATGTATTAAGCACTTAAATTTCTAAAATGTCACCCAATATAATGAGAAAATTGAAATAGACAACATATAGTATTGTCCTATTATCTGTAAAACTGAGAAGTTAGAAATAACTGAAATATATAATGACAAAGTATACAGCCATTAAACTGGCATTTTTGAATAACAAAAACTTATTTGTGTGTGTGTGTGTTTTAGAGGCCTGGTGCACGAAATCGTGCACAGGTGGGGGTCCCTTGGCCTAGCTGGCAATTGAAGCCTATCGGGGGGCTAGCTGGCTGCGGGGAGGGAGCCCGGGGGGTTGGCCGACCAGCTGGGGGGAGGGGCTGCAGGGGCAGCTCCTGCATTGAGTGTCTGCCCCCTGGTGGTCAGAACACATCATAGCGACTGGTCATTCAATTGTAACAGTCACTTCAGCTTTTATATATATAGGTATGTATGTGTGCAATCATGTATAGACAGTGATCTAAGGTGCTTTTCAGCCTGTATACAACTATACAATCTTGTATTTGTTAGATCTCTTAAATACTCTCGCACTACTTAGTACACAGCTCTTGCCATAAACCCCAAAGTGTCCTTCTTGTCCAGTTCAATAACTAAGAGTCTTACACAACTGGAGAACTTTAGGACACTACTCTTACACTACGATTACTACTGTCTATTCTCACTGGTGCCTACAAAATGTTGCTTTTTAAACATGTTCAATATCCACCCCTTTGAGTTTGGTGGATATTTATATAAATGAATAAGGAAAGAATTACTCTTTCTTCTTTAGTATAAGATATATTTCCCCCACCTTTCTGCATGTCTGATAATTTTTTATTGGATTGCCATACATCCTGAACTTGACCTTATTAAATTCTGTATATTTTTGGATTTCTAAAAATATTCTTGAGCTTTGTTCTGGCATGTGCTTAAGGGACTTGTAAAGTTTACACTTTTTATATATTGCTTTTTATCTTTGTAATTTTCTCCACCACTGAGATAAGGCCCTCAGTATTCTTATAGTAAAACACCCTGTAAATTATGGTGTTCCACTCTGGCTGTTGGGAATGGCACTGTTTCCTTTCACTGTTTAGAGTGATTCTTTCCCAGGCCTCAGGGGATGCACTGCATCACAAGTAAGCACTGAGCAGTATGCTGAGTACTCAGGCGGCTCCACGTAGCTGTTGGGAGCAGCAACTCTGTACTGCTTTCTCCTCTGGGAACTCCAGCCACTTTGGCTTCCTCAAATTCCCAGGTATATTTCCTCAAGTCAGGGGTGCTGATGGGCTCTATCTTGGTGTCCCCTTTTGCCTGAAAAGCTAGGGCAATCTTAGGGCTGTTTCACCTTTCTCAGGTGTAAGTGTCCTTGATTGCCTCATGTCCAGTTTCTTATATTTTGTGTTGCTTTCAGTTGTTTCAGATGAGAGTTTCAATGTAGCCCGTTACTTAACTGGAAATAGAAATATTTCGAATTTTTTGTGAACTTAATAATTTGTATCTTTTATGTACCTACCAAATGATGCTTGATTTCTGGTTGGGCCACTAGTGTAAGAGTTTTTGAATTATTGTTCACTTCAATTTTATTTGTTTCTTTTTTCTGTAATCTTCACTGGAAAGTGAAAGTAGCAATGAAAGAAGGTAGAAAAGTATAGGGAAAATCCATTTATATAAGCTATACCAATCAGTCTGATAAAAAATGATAGCAGTAAATGTTCAAGAATTAATAGCACAGCCTTTCCTTATGGCCTATACAAACCATTGGGCACATTTCCAGAAAGCTGAGAACATTCAATACAGGGATAGTTCTCTTTGGCACTTGTTTTAAACCGTGAAGGAGATGGAACGCCTGGTTTTACAGACTGAAGATGGGAAAGCTAAGCACATCCTTAGACCATGTGATAAGTTTAAGTGACAGGGAGTCCCAGGCCTACCTCTACCCAATTTAACTCACCAGAGCAGTCTTGTAGGAAACCCACACTTCTGACCCCAGGGTCATCATTCTTACCAGAGTCTAGGTGAGTTGTTCTAGCTCTCTTCAGTTGTCCAAGTGGTTTGTACTTTGGCTCAGTGCTTTGGGAAGATCGGCATAAAGGCTTTAAGCTGAAATGAATATGAATAATTTATTTTTCCTGCTGGGAAAGTTGCTGGAATGCAAGCATCATTGATAGGGATTATAAAAATGTGACCATGGGGTAAATAATAACTACTTTTAAAAATTGAAAAGCAGCTGTAACCGGTTTGGCTCAGTGGATAGAGCGTCAGCCTGCAGACTGAAGGGTCCCAGGTTCGATTCCGGTCAAGAGCATGTACCTTGGTTGCAGGCATATCCCCAGTAGGGGGTGTGCAGGAGGCAGCTGATTGATGTTTCTCTCTCATCAATGTTTCTAACTCTCTATCCCTCCCCCTTTCTCTCTGTAAAAAATCAATATATTAAAAAAATAAAAAATAAAAATAAATAAATAAATAATTGAAAAGCAGCCCTGGCCAGTGAGGCTCACTTGATGAGAGTGTCATCCTATACACCTAAAGGTCATGGAATCAATTCCTGGTCAGGGCACATACCCACATTGCAGGTTTGAGCCCTGGGCGGGGTGTCTACGGGAGGCAACCAATCAATGTTTCTCTCCCTCTCCTGTCTCTAAAATCAGTAAAAACAAAACAAACACTAAAAATATCCAATAATTAAAAATCATTTCAATATAATAAAGTGCTAATACAATTTGGTGAGTATCTAATTGTAGGGTTGAGGGAAAGCAAAACTCATCTTTTCTTGCACTGCAGAAAAGCAGGTCCCTATTCTAAAAAACTTAATACAGTGACACCTTCTGGCTTTCAGTGCAATATAGCTAGCTGTTTTCCCTTCCTTGCCTACTTATCTCTTGCGAGAATCTCACACATTTAATCACTTCCTTCTAGAGCAGTGGTTCTCAACCTTCTGACCCTTTAAATACAGTTCCTCATGTTGTGACCCAACCATAAAATTATTTTCGTTGCTACTCCATAACTGTAATGTTGCTACTGTTATGAATTGTAATGTAAATATCTGATATGCAGGATGGTCTTAGGCGACCCTTGTGAAAGGGTCGTTCGACTGCCAAAGGGGTCGCGACCCACAGGTTGAGAACCGCTGTTCTAGAGGCTGAAAGCTAATACTCAGTGAAGATGAAACATAAAAGGGCACAGAAATAAGATTTGAGTGTGTCCTGCCCTTTTTTGAGGGCCTTACACTGTCTGCTTCTATATTCCAATTCCCAGAAGCCTTTAAGGTGATATATAACATACCTACTTAAAGTCATTATGCTCCCACTCAGACACTCATTCACAGCCACAATCACTTTAAGTTCTGCCCCTGTTCTCATGATGGAAACTATTCTCTGGACCCATCCCATTCAATAACACAAGTTCCATAAGTAGCAACAACTTACATTTCTATAACCTTATCCACAGTTGTGCCCACTGGAATTACATTTGGATATGCATTCACAGGGCAGATATAGCTCAAGAAATCTTTAATCTAGAAGAAGGAAAATAAAATGGATCAATTATCTCAACAGTGAAAAATCTGGGTGTGTGAGGCAAATAAATAAATGGAGGCCAGGGGAAAGAAGCAGAAAAATCATGGCTGTGGTTCTCAATGCGTGCAGCATATGGAGCTCACCTTGGGATCTCTTGGGAAAAATAAATTCCCAATGCTCAGGCCTCAGCCCAAAGATCCTTTTAACACTAAGTGTCAGTGGGGCCTGGGATTCTGTATTCTTCAGGTGGTTCTGTTCCACAGTAAGAACTAACAATCACTGATTAATGGGATTCAAAGATTCTGTATTGCTCTGGTTGGTTGGCACACCAAAGGGTCACGGGTTTGATTTTCCTTCAAGGGGCGCATGCGGGAAGCAACCAATCAATGTGTCTCTCTCACATTGATGTTTCTTTCTCTTCCTCCCTCCCTTCCACTATGTCTAAAAAGCAATGGAAAAAAATATATTTGGGTGAGGATTAACAAAACAAAAAAATGATTCTGTATTTTTCATGACCTTGGTGTCCTCATCTAAGGTCAGGCACTCATTAACACATCCCCTTCAAGTTAGATTAGTTGAATACCTAATATACATAAGACACAAAGTCTCAGAATTATACTTCTTGAGTAACATCAGAGGAATGGCAGCGAGAGAGATCCCCTTGAAATTTCAACAATTTAAACAGCTATAATTCAACAAAGGACTCCCTACTCAACATACAGGCACACCTGATAGATCTGCATCTAAAGGTGGGCAAGTGGGAACAAATGGGGGAAGGGGGATGAAAAGGGCTCAGACTAGCCATGGGCTCAGCCCTGCAGCTGGGAGCTCACAGCAGGACTCAGCCTGGAGAGGGGAAGAATCCTGTTTTGGTTGGCACTTCCTTCAGCCAGGAGGACCAGAGATTCAGTGGGCATTGCCACAGAAGTGAGTAGAGACTTGGGCAAGGACACAGCACTAGGGTACTGCTGTGTTTATTGGATGGTTGGCAATTCAGACAAAGATAAAAAGCCAAGGAGCCCGGCCGCTCTGTAACCTCCCAGAACTCACCTCCCTTGGTGTTGGGTTGCAGAACATGTTATCTGCAAACACAAAAACTGTACTAGACCAAGAATGTCAAACTCGCGGCCCATGCATGTGACCCACAACGAATATTTTTGCAGCCCAGCCAATATAACGGTATGTAAGAAACATTTTACTAAAAATTTTGTAGCTTAATTTTTACAATATCCTGTTATACATAATCTATATACATAAAAGCCTAAGTGACCATTGCAACCGAACGGATGACCGAACAGGCTGCATGGGGTGACCAGGCCGGCAGAGGGGGGCAGTGAGGGATGACCAAATGACTGAGCAGCAGGCTGTGTGGGGTGTCCAGGTCAGCATGAGGGTTAGTGAGGGGGACAAAACACCTGAGCAGCAGGCTGCGGGGGGCGACCTACAAGACACATTAAGCAAGTACTTCAGCACTATTAACCTGGGAATGAAAGGGAAATTAACCTAGGAAATAAAAGGCGCCACACAGGCAATTAATGTGGTTTTAGTGGTGACCCTGTGGCCTGAGCCCTGAAGTCCAGATTAGCCTGGACCCCAGTAAGGCTGGCTGTGCAGGTGGACAGGCTGCAGGCTGTGTGTGAGGAGAAGGCAGAGGAAGGGGCTGCTGGTCTACCTGTGTGGCTTGTTATCCTTCTGGCCATAAACCCCTGAGGGGTTGTCCTCTAAGGTGAGCGTGTCAAGCTCTCTTCTCTACATAAACAAACCTTGTTTATTTGGCCTGTGTTAGCCTTGGAGTTTGACATGCTTGTACTACAGAATAAATATTTCCCCTGAGCAAAGGGTGTACTCTGTGACTGGTCCCTGGTCAGGACAAAGCGGGTACCCCATGAAGGTCCAAGGTTGCCATTACCAGGAGGGTAAAACAAAAAAGACAGTGGGTTCCACCAGTCAACCCCACACCCGCACATTGCCACTACACTGATGGCAGTCAGACACGCGGCACGAGTCAACATTGGGATTTCACACAACTAAAGAACTTGTGATTCAGTGCCACTTACTGGAAAATAAGAGAAAGACCTCTTTATAGTAATCTAGAGATGTACCACTCATACATAGATGATTAGATAGAGAAGGAATCCCTCAAATACCATGAATAACCAAGGTAGCAAGGCAGCTCAGAAAGAAAAATAAAAAATCTCCAGAAAGCATAAACACATGGAAATATGATATAGAAATGACCGAATTCAAGGTTGTTCTGAAAATATACAGGCAATTTAATGAACTCAGAAAACAAATTAATAAAATGTGTACGTTACCAAAAAGGTTGAAACCTTTAAGAAGAAACAGGCCTGGCCAGTTGCTCAGTGCTTAGAGAATTGGCCCACACACCGAAAGGTCGTAGACTCGATTCCTGGTCAAGGGCACATACCTTGGTTGCAGGCTCGATCCCTGGCCCGGTAGGGGTGCATGCAGGAGGCAACTAATGTGCCTCCCTTCCATCAACGTTTCTTTCTTCACCCCTCCCACTCTCTCTAAAAGTATTGAAGAAAATATCCTCGAATAAGGATTAGAAAAAAGAAAAACATTCTGGAGATTAAGAACTCAGAGCGAGAGTAAACTAGAGAACATAGGAAATAGAGCTGACCAAATGGAGGAAAGAATTAGTGATATCAAAGATAGAAACCTAGAAATGATGCAGAGGGAAGAAGAGAGATCTGTGGAATAAAATAAAATGAAAGAAATCTATAAGAACTATCTGGCTCTATCAGAAAAAGCAATATAAGAATTAGAAGAAAAGAGGGAGAAGGGAACAGAGAGGCTATTTGAGCAAATAGTTGATGAGAACTTCCTAAATAACAGGCACACCAGAAGAAGAGAAAGAGAAGGAAATAGAGAGTTCATTTAAACAAATAGTGGCTGAAAACTTACAAAACCTTTGGGAAAGGGCCAATCCTCAAATCCAAGAAGCAAACAGAATAACTAGTTACCTCAATCCAGAGACCTTCTCCAAGGCACATTGTATTAAAACTGTCAAAAATTAATGGCAAACAAAGAATTCTCAAGGCAGCCAAGAAAAAGAACAAAGTAACAAATAATGGAAAGCCCATTAGATTATCAATCAGACTTCTCAGCACAAACTATACAAGCCAGAAGAGAGTGCAACCAAATATTCAAACTATTGAGAAATTACCAGCCAAGAGTAATATGTCCAGCAAAGTTATCCTTTAAATATGAAGGAGAAATAAAGAATTTTCCAGATATACAGGAGCTGAGGGAATTTATAACCAGAAGACCTCCATTGCAGGAAATATCCAAAGGGGTTATTCTAATGAAACAAAGACAAAAGGTCACAAAACTATGAGTAAGATCAACAGCAAACTTAAAGCATAAACAGGGATAATATGTGGTAACAAAAACAAAAGGGGAGGGGATAAAGACCCAAATTTTGCAAAGGAGGATGGAGATCAGATGCATTCAAATGAAAAAAGACTACAGTATACATGAAGCTTTCTTTTTCATAAACCTAATGGTAAACACACACAAAAAGCATAAATTGAGACATATAACTTCCAAAGGAGGAAACAGGAAAGAAGTATGGAATAACAGCAAACAAAATGAAAGACAGAAACACAAAGGAAAAGAACAAATGGAGGCAAAGTCACCAGAACACAAAAGGCAAAAAGAAATCCTCGTAAATCAATAATTACCCTAAATATAAATGGACTAAATTCACCAATAAAGAGGCACAATCTAGCAATCTAATTTAGAAAAAAAAAAACACTCCCAAATATATGCTGTCTTCAGGAGACACATCTAAGCTGCAAAGACAAAGTTAGACTCAAAGTGAAAGGGTAGAAAATGATTCTCTAAGCAAATAGCATCCATAGAAAAGGAAGTGTAGCCATACTTATGTCTGACAAAATAGATTTCAAAATAACAAAAGACAAAAATGGACATCTTATAATGATAAAGGGGACACTACATCAAGAAGACAACCAAACCATCAACAAAATGAAAAGGGAGCCCACTGTATAGGAGAAGGTATCTGGCAATGATACATCTGATAAAATTTAATATCCAAACTATATAAGGAACTCATACAACTTAAAAGGAAGATAAACAATTTGAAAGTATTACAGTATTTTAAAAATGGGCAAAGGACCTAAATAGGCAATTTTCCAAAGCAAAGAAAGATGGCCAAAAGACAGATGAAAAAATGCTCAAAGTAGCTGATTATCAGAGAGATGCAAATTAAACAGTATCACCTACACTGGTCAGAATGGCTATCATCAATAAATGACAAGTGTTGGCAAGGATGTGGAGAAAAGGGAACCCTAGTATACTGCTGGTGGGCA
>NW_006291969.1:158204-164806 GCF_000327345.1 Myotis davidii
CCACTTCTAGGAATATAGTCTAAAAAACCTGAAACACCAATCAGAAAGAATGTATTTGCCCCTATGTTCATAGCAGCACAATTTAAAATAGCTAATATTTGGAAAAAGCCCAAGTGCCCATCAGTAGATGAGTGGATAAAAAAGCTGTGGTACATTTACATCACTATGCAGCAGTAATAAAGAAGGATCTCTTACTCTTTGAGACCGCATAGAGCAGTGATGGCGAACCTTTTGAGCTCGGCGTGTCAGCATTTTGAAAACTCTAACTTAACTCTGGTGCCGTGTCACATATAGAAATTTTTTTATATTTGCAACCATAGTAAAACAAAGATTTATATTTTTGATATTTATTTTATATATTTAAATGCCATTTAACAAAGAAAAATCAACCAAAAAAATGAGTTTGTGTGTCACCTCTGACACGCATGTCATAGGTTTGCCATCACTGGCATAGAGGGGCCTAGAGAGTATTATGCTAAGCAAAATAAGCCAGTCAGAGAAAGATAAGTATCACATGATCTCATGAACATATGTGGAGTCTAATGAACAAAATAAACTGATGAACAAAATGGAACCAGAAGCATGGATTCATAGCACAGATTGGCCAGTGCCTGAGGGTGGGGTGGGGATGACAGGATAAAGAATGTGAAAGGATTAGCTAAAGAGCATATATGCATATCCCATGGACACAAACAATGGTTTGGTAAAGGCCAAGAAAGGGGGAAGATTGAGGTGGGCAAAGTTTATTTGTAAAAAGTTAGAGAAATAACAAATTGAAAGTAATTGGAACAGACTTTGGAATCTCAGAGGGAAGGCTTTGGTGGGTGGGTGGGAAGAGATCAACCAAAGAACTTGTATGCATATATGTATAACCCATGGGCACAGACAATAAGGTATTGAAGGCCTGTGGTGAGGGGTGGGGGGGGCTAGAAAGAATTAATGGGGGTAAAGGCAGAACATATGTAATACTTTCAATAGTAAAGATTTAATTGAAAAGAAAGAAGAAAAATAACAACAAAAAGAGAGGACATAACACTTCTTAATATACACTGAGTGGCCAGATTATTATGACCACCTGACGCTTGTAGGCAAATTAGCTATAATTTACCGCTGAAGTTGCTAGAGGGCCAGGTCATTATAAACGTCTGAATAGCACAACATACCTAACTATCGTTGCTGATCAAGACAATGTGCCATGCCACGGTGCTCATATTGTGGAGTAGTGGTTTCAAGAACATGAGGAGACTTTACCTTGCTTAGGTGGCTCCCACAATCACCAGATCTCAATCCAATTGATTATTTGTGGGACGAAGTTAAAAGAGCCATCAGACAGCTGGTTCCACAACCATCAAATCTCACAGAACTGGGCAGTGCTATTCATCAGGCATGGTGTCAGAGTCTTCGCATCACCTTTCAACATCTCGGAGTCAATGCCAAGAAGAATCACCCCAGTATTGAAGGCAAAAGGTGGCCCAACAAAGTACTGATGGGGTGGTCATAATAATCTGGCCACTCAGTGTGTGTGTGTGTGTATCCCACATTCAAAGGCTGTTAAATCGCATTGTTTCCCCATATCTTCAGAAAAAAAATCACTTCTGTTGTAAACAACCTGCTTTCCTATTTATAATGGTCTGGCCCTCTTGCAACATCAGCACGAAATTATAGCTAATTTGCCTATAAACGTCAGGTGGTCATAATAACCTGGCCACTCAGTGTATAGGATATAGGCATATTAATTAAACCAATTTTCAGGAAAGCCTGTCTCTCATCAAATACTATGAAAGAAGATGACTAAGCAGAGCTCAGAGTAGTCCCACTATGTGCTTGATAACTGGCTCTGATTTAAGGAGAATGGGAAGAGATAAAGTGAGTCAATCATCTCTATTCAAGTCGCAGAGAAGTACATCCTTAATGGGAGGTAATTTTATCAAGTCCCATGAAGGCTTATGCTTCCCAACGTAGCTACTAACTATACTGAAAAATAAGACAGAAGTAGATCTGATTGAAAAAATAAGATCTATCCTGTCCTTTTCCCCTGATTAGATGCCCTCCCTGTGCTGACACAGAAAGGATACTTTGTCAATCAAGAGGAAGGGACTCTGATGCTGAGTGAGATGCTACAACAAGGACAAATAATCAGGAAGGGACTTTGACAACAACCAAAGATTCAGAAGAAATTGATGAAGAAAACAAATTATATACCACCAAAACGAATTATTTCCAAGCTACTCTCAGATAACCTATTTATACCTGGAAGTTAAGGTCGGTTATTTAATAGAGATGTCATTGTGATATTTTGATAATATGAAGAATTATTTATAATATGGCTGACATGATAAGAATGCCACTACCTGGAGTCCTAGAAGGATCCACCTGATCAAATCATTAACACGTCCACGGCTCACTGCTGCACAGCTGTATCCATGTATCCCAGATCAAAAACAACAGTTATCAAGGAAATGGATTTTTAAGTGCAGAAATGTAAAACTAAAATTATATATGACTTAAAGTGTCATAAAAAGCCTGCTTTTATATTGCTTTTCTCCAACACATGAAATTACTGAATCTCTTATTAAATGCTAGCTAGCATTTACTTTGGAAATGCATGAGGATTTTGCAAATAACATATATCAAGTTCCCATTCTAGCTGGTCAACTTTCTATATAAAAAATACCATAACTAAACCATCTTAAGCCCTCCTAAAACTGGGTAGTTGAAGTATACTATATCCTTCTTAAAGACAAGGTCTATAGCTCAATCATTTTTGTTCTTTCCCACTGCTGAAGATTCAAGGGGTATTTTTTAAGTGGCTTTTTAATACAATCAAATTTTGGAAGAGCCCAAGAATCTGGACATTAAGGCTGCCTATAATGAGGTTTTATCTGTAGTACTCCTGCAAATAATGTTACGATTTTTTTTTATGACAGATGAACAATACAACTGAAATGGGGAAGTTAAATTACATTTAGGAAGCAAGTCAGGAAGAAAACCTCAATCATACATACAGCCTTCAATGTTTAGGCTGAAAACAGGTAATAACAGCAATTTCCTTTGTACTTAGTAAATGTACTCATCTACTGAGATATTTTCCCTGCATTTCTTTTTTTTAAAATATATTTTTATTGATTTCACAGAAGAAGAAAGAGGGAGAGATAGAAACAGCAATGATGAGAGAGAATCATTGATCGGCTGCCTCCTACAAACCCCCCATTGGGGATCGAGCCCACAACCTGGGCCTGTGCCCTTGACCCGAATCGAACCTGGGACCTTTCAGTTCGCAGGCTGACGCTCTATCCACTGAGCCAAACTGGCTAGGGCTCCCTGCATTTCTTTAGGAAAAGCCACACCAAGTCTTCAAGGAGACTTGCTCACAATCATGAAGGCTGCTGAGCAGTTGGCAACAGGGTTATGGGTATATGGGATCCTCTTACCTCACTGTAGGAGGAGTGAAAAGAAAAACAAGCTCTGTATGAACTCTCTCCAGTCCTAAAGGGAAATGAAAACACAGAATTAAAAGGCCACTTATCAAAACTAAGCTAAGTTCTTAGTTTCAAGCTTTTCCATTAGGCTATTCCAGTAAAAATAAGTTACAATTAAGAACTTTAAACAAAATAAAATTTAAAAAAATTTTAAAGCAAAGAATTTATTCCTGGAACACAAAGAGACTCTTTCCAGAAATATAAATATCTGTAGACATTCTGAACAGCTAATATTAAGGAAATGTTGCCCCAAAATGATGATCATTATGGTATTCCTGTATTTCACTAAGGGCTCTGTTTCCTCCGATATCAATCCATTACCACCTCCTTGTCAAGCAAGATACTCTGTTTCAAACCATCTTATCTACCCAACTAGCTGGGCCTCAGGAAATACTACTGGATGATGGTATTAGCCATGAGACAGGTTTGGAATCAGCTTCTCTTTAGTTTAAATTTTAGAAGTTATTTTCCACAATTATAACATATCCTCTTCTTAGGCTTACGCTAGATTGCATTTAAACTAAAATCAATCAGACAATTTACCTCAAAGCAGGATTTCTCTCAGAAGACATATGACAGTGCTTTCTTACCTCACAATTACATTTGTTTTTCTGGTTCTTTCTCCAAACCACATTGTGGATGGCTTAATGCTGATTGTGTGGAGCGGAATTCTATTTTTTGAAGTAATTCCACAGGGTAACTTATTCCATTGAAAATATTCCTCTGCCTAAAAACATAAAAAATTAAAAAAAATAAAAATTTAAAAATATAGAAAAGCATTTTTTTTTTTTTTTGCAGGCAGGGTCTCAATAACAAAAAAGTAGATAAGTTTTCAGACATGAAAATAATAAATGGAGACATGAGGAAACAATCAACTAATTCCAAAGTGAGGAACTTTCTACAAAACAACTGGCTTGGAATCTCCAAAATATCAGTGTGATGGAAGAAAAGCAAAATGTTGGAGATGTGACTTACATTAAATGAGACTAAAGAGGCATCTTTAATGATTCTTCATTAAATCCTAGATGCCCTGCCCACACTTCACAAGCTACAAAGAATACTAATGGACAATTCAGGAAAATTGAACGCTGTATGGACCATACAATATCCAATCCTATCTAATAATAGACAAACATGGTAATTAACCGTACCTCCGACACGCTTCCCATTGGCTAATCAGGGAAATATGCAAATTAACTGCCAACCAAGATGGCGGCCAGCAGCCAGGCAGCTGAAGTGAACAGGAGGCTTGCTTGCTCCATGATGGAGGAAGCCAAGGTCCCCCCCCTGCCGCTGCCGGCCTCTGAGCTGCACTCTAGGCAACTATGTTGCAATTATAGAAGCTAAACAAACTCCAGAAACCTGCTTTAAGCCAGCCGGGCCTCAGAGCTGTAGTTGCAACGGTTTTTCAATTATAGAAGCCAACCAACCCCAGATCCCTGCTTTCAGCAGCCGAGGTCTCAGAGCTGGAGCCGAGCCTCAGAGCTAAAGCCGGCTCTCAGCTCCAGTGACAGCCATAGAAGGTAAATAAATCCCAGAATAAAAAGAAAAAAGAAAAAAAGGAGAGGTTGGGAGCTTCAGTCGCCCACCAGCCTGAAAACGGCTCTCAGCCCCTACCCAGACTGGCCAGGTACCCCAGTGGAGACCCCCCCCCGGAAGAGGGTGTGACCAGTTGCAAACAGCCATCAGCCCCTTACCCAGGCTGGCCAGGCACCCCAGAGGGGACCCCCACCCTGAAGCAACAAGATGGTGGCTAATTTGCATACTGAAGACAGGCGGCAGCAGGCAAGGCTGTCCACGGTCCGGGACCGGATCTGTGACCCTGCTGGGCGGGGGGCAGCGCTTGAAGCTGTCTGCAGTCTGAGACCCAGATTCATGTCCTGGCAGGTGGGGCGGCAGTACTTGAGGCTGTCCATGGGCCTGGGACCCGGATCCGTGACCTGGTGGGCAGGGGGCAGCACTTGATGCTGGCCACGGTCCCGGGACCGGGATCTATGACCCTGCGAGGCGGGGGCACCACGGGAGGCTGTCCGCGGTCCCGGGACCGGGATCTGTGACCCTGCCAGGCGGGGGCACCACGGGAGGCTGTCCGCGGTCCTGGAAACCGGATCTGTTACTCTGCCAGACCGGGGGCAGTGCTTGACGCTGTCGGCGGTCTGGAACCTGGATCCATGTCCTGGTGGGTGGGTGGCAGCGCTTGAAGCTGTCTGCAGTCTGGGACCCAGATTCATGTCCTGGCAGGTGGGGCGGCAGTGCTTGAGGCTGTCCATGGTCCTGGGACCCGGATCCGTGACCTGGTGGGCAGGGGGCAGCACTTGATGCTGTCCACGGTCCCGGGACCGGGATCTGTGACCCTGCCAGGCGGGGGCACCACGGGAGGCTGTCCGCGGTCCTGGAAACCGGATCTGTTACTCCCCGGATCCGACCTGGCGGGTGGGGGGCAGTGCTTGAGGCTGTCCGCAGTCCCGGGACCCAGATCTGTGACCTTTCCCAGAGGGGTGGCAGCTCACACAGGGGCGGATCGGCTGGGGTTGGGCAGGGCAGGACGCCAGGCTTCTGCCCAGCCCCAGTCACTCTGGGCAGGTGAGCAGTGCAGAGAGCCTCTGGACAGGGGAGGCAGGCCGGTGGAGGGCGGCCTGTACTCCCCACATGGCGGTGGTGACAGCTGTGAGTGCGCCAAGCGGAGCCTGCAGGCTGAGCTGAAGTAGCGCCTACAGGCCATCAGCGCCCAGGAGTGGCTACACAAGATCCGCCTCCTGGCCCAGAAGGTGCAGGATCGCAGGGACAGCCACCGTGGCGGGCCAGACTGACGTCCTCCTGGCCGCACCACGGGGGTTTGCGGATCTGCAAAGCCAGAGGCCTCGGTGTGCACATCCCCCCGTTGTGCGAATATCCCCGAGCACACTGTCACCCTCCCGCGCCTGCAACAGTCGCAAACCAAGGCATGCACAAGTTCCTTCCGCCTCTCCACCGCACTTCCATCAACCCAGCATGCCTAACACCCCCACAGGATGTGCACACATCCCTTCTGATGCGTTCACGTCATTTGGAGAGTGTCTGGGTGTTCTGGGTGCTGTGGGTGGGCGCCTGTGAGATGACAGTGAGAGGGCAGAGTGGTGATGT
>NW_006291969.1:165368-169482 GCF_000327345.1 Myotis davidii
GTAGTTGGTCATTCCCTGAGGGGTCTCAGATTAGAGAGGGTGAAGGCCAGACTGAGGGGCCTTTCTCCGCCCCCCCCACCCCAGTGCACGAATTTCATGCACTGGGCTACTAGTCCTATCTAATAAAGAGGGAATATGCTAATTGACTCTCACAAAATCGCAAAGATGGCAGTGCCCACAGCCAATAAGGAGGGTATATGCTAATTGACTGCCATGCCCTCAAAGATGGCAGCACCCAGTCCCCTTAGCCCCACGGGGGCAGCAGGTGTGCAGCAAGGTCGGGCCGGACCCGTGCACCTGCCTCTGGAGTCCCCCAATCCCCTCAGCCCCCCAGCCACCCAGGGCCGCCCGAGGCTCAGGTAACCAGGGCCGGCCGAGGCTTGCACTGCCGGCAGTGGCAGCAACAGAGGTGTGATGGGAGCGTCGCCTTCCCCTGATCACCGGGTCTCCCGGACTGTGAGAGGGGACAGGCCAGGCTGACAGAACCCCCCTCCAAGTGCATGAATTTTCATGCACCAGGCCTCTAGTTGTATCATAACCGTGTTAAATGTGAGTGGGGGAAGCGTATTTATAGTTATACAGGAGAACCTTTTCTCCAATGATACATGCTGAAGGTTCAGGGTGAAGTATCATAAAGTCTGCGACTAACTCTCAAATGGGTTGGAGGTGGGGTGAGGCAGTGCTGGTTACAGAAAGAGAGGGAGGGAGGGGCAGGGAGAGAGGGAGAGAGGGGGAGAGGGGGAGAGAGAGAGAGCGAGCGAGAGAGAGAAAGAGCGCAAATGTGGCAGTCTTAACAAACTGGGGAATCCAGTCTCATGACTTTATAGTTTTTAAATTTTTCAAAATAAAGTTGTAGGAAAAAAAAGTGTTTTTAAAAAGTTGAAAAACAATGGGACTACTGTCCCAAAGACATTATGTTTAGATCAGGATCCTTCAAAACCACATGCACTCCAATCGGATCACACTTCATCCAGTGCCTTTAATGCTGCTTCCTCTGAGGCTTCATATTAGATGTCACAGGGCTCTGTGAGCTGTGCTCTGCTCAATATTTGTGACACTATGTAACTTAAGAAATCTAAGCTGCTAGAAGTTGTTCAAAGCAAGTAGCCGTGTGGAAAATTACAGGTGTAGCAGTTACAAATTAAGCTACTTTGTGGGATGTGAAAAACCTGAGTGAAAAAAGAAACTGGCCAATTAAAAGATTTATGGGATGTTAGGGAACCAAAGACTAAGTCCAACAGAAAAACGAGTTTCAGTGTGTATCTACATTTTTTTATCCATCCACGAATTCTCTGGCTGTGTATATGTATATGCATATATACACAAACAAAATGATGAAATAAACTGCCCTGGCTGGTTAGCTCAGTTGGTTAGAGCACTGTTCTGAGTTTGATCTCCAGTTAGGGCATATATAAGAATCAACCAATGAATGCATAAATAAGTGGAACAACAAATTGATGTTTTTCCCCCCTCTCTCTCCCCCTTCCTCCCTTTAATAAATCAATAAATAAAAATTTAAAGAAAAACTCTTGAATGCAAATTATAACATGCAGCATACCTATCATCAAAGTAATTTCTTATAGCTCTCCTACAATAGTCTGAAGAATATTCCATTCTGTGGATAAGCTTTTTTTACCCTAACTTTTGTGGCTCAGTGGTTAGGTGTCAACCCAGGAACCAAGAGGTAACTGGTTAGATTCCCAGTCAGGGCACATGCCAGGGTCATGGCTCAATCCCCAGTAGGAGATGTGCAGGAGGCAGCCGATTGACTGATGCTCTCTCTCATCAATGTTTCTATCTATCCCTCTCCCTTCCTCTCTCTCTAAAAATCATTAAGATCCTTTTTTAAAAATTTTAAAAATTTAATTATGCTTTATTTTAGGGCAGAGCAACTTCACATTAGGTTTTTAGCTAATGAAACCAATACTACTATCATGGTTATTAACTAAATATATAGAGGCAGCTTTTACTAAAATAAAAAGTACTCAGCATTTGAATGCTAAGATACTTTAAAATTTAGAGAAAAATTTTAATCATGAATACCAGTGTAAAAGGGTTGATGGGTGCCCTCAGAGAGCAACTGAAGGTCTGGAGAGATATCTCAACTGTGGGGGGTTACCACTGAGAACTCTAGAGTCTAATCCCCACCCAGGGCTCCACAGCAGAGAGCACCAGAACTGAGAAGGGTAGCCACATAACATCTAGCTGTAAAAAGCAGCAGGGTTGCTGTCTGTCAGGGAGAGACGGCTGGAAACTCAGGCACATGCTTAAAGGGCCAACACACACAATTCCTTGTGAAACCACCCATCTTGTGCACTGACAAAGGTAGGGCAGAGTATAATGCAGCTGGGTGAGCAGAAGCCAGGATCGAGGGCCCTGGAGTTAGAGCTCAAAAGGCAAACACCCCGGTTCCTGTGCTGAGTCATTCCCCACACTCTGGAAGTCGTCTTTCTCATGGACATTTGCTATACAGGCGACCTTGCCTGGGGGGGAAGACAGTTGATCCACCCTATTGGAAAACACCTTGCCCCACAGTGGAGAGTTGCTTAGGCCCATTAACACATTGCAGACCAGTGGTTTTATTGCTAGCTTTACCCAGTGGCCAGATAAGTTTCTATTGAACAAATAGAAAAAAACGTTTTATATAAATGTTAGAGGCATGCTTTAAGATTAAATACCCATTGCATTTTGAATTATTTATTACATGTTCTTACAAGCTTATATCTTTTTAAAGTATGATACTTTGTAAAACACTGTGTAATATGAAGCGAGAATTCTCATGATCCATCCGCAATGTGTTAAGAGACTGAGAATAACAATTAGCCTCCAGGCCAAAGCAATTGTCCTACCCTATTGGAAACCCTCTCTTCCCACCTGTGAACAATTGCTAAAGGATACTCCAGACTGAATTCAATCAGTCTCCCAGCAGAGGTGGTTCTGTGGAGGCTTTGAGTCAAAATACCAACTTCTGCGCATGGGCCACAAAGTTTCAATCGCACTGTATGTGTGCGCCCGCCCGTGGTATTTTGTGGAAGAGCCACACTCAAGGGGCCAAAGAGCCGCATGTGGCTCGTGAACTGCAGTTTGCCAACCACTGCCCTACCCTATTGAAAAAAACTCTTGCCACACCTTTGGACGATTGCTTGAGGGTAATTCAAGACAAAATCCTATCTGTCTATAGACAGAGCATGCTCCTGAGGCTTTGAATCTTTGCCTGATCTAATTAGTCATGAGCAGTGTTTGACACCGTCTCACGCTAGAGAATGATACATGTAGCAGATCTACCTAATACACAGTCACAAACCCAAACAGGCAGCCAAAATGAGGAGACAATGAAACAACCCCCAAATGAAAGAACAACAGAATTCTCCAGAAGAAGAGATAAATGAAATGGAGATAAGAAATTTATCTGATACAAAGTTCAGAATAGTGATGGTAAAGATGCTCAACAGCATAAGAAAAAATGTAGTAACTATGAAGACAGAAATAAAGAATGACATAGCACAAATAAAGAACACATTGGGAGGGATACACAGCAGATAACAGGAAGCTGAGGATCGAATCAGTGAATTAGAAGACTGTGTTAAAAAAAAATCAATCGGAGAACCAAAAAGAGAAAAACAATTAAAAAAACAGGAGGACAGCTTAAGGGAGCTGTGAGACAATGTGAAATGTAATAATATTCAAATAGCATGTGTGCCAGAAGAGTCAGAAAGGGAGAAAGAGAGAACATGTTTGAAGAAATAATGGCAGAAACCTTTCCTAACCTGATAAAGGAAAAAGTCACACAAGTCCAGGAGGCACAGAGAACCCCAAGTGAGGAGAACCCAAACAGGCCCACACCCAGACACATCACAATTAAAATCCAAAAATTAAAGACAAAGACAATCTTAAAGGCAGCAAGAGAAAAGCAAACTATTACCTACAAAGGAGCCTCAATAAGGCTGACACCTGATTTCTCATCATAAACCCTACAAGCCAGAAAGAAATGACAAGAAGTACTCAAGGTAATGGAAAGCAAGGATCTGAAACCGTGATTACTATATCTAGCAAGGCTATCATTCAAAATAGATGGTCAAATAAAGAGCTTCCCAGACAACAAAAAAAAAAAGGA
>NW_006291969.1:170584-171291 GCF_000327345.1 Myotis davidii
CCCCCCTCCCACACACCCAGGACCCCCCCCCCCCCCCCACACACACACCCAGTGCACGAATTTCGTGCACCGGGCCCCTAGTCAATAATAACCTGAAATGTAAATGGATTAAATGTTCCATTCTAAAGGTGTAGGGTAGCTGAATGTATATAAAAACATGACCCAATTATATGCTGTCTACAAGAAACCCACCTCAAAACAAAAGACATACACAGGATGAGTGAAGGGATAGAAAAAAATTCTCTATGCAAATGGAAAAGAAAAAATAAGCAGAGTAGCAATACTCAGATCAGACAAAAAAGACCTCAAAATGAAGGCAGTCACGAGAGACAACAAAGGCTACTACATCATACTGACGGGATCGATTTAACAAGAGGATATAACCCCAGGAAAAATCTGTGCACCCAATATAGAGCACCTAAATATATTTAAAAAACTTCTAGAGCAGTGGTTCTCAACCTTCCTAATGACGCGACCCTTTAATACAGTTCCTCATGTTGTGGTGACCCCCAACCATAAAATTATTTTCGTTGCTACTTCATAACTGTAATTTTGCTACTGTTATGAATCGTAATGTAAATATCTGATATGCAGGATGGTCTTAGGCGACCCCTGTGAGAGGGTCGTTCGACCCCCAGAGGGGTTGCAACCCACAGGTTGAGAACCGCTGGTTTAAGTTAACCTAAATTGATATGAAGATTTGAAAT
>NW_006291969.1:172027-174415 GCF_000327345.1 Myotis davidii
AGAACATTTCTCCCCAAAGCTGCACAATATACATTCTTCTCATGTGCACATGGATCATTCACAAAGATAGACCACATGTTAGGACATAAAACAAGTCTCTACAAGTTCAAGATGATTGAAATCATATCAAGCATCTTCTCAGATCACAGTGGAATGAAATTAGAAATTAACTATAGTAAAAACAACCCAAAACATTCAAACACATGGAGACTAAGTAGCATGTTATTAAACAATGAATGGGTTAGCAACGAGAATAAGAAATAAAAAACTTCCTGGAAACAAGTGAAAATGAACACACAACAACCCAAAATCTCTGGGAAACAGCAAAAACAGTCCCGAGAGGGAAGTTCATAGCACTACCAGCCTACCTCAAAAAATAAGAAAAATCAACAATAAACTAACCCTACAACTTGAAGAACTAGAAAGAGAATAACAAGGAAAGCCCAAAGTAGAAGGAAGGAAAGAATAAAGATTAGAGCTGAAATAAATGACATAGAAACTAAAAAAAATCAATGAAACCAACAGCTGGTTCTTTGAAAAGATAAACAAAATTGATGAACCGTTAGCCAGACTCATCAAGAAACAAAGAGAGAGGACCCAAATAAATAAAATCAGAAACAAAAGTGGAGAAGTAACCACTTGACCCCACAGAAATACAAAGGATTGTAAGAAAATACTGTGAACAACTACATGCCAACAAGCTGGACAATGTGGATGAAATGGACAAATTCCTAGTAAAATACAATCTCCCAACATTGATCCAAAACTCAATCAGGAAGAGTAAAAAAAAAAAAAAAAAAAACCTGAATAAGCCAATAACAACTTATGAAAGAGAAGCAATAATAAAAAAACTCCCAGCAAACAAAAGCCCAGATCTGGACGGTTTGGGGAGTTTTACCAAACATTCAAAGAAGAACTAACACCTATACTCCTCAAACTTTTCCAAAAACCCAAGAGGAAGGAACACTTCCAAGCACTTTAAATGAGGCTAGCATTACCCGAATTCCAAAACCAGATAAATACTACAAAGAAAGAGAATTACAGGCCAATATCCCTGATGAACATAGATATTAAAATCCCCAACAAAATATCAAATCAGATCCAGCAATATATTAAAAAGATCATACACCATGATCAAGTGGGATTTATTCCAGAGGTGCAAGGTTGGTACAATATTCACAAATCAATAAACATGATAAATTGAAAGAAACAAATTGAAAGAAAAAAATCAGTGACCATATCAATAGATGCAGAAAAAGCGTTAGACAAAATCCAACACTCATTTTTGACAAAAACTATCAGCAAAGTAGAAATGGAGGAAGCATATCTCAACATGATAAAGGCCATATATGATAAACGTACAGTGAACATCATATTCAATGGGCAAAAACTAAAACCATTTCCATTAAGAACAGGAACAAGACAGGGATGTCTGCTTTCACCACTCTTATTCAACATAGTACTGGAAGTCCTAACCACAGTGAGCAGACAAAAGAAGAAATAAAAGGCATCCAAATTGGAAAGGAAGAAGTAAAACACTCATTATTTGCAGATGGCATGATATTGTACACAGAAACCCTAAAGCCTCCACCAAAAAGCTACTAGATTTAATAAATGAATTTGGCAATGTAGCAGGATACAAAATCAACACACAAAAATCAATGGCTTTTTTATACCCCAATAATGACTTCTCAGAAAGAGAAACTAAATAAGCAATCCCTTTTAGCATTGCAACAACAACAAAAAATTAAAATACTTAGGAATAAACGTAACCAAGGAGGCAAAAGACTGTATTTGGAAAACTACACGCTATTGGAAAAAAGAGACAGAAGAAGATATAAACAAGTGGAAGAATATACCGTGTTCATGGATTTGTAGAATCAACATCATTAAAATGTCTATACTACCCAACGCAATCTACCGATTCAATGCAATCCCTATTAAAATACCAACAACATATCTCACAGATCCAGAACAAATATCCCAAAAATTTATATGGAACCAAAAATGACCTCAAATAGCCACAGCTATCTTGAGAAAGAACAACGAAGTTGGAGGAATCACAATACCATATTTCAAGTTATACTACAAAGCCACTGTAATCAAAACTGCCTGGTACTGGCACAAGAACAGGTATATAGATCAATGCAACAGAACAAATTGATTCAAGCCATTATGCTCAATTAATATTTGACAAAGTAGGCAAGAACATACAATGGAGTCAAGACAGTCTCTTCAATAAATGGTGTTGGGAAAATTGGACAGATGTAACTAGACCACCAACTTACACCATACACAAAAATAAACTAAAAATGGATAAAGGACTTAAACATCAGATGGGAAACCATAAAAATCTTAGAAGAATCTTAGAGCATCGGCTTTTTTTTT
>NW_006291969.1:176520-186532 GCF_000327345.1 Myotis davidii
TCACTAATCATCCGAGAAATGCAAGTTAAAACCACACAGACTGTCAAACCTCAGGGGGAAGGTAGGGGAGGGTGGGGGTAAGGGGGAGAGATCAACAAAAGGATTATATGCAAGAATATAGGCCTAACCAATGGACACGGACAATGGGGGAGAGGGCAAGAGCGGGGGGCGGGGGTAGAGGGTAACGTGGGGACAAGGACACACATGTAATATCTTAATCAATAAAAAATATATTAAAGTGAAAAAAAAAAACGAAAAGGGAGCCCACTGTATGGGAGAATATATTTGACTATGATACATCTGATAAAGGGTTAATATCCAAAATATATAAGGAACTCATACAACTTAACAGAAGACAGACAAACAATCCAATTGAAAAATGGGCAAAGGATCTAAATAGATACACTTCTCCCTCCAAAGAGAACATACAATGACCAAGAGACATATAAAAACATGCTCAAAGTCATTGATCATCAGAGATGCAAGTTAAAACAACAATGAGGTATCACCTCACACCTATCAGAAGGACTACCATCAACAAATCAACAAATGACAAATGCTGGCATAGATGTGGAGAAAAGGGAACCCTAGTACACTGCTGGTGGGAATGCATACTAGTGTAGCCATTATGAAAAACAGTATGAAGTTTCCTCAAAAAATTAAATATGGAACTGCCATTTGACCCAGTGATCCCACTTCTAGGAATATATCCTAAGAAACCTGAAATACCAATCAGAAAGAATGTAAGTACCCCTATGTTCATAGCAGCACAATTTACAATAGCTAAGATCTGGAAACAACCCAAGTCCCCATCAGTAGATGAGTGGATAAAAAAGCTATGGTACATTTATACCATGGAATACTATGCAGCAGTAAAAAAGAAGAATCTCTTACCCTTTGAGACAGCATGGAGGGACTTGAGTACCATGCTAAGTAAAATAAGTCAGTCAGAGAAAGACAAATATCACATGATCTCACTCACATGTGGAATATAGGTAAAAAAATAAACTAATGAACGGAGTAGTTCCAGAGACATGGAAGCATGGAACAGAGAGTGGAATCTCGGAGGGAAGGCAGGGGAGGGTGTTTGGGTGGGAGGTAATCAACCAAGGACCTTGTATGCATATATTCATGGCCCATGGACACAGACAATGCGGAGGTGAGGGCCTGGGGCAGGGGACGGGGGCAGGCTGAAGGGCGTCAATGGGGGGAAAAAGAAAACAAATGTAATAGTTTCAACAATAAAGAATTATTTAAAAATATATAAGTAAATAAAAACACTATAAAAGGCAATTTACTCTGTACCTTTGGATGGCGACAAGCATGGATCTGAGTGCTGCGGTCTGTGGTAAGATGATGGAGAATGTCAGGCATGTTTCGAAACATGTCTAATTTATCCACATGAACCTGAGGAAAATTAGATAAGAAAATTATTTGAACTGTAATTCCTACAAATACATTACTCAAGAGTAATTATGCAGGGATAAATCATCCAATTAGGAAACTCCTCTTTCTTGAAACCTAGTTTTTGGCATTTCAGTGCCCATCAGTATTCTGTCAGGATGTCAACAGGCAAAGGACGAAGGTCATTTTCCCACCAGTCAGTGTTACAACCTATCGTTGGTGGTAAGAAAAAAATTCGGGAGATTCAATTGGTGGATTTTAGTCCTTCGGTCCACTGAGTCATTCAATTAATATCTATTGTACACCTACTATATATCAAGCTTTATTCTAAATGCATGAAATTCGTGCAAGAGTAAGCCTTCCCTTCCCCCGCTGCCACCACGGGCTTCCCTCTGGCACCCAGGACCTGGGCTTCCCTCGCAGCCCCTGCTTCATCTGGAAGGTGGTCTGGAAGGGCATCTGGTCTAATTAGCATATTACGCTTTTATTCTTATAGATTGGGTATACAGCAGTGAATGCAGCAGATAAAAGCAATCAAGAATGTGCCCTAGCCAGTTCTGCTCAGTGGATAGAGCATTGGCCATTGGACTGAATGGTCAGGTTCGATTCTGGTCAAGGGTATGTATCTTGGTTGCAGGCCCAATCTCCAGCCCCAGTTGGGGCACGTGCGGGAGGCAACCAATACTAGCTGATATAAAACAAGAGTTAAGTTCCTAAGGCATCTCATTGACATTATAATGAAACATTGAAAGAAACATTATTCAAGAACCTACTGTACCTGAGTTGATATAAAGATTATGAAATGGCACCAAAAAAAGTATTGTCATTTTGAATAAAACAGATTAGAATAATGCCAAATTGCTGTGACAATTAATACCAAGACAGGTATAAAAAGAATCCAAGCATAAACACTTACTGTGATCTATTCCACTCCCTATTTGTTTATTAAGGACTAAGAAGTAACAATGAATTTGCTTTTCTGGCCTCTCCAAGAAGGAGATTAAAAAAAAAAAAAAAAGATCAGTGGGGGAAAAAATGTATCCTCGGGTAAGGATTAACAAAACAAAAAAAGAATCACTCATGAACATAGGCACACAACATACTTGGCAAGGGGAAGAGACCTGGACTAGGAAGCAGGGACCCATCCCCCCTTACCACACACCTCTTTACTGGATGAAAACAGGGAGGACAGAAGAGAGAAAACAAAAAACCTTGGTCATCTTTAGAATTTTAAGGTCAATACATTTTAAAGTATTAATGACAATGTATTAGTTTTACCTAAAGCTTCTAGCTAGTTCTTAACATCATCAGTAGCTTCTTGGAACTGTGCAAAATGACATATAACAAAACCATTTTTTACCATAGACTAGCTCAGTGGTCGGCAAACTGCCCCTCGGCAAATCGCGGCTCACGAGCCACATGCAGCTCTTTGGCCCCTTGAGTGTGGCTCTTCCACAAAATACCGACTTCTACACATGGGCCACAAAGTTTCAATCACACTGTATGTGAGCGCCCGCACATGGTATTTTGTGGAAGAGCCACACTCAAGGAGCCAAAGAGCTGCAGCTCTGGAAAAACAAAGCAAAAAAATAAATAAATAAAAAATAAAAAATAAAAAAAATAAAAAAAATAAAAAAAAAAGAAGTGCGCGCGGGAGGGAATGATATAGAAACTTTCATCCTCATAATAATAAAGAAGCCTGAAAAAGTTGCCATAGATCATCACTGAGGTTCCCTAGTCAAAAGCCTCACTGGTCTCCCTTTTTAAAATCCTGATCTGAAATGGTTTCTATTCCCCAAAAGAGATTAAGAGTCAACCCTGCAGGTTGACTGAGGTTCAGAGAAGGGCTGCTCTTCCCCAGCCCCAAGCCCTTCTCAGCCCATGGTTTCTCCCTGCAAGGCATGCAGAGCAGGAGCTTCCAGCCTGCTCAATGTCACACACCGCTAAAATTTACAAAACAAATTTGGGACTGGTAAATAGTTATTACTGGTATATTCTGCCAAGAAAGGACATGAGGAGGAAAACAGTGGATAATTTATGTGATTCTAGTTTAAAAGGCCATTTTAAGGAGGGGGGAATCAAGAAGAGATTAACTGAAGAATGTACATGCATATAAGCACAGCCCATGGACACAGACAACAGTTCAGTGAAGGCCTGGAGTGGGGCAGAAGCCAGATGGAGAGGGGCCAAGGGAGGGAAATGGGGGACATCTGTAATATTCTCAATGGTAAAAAAAAAATTTTAAAAAACTGGATTTCTCACTTGAGGATTATAACAAGAATTATTTTTGTCTGCAGCATCTTAATTCCATTCAGACACATATTTCTAACAGTTTTTTAAAAAAATCGGTCATGTCTGTTATAAGATTGAAGTATATTACTATATCTGAATGGTGTTGCTACACAGCCCTTTGTGGATGCAAAATATTTACTTGATGGCCTCACTGAAAGGCTCAGCTCGTTGTAAAAAAATAAATAAAAGAAAATAGTTATGAAGGGGAAAAAAGGCAATTTTAACACCAAAAATCTCAGAATGAATGCAAATCCTTCCTAAAATGGAGAACTGGCAACTTTACACCAATATATTTGGACAGAAGGATTTTTTAAAAAAAAAACAAGAAGTTTATTTAAACAACAAGACACTTGACTTGAAGGGAAAACTATCTAGGATTCATTTTTTTTAGAGTAATTTATCCCTACTTAAAGACAGATTGCCCTACATGTAACAGCTACATACAAAAAAGTTATAAAATTGTCCTTGGTTTTACAATGATAAATGAAAAACATTAAAATTCTCCAATCAAACAAGGTAAGCAAGAATTTTTATGTTGTTCTTTTTTTGTTAAACAGTGAAAGCAAAATAACTTACTGGAATATAAAGATAAGAGCTGGATGAGCATGCCACTAATGGAGAAAGGGGGTATTTTCACAGAACCAGTATTTTTTCCCCATTCCATCTCCATTTGATGTAGATCAAAACATACCATTGGCCATTTAGTTTAAAAAAAATGCAAATGCTTGTGCACATACATCAGTTACTTTATGTACAATAAAGGAATGGGGATGGACAGAAGGATTTAAGGAAGGAATAAATTAAGGAAAGAAGGACTTAGGAAGTAAAGACTCATGAAGGCAGGAAGAGAGGGAAGAATTTTAAAATTTCAAATGCAAAAAGACTGGATCTTTTTATTTTAATAAACTGGAGGCCTGGTGCACAAAATTTGTGCACGGGGGGTGGAGGGTTCCCTCAGCCTTACCTGTACCCTCTCCAATCTGGGACCCCTCGGGGGATGTCCGACTGCCAGTTTAGGCCCGATCCCACAAGGCCTAAACCGGCCGTCAGACTACCCTCTCACAATCCAGGACTGCTGGCTCCTAACCGCTTGCCTGCCTGCCTGCCTGATCGCCCCTAACTGCCTCTGCCACCCTGCCAGCCTGATTGCCTCTAACTGCCTCTGCCTTGGCCCCCAGCCTAAGCCCGCAGTCTGGCCTCCCTCTGTCTGAAGCGAACTGGCCAATCAGGGGAAGGTGCTGCCCCCATCACCCCGCTGCCGCCGCCACTGGCGGCTACCATGGCTGCCTGAGCCTCGGGTCTCGCAGCCAGATGCGGCTGCCTGAGCTGTGGGCTGGCCCTCGCAGTGGCAGCTGCCATCCGCGGCTTGCCTGAGCCTCAGGCAGCTGCTGCGGCTTTGTCCAGAAGGACATCCAGTTGGTCGTCCGGAAGACGTCCGCCCTAATTAGCATATTATCCTTTTATTAGTATAGATTACATTGTATATAATCCTTAAGTTCTTTGCACAAGTTAGCTGGGGGATCTATATTAAAAGATACAAAGCGAGGTAGAACTTAAATACCCAAGTAATCCGGCACTTCGTTTATTCAGCACCGTTACCAAAGCTCCACCTTATCTTAGGGGACAAGAGCAGAAGCCACGGGTTCCATGTGGCACAGCAGGAAGGGGCTCCCTGCCCAGCAGCACTCACCACACACACACCGGGTTTTCCACCCAGAGTCCTGAGCGCCCAGCACTGGGCCATCTGGAGGGAAAGGAAAACTCCCCCCAGCCTGATCAGATACAGGTCCACAGAGACTCAGTGTTCTGGGACAGGTGTTTTAGACTTTTTTTTACCATGACCCACAGTAAGAAATATGTTTTCCACAGTAACCCAGTACACATACACATACATATATGTGTATTGTGTCTTATTCCCTCCGTAAATGTTCATAAAATAATAATTACTCTGACTGCAAGCAGTATACTCGAATATTCTCTAGTTCAAGTTTATTCACAATGCTGGTCATAATCACTAAATTTATTTCATGGGCCATGGATTTTGAAAAAATACTTTCTCTATGGGACATTTCACCAAAGAGCGCTTCTCAGCTATTTGGATCACTGCCAAGTCCTCGCATGTGGACATGAATAAACAAGATGATGTTACTTCAGAGGGGCTGCCAACGTGGGCCACACACATGCTTTGACAGGCTGTTTCCATCTTTGTTTTCAGTTTGGTGGGGTTGGGAGGGGGAGGAACGGTGAAGTGGGGAGAACGAAAAGGACCAGCAGAAAAGAAAGCTTCCACCGTACCTGGAGTCCAAATTCTTCACTAAGGTTGGTGAACAGATACTCATACCCGTACGCTGCTTTGCAGTTCAGCCACACGACATGGTACGGACTCCGAGTGATCCAGCTCCTAACCAGCTCCAAAATTCCACTCAGACACTCTCCCTGGCAGGATGTTTTATTAAAAGGCATTTAACAATTTTAAGAATATCACTTACCCAGTGAAATAAGCCATTCAGAGAAAAACAAGTACCATATGATTTCACTTTTATGTGGAATCTAATGAACAAAATAAACTAACAAAGTGGAGACAAACTCATGACAGACAGACAGCTGTCAGAGGAGCAGGGGTTGGGAGCTGCATAAGAAGAGTGAAGACACTAAGAAAAGAAAAAAAAAGACTCATGAACACAGACAACAGTATGGTTACTGAATGGGGGAGGTAGAAGAGGGTTAAGGGGGATTAAATGATGATGGAAGGAGACTTGGCTTGGGGTGGTGAACACACAATACAATAAATAATGTATTGTAGAACTGTATACCCAAATCATGTACAATTTTATTAACCAATGTTACCCCAATAAATTCAACAACAAATAAATCTGAGATTATGAAAGTATTAAAAAGAAAAGAATATCACACTTATCTTTTCTTTCCATTCCCAAATATTAATGCCAATGGGAACAATTATGACCTGATTTGTTATCCCACAAACTTTCTACTAGAAATATGCCATGCCCAGGTTCTCACCCCATTTCTCCAGAGAGACTTACTCGACTAGGAATTTGATAAAATTTGGGATCGCAGAAAGTAGTATCTAAGTACACGCTTTGGATGTCTTTCACTCTGAGGAAAAAAAAACCTGATGTTAAGCTAATGTGAAATAATCATCTAGAAAGTTTAAACCCTCAATTATTTTACAGGATGTTCTATTCCATTTGGAGTATTTTGTTAAAAAAAACTTTGCTGAGAAGTGATTTCCATACAATAAAATATACAGATTTTGCACACATGGTTCAGTGAACTTTGACAAATTCACTTATCTACTACACCAATCAACACACAGAATGTTGAAGAAAAATGTTTCAAGAATAAAAATTAGCTTTACTATTACAAATATTACAATCAAGTTTGATTTCTAAGAAAAGCAAAGGCTTGTATTTGGGGCAAACAGGCAATAAAACTTTTCCAATGGTGCAGCCTTACACAAAGCCCAGTACCTGCCCCCGCAATGCAGAAGCTCCATTCTGGCAGCTTCTCCTTTGGCCAATCTGAAGTCTCCTGTGTACAAGACAGTTCCATTATCACCCTGAAATAAAAACCTGTGAAGAAAATATATATTAGTGATTTCTCAGTCTCATACAAAACCCTAATAAAGCAAATATTAATTCTATAGCAAATGTTTCCTGCCAAGCACACCACTATAACACACATTCTGTGTGTTAATGGAATTTCAATAATCTCTAAACCACACCAGGCACTCGGCTGCCGCCTGTTCCAGGGGTAGAAAAAAATGACACACGAAGATTCCATTGAGTTTGCAATAGATGTCCCCAGAAATATGTCAGCACTCTCAACTATATATTGAGATCATTCCTTTTCATGGAGAGAAAAATCCATGTGATAGGAAAATGTAAAACTAATGGAGAAATAGCTATTGAAGACTTCCATGATAAAGAAACCCACATTTCAAACTTGATATTCACCTCAGCCCCCCAAGTTAAAGATTGGAAACAAAGATTAAAGAAAGTGCCATAAAAATAATCAAATCTCCCTATACATATTAGTTGCTAGACCTTAAAAATGTATTTCTATAAATATTAGACAATTCTACATATAATAAAATGGCAAAATAGATGAGTTCCCTTACATAACTGATCCTGGGCAATGACCAGCTGGTAAGAGAGTCACAACAATCTCTTCCTTCTAAAAAGAAAGAGAAAATAAGTTATCATTAGGGCCCAGCTAAATAAATCTCTCCTTAATAGAACATATTCAAGTACTTCTCAAGAATGTGCCTTTTCTCCTCATTTCTTCTCTCTCTCCAAACTCTGGAAACAAGTGAAATCCTTGCCACAAAATAGTTAAACGTTGAGTTACAATATGATACAGCAAATGAACACTTGTGTACATACACAAGAGAAATGAACACTTAGGTCCACACAGAAAGCTGTACATGAATGCTCATAGCAGCATTATTCATACTAGCCAAAGAGAAGAAACAGTCCACAGGTCTAGCAAATGATGACTGAGTAAACAAAATGTGGTCTATCCATACAATGGGATAGTATTTGGCCATAAAAAGAAATGAAATACTGATACACACTACAACATGGATAAACCTTGAAAGCATTAGGTAAAGTGAAAGAAGTCACATTTGTCTGATGCAATTTATATGAAATTTCCAGAATAAGCAAATCTATAGAGACTTCAAGTAAAATAGTGGTTGCCAGGGGCTGAAGGGAGGAAGAATTAGGGAGTAACTGCTAATGGGTACAGGGTTTCTTTAAATAGAGTTAAAACCATTGAAATGTACACCTTAAGTGGGGTGAGTTGTAAGGTATGTGAGTTATATCTCATAATGCTGTTATTTAGAAAGAAAGAAAGCAAGCAAGCAAGCAAGCGTGGTGTAGCCTGGTCCCAAGTCACCATACTGCACACCATCCTGTTGGAGCTGAGCCTGATGGGCAATACTGCCTCTCAGTCCTCAGGGCAGAGTGGGGGCGGATAAAGGGGAATGGTGGGCAGAACTCTGGACACACCAGCTTCTCCCATAAATCTAACTTCATTCATTCCAAAGGCTCCTTTAAAATAGGGTCTCCTACTGGTTAGAGCTGGAAACAACACACAAAAGCCACAGAGCACAAAAAGAAACTGCCTGAGTGGACAGAAAATTCTGCTCAATGAGAGCTATCTGCTGCCTAGGGCCCATTTTAAGAAAGCCTTTCACCAACATATATCACAGGGCAGCAGGGCAATGAGATTAAGTCTCCAAAACATGTCAGCTAACTGATCTCAGGTTGGCACTGAGAAAGGTTCAGGCCATCCTTTTAGCCCACCCTAAATTGGCCATGCAGTCCTCCCTCAGGACGATGCTTTGATGAGGAGTACTTCAAATGCCTGATCCTCTCCAAAGAGGAAATGTGAAAAGTCAGGGCCTGTCTGATCACAGTCTCAGGACACCTCTCAGAGTTCACCATGTCAACAAAGCAGGTTATAATCGGACTGTGGAATAAATATTCACTAGATTTGCCAAATATTAGGAAAATACCTCCTAGCTCTAGATATAATTTGAAGTAAAAACAGCAAATAAGCCCAGCCAGTGTGGCTCAGTGGTTGAGTATCAACCTATGAACCAGGAGGTCACGGTTTGATTCCCGATCAGGGCACATGCCCCGGTTGCGGGCTCGATCCCCAGTGTGGGGTGTGCCCGAGCCAGTCAATCAATGATTCTCTCTCATCATGGATGTTTCTATCTCTCTCTCCCTCTCCCTTCCTCTCTGAAGTTATTAAAAATATATTTTTAAAAGAAACACCAAATAAAAGGTAGGTCCATAGTCCTATTTATTATTAAAATAATACACTCACAACACAAAAGCACCTGCTTCTAAATTTAAGGACAAAAAATAAATAGATCCACTTGGACCAGGTTTTTTTTTCTTGAATAGGAAAATGATTCGGGGGGGAGGAGGAAAAAAAGAGAAAAAGATAAAGATGAAAAAGAAAATGCAATGATTCAGAGAAAAAATATCACAATATACATAAATTTGCTGCAAAAATATTAAGCATCATTTTATATCCTGAACATTTATAAGCTTATTAAATGTGACAATGACATTCCATAGTAATATCAACAACTGGCATTCCCATCATTAGCATGTAATATTAGAAAGGAGCTGTTCTAGCAAAAGAAACCATCAACAAAACAACGAGAAAACCCACTGTGTGGGAAAACATATTTGCCAATGTCATATCTGATAAGGGCCTAATCTCCAAAATTTATAGGGAACTCATACAACTTAACAAAAGGAAGATAAACAATCCA
>NW_006291969.1:187087-196489 GCF_000327345.1 Myotis davidii
TTCCTGATGACCATAGATGCTAAAATCCTCAACAAAATATTAGCAAATTCATAGGGGAGGCTAGGGGACTGTCTAGGGCGGGGGGAAAAAGGGGACACATATGTAATACCCTTTGTAATACTTTAAACAATAAAAAAAAAGATGGAAAAAATATATATATTATAACATTCAAAAAAAAAAAAGAAAGGAGCTGTTCTGACAGAAGTCATATCTAGTCCTTGGGAGGTAAAGAATAAGTATGTTATACATAGTGTACTTTCCCACAAACTCACTCAATTACTATAATTTTTATTTATGGTTAAATGAACATACAAAATCAAGGCAAAAGGCAAATAATCATTTTAGCACTAAGTATTAATTTTCAAAAACATGACATTTAAAATTTAGTTACCTCGCCTGATGCTTCATCGACTAAGGATATCTGGGTAGGAGTTTCAATTTCAATTGATATCTATTAAAATAAAATAAGAGGTCATGTATACATCATATTATATATTTCCACAATTTTTCATTGCTTTATAGGCCTTTGCCATCTCAAACATAGAAAGGGGACTAAGAGAAGAAGTTGTAGGCTCTTTATAACATTCACTAAAATAAATGTTTTAAATGACTTGAAAACATGATAAAGCTAAAATAATACCTTTCTTGAGCTTAATGTGGTAACAAATATTAAGTGCCTTATAAACTCATATCTCCTTTGACAGCAATTGTATTTCCATGAATTCAATCTTCTTCCCTTCACCTCCTCATCCTTTGAACCTGAGTCTTTGTAAAACAGTTATGTGTTCTATATGTTTAGGTTTTGTGCTACAGAACACTATGGATCCATCCCTGATATGCTGACCGAGTTCACATATCTGAGCTGCTACAGAGTACTCCAAGGTGTACTTGCACATTTTATTAGAACAATAGCTGACACGGAAAGGCATTCAATAAATAGATGATGAATGAATGAACATAATTATTCACCTTTTTATGTTTACATATGCTATGGCCTTTTCCCCCCAATGTACTATTATTATCTACTAGAGGCCCGTGCACGAAATTCGTGCACTCGGGGGGGAGTCCCTCAGCCTGGTCTATGCCCTCTCGCAGTCCAGGAGCCCTTGGGGGAGGTCCAACTGACAGCTTAGTGCTGCCGCGGAGGTGGGAGAGGCTCCCACCACTGCTGCTGCGCTCACCAGCGGTGAGCCGGCTTCTGGCTGAGGGGTGCTCCCCCTGCAGGAGCACACTGACCACCAGGGGGCAGCTCCTGCATTGAGCATCTGCCTGCTGGTGGTCAGTGCGCATCATAGTGACCTGTGGTTCCGCTGTTGGGCTGAAACTGGCTCTCCGACATTCCCCAAGGGATCCCAGATTGTGAGAGGGCACAGGCCAGGCCTAGGGACCCCACTGGTGCACGATCGGGGCCAGAGAGAGATGCGGGAGGTTGGCCAGCCAGGGAGGGACTGTGGAGGGCTCCAGGGCGTGTCTGGCCCATCTTGCTCAGTCCCGATTGGCTGGACCCCAGCAGCAAGCTAACCTACTGGTCAGAGTACCTGCCCCCTGGTGGTCAGTGCACATCATAACGACTCGACCAGTCCACTATCTACCCCCTGGTGGTCAGTGCACGTCATAGCGAGTGGTTGAGCGGCCTTAGCATAATATTAGCATATTACGCTTTGATTGGTTGAATGGCCATCCAGCCGACTGGACATTTAGCATATTAGGTTTTTATTATATAGTACTAGAGGCCCAGAGCACAAAATTCATGCACTTGTAGGGTACCTACTGGCTGCTGTCTGCCGGCCAGGTTTTCCCTCCCTTCCCCTGGCCGGCCCACCCCCTGGTTGAACTCCTGGAAGAACTCCAGTAGAAGGGAAAATTTGCATACTATGCTTTTATTATATAGGATTTTTGGCAGCAGGGTTGAGTGGCTTACCTTTTTATTACTCCTATAACAATTCATCTAGTATAGGGATTATTTGTTCTCTAATATTTGGCAAATACACCTATAAAACTGTCTGGGTCTGGGGCTTCATTTAAGAAAAGATCTTTAAAAATTGTTTTAATTTCTTGGATGGTTACTGATTTATTCAAGTTTTCCACTTTTCTTGCCTCAATTTGGTATTTTCCTACTTCTCCAGATTTCTATCCACTTTGTCTAAATTATCAAATACAATACCTTATAACAACTGTCAAAAAATGCATTGCTGTTAGTAATTTCCTTTTAGTATTCTGTATTTTTATATGCATCTTTTTGTTGTTGTGAATCCTCACCCAAGGCTATTTGCCCAATGGCTTTTCAGAGAGAGTGTGGAGGGGGAAATTGAAAGCTGTCAGCAGTCCAACAACAAACAGATTATGACACTTGTTCCGACTTCTCTGCCAGTTCCCACAATTACTTAGGGTTTAACCCACATAATGAGCCCTCGTTCTATTCACTTACTGTGGTTCTTTTCCTCTAATCGATATGGGTGGTCATTATTGCTTTATCTGCTTTGATGTTACCTTGTCAATTACCTATCTTCTTGACCCATTGTTCCTTTTAACAGTAAATAACATCCTCTTTGAAACTTAGGAATTTTTTTTCCTTTCAATTCTACTTTGTATGACATAAGAATTGCCACTCTGGCATTTTTAGAGTCTAACTGTTTAGTATAGGTTTTCCCTTTTTATTCCCATTTTAACCTGCGTTTATCCTTTTTGTTTTAACTATATCTCTTGTAGACAAAGGCTAGTGGATCTTTCTTATTTTTTAACCTCAACTGAGAATTTGTCTTTCGATCAATAATTAAATTAAATCCATTGATATTTATAGTAATTATTGTTATAACAAAACTTTTCCTGGCATCTTCACATTTTGTAAGTAGCATACTTCTGTTTTTCTCCCCTTTACTGTATCTCCCTTCCATTAATTAGAACCATTTTATTCTGCCAGATTCAAAATTACTCATTCCATTTTTATTCTGTTTCTTAACCATTTCTTATTACAACCCATAAGTTTTATTTATTTTTCCTAAACAATCCCATGGTCTAAATAAATGATTTATTAATTATGTTAATGACCATTTTACATGTTAGAGTATTAAAATGCAATTTAGCTAGAAATTCAAAGAGATAAAACTAAGAACCAAGATTAAACTATTGAGGGACAAGAAAAGCAAACTGAAATATAAAATGTTGACCTCTTTTAAACTTCTTAATTACAAAAGGCTAAATATTAATATTATAATGAATGTAGTATGCGAGGAATTGGGCTTTGAATAATTCCAATGTTTTGTTCTATCTACCTCAAAAAATATTTCCCGGTAAAAAAAAAATTGGCATCATTCAAAAAATAAAACTTACAATTCTTTTCTCCCAAAACCTGTATTTCGGGCTAGTTAACAACAACTCTTTAGTAACAGGCGAACAGTATAAGTAAACCTTCAAGCTGAAAGAGAAAGGAAAAAAAGCTACTTCAGTAGGATCCAAAATGAGACATTTTGGTGACTAGATAATACATTTCATCATATATCAGTTCATCTCGAATAATTCAAAATGTGAACTGGCACACAAAGTGTTAAGTGTAGTTCCCAACATGCCAGCACCCCAGTAACTATCTCAGTCCCATCGAGAGTGTAAAGGGATGGGGAAGAAGCAGACAGAAAAAACAGTGTCCTCTGATCTCCTCAAAAGGTTGGCCTCACCAACTTTTTGTTAAAGATGCATTATTGTACATGATCAGATATGTCTAGAAAAATACCATCAAATGGGGAATGGAAAGGGTGTATAGGGCGGGGGACAGAAGACTTCTGTATTTTGCTTCATATAAGTCTATTCTGTTTTGTTTGAGAGTTTTTTTGTTTGTTTTTTAAGTGAGCAGAGGTCAATTTCATGATAAATTTTAAAAATTCAACAGTATAACTTAAAGGTTAGGAATATAATCTGTGGCAGACTGTATTTTCAAAAGATGCCCACACTAAGATATATATCCTCATCCATACAGTCTTCTTACAATATGGACATGGAAGTTCCTCAAATGACAGAAGATCTCTATATTAATCTCCCCCTGAACCTGGGTAGGACTCTATAACTGTCTTAAGCAACAGAACATAATGGAAGTAATATTGCAGGACTTTTGAGGATAGATCTCTGGGCGATATGGCTGCCTGCTAACTCTCTCCTGGGACATACACTCTTTTTTTTTTCTTCTTAGTTTCCATTTAAGAAATCCAGCTATCCTGCCCTGGCCAGTATGGCTCAGTTGGTGGGAGTGTCGCCCTGTGCACTGAAAGGTGGCAGGTTTGATTCCCAGCCAGGGCACATACATAGGCTGAAGGTTCAATCCCCCGTTAAGGTGCATAGGAGAGGCAACCAATGGAGGTGTCTCTCTCACATCAATGTTTTTCTCTATCGCTCTCCCTTCCTACCCCTCTCTTTGAAAATGAATAAACATGTCTTTGGATGAGCATTAAAAAAAAAGGAGGAGGAGGAGAGGAAAGAGGAGGAGAAAGAGGAGGAGGTGGAAGGGAAGGGGAAGAAGAAGAGGAGTAGGGGGAAGAGGAGGAGGAAGAGAGGGAGGAAGGGAAGGGAGAGGGGGGAGGGGGAGGAGGAGGAGAAGTCCAGCTATCCTGAAACAACATGTTGAAGAGATTTTTTGGACACAGGCATGCCCAAGAAGCCCCAGGCATTTGAGTCTTCTCAGCCCAGGTGTCACACATGGAAAGAATGAACCTTCAGGTCAGCCCCAGTCAGGCAGAAACCAGTCATCCTCACTGTGCCCCATGAATTCCTGACCCACAGAAACTGAGAGAATGCATTATTAGTTGGTTTGAGTCACTATGTTTTAGGGTAATTTGTTACGCAGCAATAGGTAACTAATACACAGGCTCTAAAATCAGACAGACCTGGTTGAAATCCTGGTCCTGCCACCTACTGGCTGTGTGACCTTGGGCAACTAATTTAACCTCTCTGGTTCCTCAGTTTCCTCATCTGTAAAATAGAAATAATATCTATAACAAGAATAATAATAATAATAAATCTAAATAGTAGGAATATCTATTCAAAAGGTTATCAAAAGGCTCTAAGGAGGAATCAGCCCCAAGAAGACAGGGATTTTCATCTGGGTTGCTCACTATTGTGTCCTCAACATCCAGCACAGTGCCCAACTCGTCACAGGCACTCAAAGAAACTGCTGAACTGATAAACATGCAGTGCCTTGAATATATATAAATAATCAATAACTATAACAGTCATTATCAAGAACATAGACTATTGATATCCCTTAGCAGATAGCACTTAATCTGACATCCACTGGTTGGTTCAAAAGTCAAAAAGTCAATGGGGCCCTTCCCAAATAGGTATCTTGGGAATCTGGAATTTAGATTTAGAGAGTGGCTGATGGAAAGAATACAATAGTTCAGCATTAAGAAAAAAATCCAACAATATTATATGATTCCTTACAGTGGGACAACCACTTACACATACACTCTCTTATAAAAACGAACAGATTGCTGCTGCACACAAAAGCATGGGCGAGTCATACAAAGATGTTAAGTGAAAGAGAAAAGTCTGTTCAGTATAATTCTATTTACTTAAAGTTCAAAAGTCAGAGCTAACCCATGATGACAAAAGTCAAAACTGAGGTGACCTTAGGGAGGGGGGGCTGACTGGGAGGAGGAATGGGGATAATGGTTCTGCTCTATTTCTTGATTTGGGTGGAAGCTTCACTTGTAAAAGTTCTTCAGATTGTACCCTTATAACGAATGTACTCTTCAGTATAGGTTTTATGGCTCAATTAAAATGGTTAAAGACAGACACATACACAAATAAGTAGCAAAAAAATTACCTGCACTCCAACCTTCTTTTCAAGGCAGGGGCTCTTAACCCTTTCATGTGATCTAAAAACAAAAAAATCAAAAAACATAAACACATTATATTTTCAAAGTCTTACTTAGCCCAAGGAAATTCAGTTATCTGCTCTTTTTTACTTCTTTTTAAGAGAAAATACATGACAGGTTCACTTTTATCATATAGGCTATTGACTCTTCCTTCATATAGGCTATTGACTCTTTCTTCATATAGGCTATTGACTCTTCTGCAGGTGAAGAATCGGTCTGAACATAGGACAGGAACCACTAAAGTTGACCATCTCTTCCTCTGAGCCATCAGAAGCCATTTAAAAGGAGAATGGTTCCCTGAATCTCAGGGCGGAGTCTAAATCACTCTGAAGGCCACAGAAAAAGAGTGACCAGGGTCTCATTCAGAACTGCTTCCAGCAACTTCCTTTACCCCCTTCTTTCATTTCAATCCAATCACCCTCAGTCCTTGCTCTCTGTGACACATTCAATGTATCCCTTAAGAGATTAGTTAGGGATAACTAACATCCCTTAAGTTAGTCCATCTTAAAATTCAAGCTTGCTTCCACAGAATTCTCTAGGAAATCCTCCAGGCTTAGCCCAGAATAAGAAGAGTTGTGTTATCTTCACGCCTACTGTGACTGCTGGGTTGAGAAGTGGGATATTTCTATCCACACAGGCTTGTTCCACAGTCTCCCCAATTAACAGGCACAGAAAGATGACATTTAAACACAAGTAACATTTACACCAAATAGCACATTCAATACAGAGTGCATTCTAATAGACTCTGACCTTGAGCATGCAAAGGCCTAGATAACAATGACCAAATACTTCTAAATTGTTTAGTTAGATCAAACAAATTCTAATTATCCTAATTACCACCTACACACATGCCTCAGTTTATAGGTGGTGATCGTTGACTCCAGTGAACACAAGGCAGTCACCACACCTCACGTGGCAGGCCTTCACTGGATAGGTGCCTCCAAAGGACAACCCACCTGCCCCCTTGGAGGGTGAATCTTCTCAGATCACTCCTGGCCCAGGTGTTTAGGACCAACGGGTGCACCGGAGGGCAGGCATCTCAGTAATTGGGGTTTCCAGAGAGTTCATGTCATGGCAAAAAGGAGGCAGACTCAGAACTCTGCTCCTGCTCTGAAACTAAGTCAGTAGGCAGCACTCTCGAGCTGTTTTAGCAAGACCCCCACCCACTCTCCAGGTCCCTTCCTGACTAGTGGCCAGTAGAGCCTGAGTGAATTTGCTTTGTGCGGTTAGAAGTGCACCCAGACTCCTTTCTGGGGCCTTTTCTTTCTTCCTTGACTAGAATAAATCATCATAAGTTGTCCCCTGAAGGTGTCCTCCCCAGTACTGAGTGACTATCTCAGGCCATGGGTCCCCTGTCTTCTTCCAGCCTCAGTGATGGTTAGTAAAGTCTAGCCCACTCCAAGTACAGTACTGGGTTCCAGATGGTCCATAAACTAGCATCAAGTGGATCGTGGCCTACCCCAAATTGTATCAAAATGTTATATTAACATGTTTATGTGCAACTTTTCTAGCAAAGTGGTTCATAGATTTTATCAGATATTATGTATTAGCTGCCAAATTAACAGACACAGAAAGATGACATTTAAACACAGGTAACATTTGCACCAAAGGGCTGTTGTTTACCCCCCCCCCCCCTCCGTCTATGGTACGCTGTTATGACAGCCCTGCTTTGTGCGGTTAGAAGTGCACCCAGAGACTCCTTTCTGGGGCCTTTTCTTTCTTCCTTGACCAGAATAAATCATAAGTTGTCCCCAGAGGGGTTCTCCCCAACACTGGGTGACTAGCCCTGGCTGTCATAACAGAATACAATAGACTGGGGGTTTAAACAGCAGAAATTTATCTGTCAGAGTTCTAGAGGCTGAAGTCCAAGACTGGATTCTAATAAGACCTCTCTTCCTGGCTTGCAGACTTTCTTGCTGTCTGCTCACTTGACTTTTCCGTGTGTATGTGTGTGGGGGGGAAGAAAGAGGGGAGAGAGAGAGAGAGAGAGAGAGAGAGAGAGAGAGAGAGAGATTTCTTCCTCTTCAAATTAAGACCCCACCCGTAGGACCCCATTTCACCTTATTACTTCCTAAATGCCCTATCTCCAAATACATTCATATTGGGGTTAAAGGCTTCAACATGTGAATTGGGGGAGGGGGATTCCACAGAACATCCAAAAACATCTCTTTCTCAAAACGGTTAAAAACCACCAGGAGGCAACATAGGAAAATACCAAAAGCAGAAGTTGAGTGCTTGCCCTTGATGAGTTTACACCCCTGGTTGAGTAAACAGACCCACACATAATTCGAGAACAAGGAACATTAGAAATTTCTCGAGTAGCAATTTCTGGCTTCAACATACAAACTAATGATGATTTCACAAATTCTTTTAGATGAATTCTTTCTCCAAACTCACTACTCCTAAATCCAAAAGCAAGCCCCTTTGCCATAATTTAATCACAGCTAACACATTCAGAAACTCCAGTGAGACTTAACACAAAAGGTAAAAACAGGGGCATCTGCATCCAGCAGCAGATTCTCAATGGAAAAAAAAAGACCCCAAAAAAGTTATTCTCAAGAATAAGCAGAAGACCCTTATTAAAGAGGCTCACCGAGCTATTTAGCAAATAAAGAGGAGCTTCAGATTCTCCTCATTAAAGATAGATAATTGGCCCTAACTGGTTTGGCTCGGTGGATAGAGTGTTGGCCTGCAGAATGAAGGGTCCCAGGTTCGATTCTGGTCAAGGGCATGTACCTTGGTTGTGGGCACATTCCCAGTAGGAAGAGTGCAGGAGGCAGCTGATAGATGTTTCTCTCTCATCGATGTTTCTCACTCTCTATCCCTCTCCCCTCCTCTCTGTAAAAAATCAATAAAATATATATATTTTTAAAGATAATTGGCAGCTTTGCGCAAGAAGTAAGTGTTTCTCCAAAGCAGTTAATGTCAACAATTTACACCAGATTAAAGTGACTGATTCCACACACAAGACAACAGTTGGTCTTCACACCAACTGGTGAGGAAGGACAATACTCAATATCTGTAATATACTTTAAAATTACCCCGTATGATATGCATGTGTATGTTTGTTATGCTCTGATTCAATCTTCAGGAGTGAGCGGGAGATCCTTCTCAAGCTACTCTGCAAGCCCACACTCCTACCAGCAGCTACCAGAGTGCCCAAGCTCATCTTCACCTCTCATCCAGGCCAAAGGCTGTGCTAATCAGCATAATGAATGTTAAAGCTGTTTTCCTTGGTGAAGCTAGTGACTCATTAATCACATAATAGATATTAAAGACCGACAACGGCTGTGAAATTAGCGGTATGCCATCTCTGGAGATTGGCTAGCATGTTTTAGAGACCCTCTGCCCTGCCTGGAGCGTCTAGTCTGGAGGCCGTATCATTATGGGTTGAAGCTTCAGGCTTCATCCCTAACCACCTCCAGCTGTGAAATCTTAGCATCCTGGTTGCCTGACCTGGCCATCTACAAGGTAAACGAAAATGAACCTTTTCTATTGGATGTGGACAAACTACCTAAGGGAGGGGGTGGTGTGTTTT
>NW_006291969.1:196539-197456 GCF_000327345.1 Myotis davidii
GAGTTTGCTGACAGAGTGGTTGATTTCAGGATGAGAGTGTGCCTGCCTGTTAATGTTTGGGGAGTGTGGCGGAATTCCATCACCTTCTCCTTCCTAACATAGTAGCGAGGAGGTGGGAGAACTAGCTAATCCTCGCCAACCTCTGAGTACTGGCCGCTAGGAGCGCCTCCAGAACATAATAGCTGTGCCTGATCAAACTGCCCGGGTTCAGTGCGCAACCGGCAGTTGCACAGATGAGAAAAGGAAGCCTCCGAGGCTGAAGAGCCAGACTGGGGCGAGGGGCAGTTACTAGTCTCCCTCCTGGCCTGCCAAAGCCCGCAGCCCCTCGCTCCAGGCCCCGGGCCCCCGACGTCCCTCCTCTCCAGCTCCCGGGCGACTTCCCCGGGGGGCCCCCCCGAACCCGCGCAGCCCGGGTCCCCCGGGACTGGGCGGCACGCCCCGCTCGCTCACCCTTGTGGCAGTGCGACAGGAAGTAGGCGCGCGCCCTCAGATTCTCCCTGTCGAAGCGATCTATGGAGATGCTCGGGTACTCGGCCATCTGCCCCTGGAAGGAACTCATAGCGCCAGCCACCGCCGGAGCGCTGGGTCCGCCAGCAAGCCCGCCGCGAGGCCGCGGAATGCCGGACCGCGCCGCCACTTCCGGGAAGCTGCTGCCGCCTCACCATTGGCCAGCCGGGCTCAGCCTTGCCCAATCATTGGAGCCCTGCGAAGTGGGCGGTGCCTAGGAGCGTTTCAGCGACTTGAGTTAAATGTCAGAGCTGCGTTGCGCTCGAGCGAGGCCGCTGCAGAGCCTGGGCTGGGCGGCTGGGTTAGATCGACGGTGTAGCTGGACGTGTGGCTTCTACCGGAAACCACTGACACGGCACGGTGTAGTTTTGGTGAAGAGTTGTCCGTGCCTCTGCAGAGAGAGTAACGCG
>NW_006291969.1:197495-199065 GCF_000327345.1 Myotis davidii
CAGTGATGCAAAGGGGGGATGCTTGGGGTGGGGGTGGAAGATGCAGAGCTTCTCTTGAAATCAGACTGTGTTTCTCTTCCTGCTTATCCACTGACAGCCTGAAACCGAGCTCCGTTTCCCTTCTTTTCCCAGCATTATGGAATAGCCATGAGGATGGTATGAGAAAAAAAATTGTATCTGGCTAGATTGAATAACTATTAATTCCCGCTTCCATTTATAACGCCAAACTGAGCAAATAAATACATGATCTCTGAGGATCACAACTCAGATGCATGTTCTTACGGCAGATAAGTAAAGATCCCAAGGATAGATTAGCTGCTAGCCTCCCTCCCCTTTCCTCCACCCTTCTTATTTTTTGAAAGTTGTATAAAAGGAAAAAAATGGTAGCGTGAGGCGGGGGATGGTTTGGAAATTTTTAAGCATCAAAACCACTTTATAAAAAGATTTGTTAAAGTATTGATTCACCAAGTAGTCACAATGGCATGTATTGTACCCTTCCCAGCACATCTCACACACCGAAATATTAATGATCACAAACAACTCAAACACTTTTGACGCTTTGTTCATAGCACAGTGACAAGCCTTACAGTGATACATAGATAACTAAGATGTGCCTTCGAGTAGTTACCAATCTATTTAGAGACAACAAGTTTGCAGAACACGCTAACTGAATGTTTCCACGGAGACAAAAAAATAATATAGGAATAAATCCAGGAACAATTAAATTCTAACCAGGGGAATCAGCAACCAAAATGCCATCCTCAGAGACTATCAACATGTTCCTGAAGCCATGCTACTCAGAGTTCTATTTAAATATAGATTCTCACGAAATGTTTGTTTGTTTGTTTGTTTTTTAAGGAGGAGGTGGTGAAGTGGGAGAGAAAGAAGAAGAAAACGAAAGGTGGTGGTGATGAAGAGGTATAGACACCATATCACTAATTTCACTAAAGCACTCTGCTAGTATACTGTCACCAACACCTTTGATTCAGTAGAAGATGGTTTGTCTTAAATAAAGGAGGGCTATCCCTTTGGCTAGGTTGTCTACACCTAAAGACAAATTCTGCAGTGAGCCTGGTAGCTGGAGACTCTAGTGCAGGGGTCCTCAAACTACGGCCCGCGGGCCACATGCAAATACAAATATTGTATTTGTTCCCGTTTTGTTTTTTTACTTCAAAATAAGATATGTGCAGTATGCATAGGAATTCGTTCATAGATTTTTTTTAAAACTATAGTCCGGCCTTCCAACGGTCTGAGGGACAGTGAACTGGCTCCCTGTTTAAAAAGTTTGAGGACCCCTGCTCTAGTGTGTCTACCTCTGACAGAATTTGGAGCTCCTGGCAAGGCAGGTGAAGAAAAACGCTCATATTCTTATTGGTCCACTTGCTACTGAACTCAGGTTTGGCTGCCCACCACCTCAAAAGCCAATACTTGAGAGACAGGTGGTGGTGCAAGGTAAGACAGTTTATTCCAGTGCCATCAGCCTGAGAAGATAGTGGACTCCAGTCCTAAAGACCATCTTAACATCTCAGTGCAGGCAGGGATTTTTATTAGGAGGAAGAGGGAAAGCACA
>NW_006291969.1:199144-207119 GCF_000327345.1 Myotis davidii
GGTGAAAGTTCTCTGTGAGTGAATCAGCACAGTCCATTCTGATGATTATCTCAAAACTGGTCAAGTGGAGATCCAGTTTTTATGGTTGAGAGTCAGCAAGTCTCCCAGAGCCCGAATATCTGATTCCTGGCGTCAGCCTCCTCCCCTGAAGCTAATTCCTGAAACCCTTTCACAAACATGCTGCTTATCCACAGGTTACATAGCAATTCATCTTTTACAAAAACACTTTCAACAGAAACAATATTAAAAGAATAAAGGGTTGGGTTATGAACGATTTAGCCCGTCTTCTTTCCACAATGGTTACAGTATGCAAGAATAAAGAGAAATTGTGAGAGTTGGAATAAAGGAAAAAGAAGAGCTGCAAAATAGCACAGACGGGTAAGCATAGCCCACAGGCATTTGCTGTTGGGAGACATGAGTCATGCATTTGGCTTCTCTGGAGGAGAACACAATTATCTACTAGCCTTTGGCATCTTCAAGATTCAAATAAAAGATTTTCAGAAGAAGCCCAGTTTCAGGATACTGACTCCCAAGAGAATATCAGCAAAGAAAACTGAAATGTGGTCAACATTGGCTACTGCTGTGTCCAGTTGGGAAACTCTCTTTCAGCAATTCCAAAGCTCTTTGAACGTCAAAGTACTTGATTTATTCTGTCTCAGCAGGACTGAAGAAGAGACACTGCAGACTGGGTAGCTTAAACAACAGAAATTTATTTTCTCGCAGTTCTGGGGGCTGAAAATCGGAGATCAAGACATCAGTTTGGTTTCTCTCTCCTTGGCTTCAGACATCCAGCTTCTTTCTGCATCCTCATAGGGTCTTTCTTTGGGTGCTCACACTCCTGGTTATCTCTTCTTCTGATAAAGACATCAGTCCTATTGGATTAGGGCCTAACCTTATGACATTATTTAACCTTAATAAATTACCTCTTTAAAGGCTCTATATCCAAACATGGTCATATTGGAGGTGAGGGTTTGAACATATGAATTATAGGGGAACATCACTCAGTCCATAACAGTGTCTGTGTCAAAATTTTCCTTTATTATTAGGACACTAGTCCTTATAGTAAAGATTAGGGGCCCACCCTACTCCTGCATAACTCATCTTTATTAGTTATTTCTGCAATAACTCTATGTCCAAGAAAGGTCACATTCTGAGGTACTGAGGGTTAGGACTTTAACATATGAATTGGGGAGGGGAGCACAATTTAACCCATAACAAAAAGAAATGTAAAATAACACAATATGTATTTTATTAAGTTTTAAAAATAAAAACAAGGCACAGTGCTTACCACTAAGTGTTAACAATTTTAAAATTCAAGATGTACTAAATTATAGTACATCTTATCTTTAGCTTTGAGATTTTACCCTCCCTATGTTCTGATTTCTGTTTTGGAAGAAGTTGAGATAATATCAGGTTTAGAACTAGCAGAGAAATGTATGGATTCATTCAAGTTAACATGTCAAAATTGGTAGCTCAGGGGCTAAGAGTCTAGTCACTGGATTTTGGAGTCTCACTACAATTTGTGTGATCTTTGTTAAGTTAAACTCCTTATAATTCAATTTTCTCATCTGTCAAATGAAGCTAATAATAAAGTCTGTCTCCCCAGAGAACAGGTTGGTGGTTGTCAGTGGGGGCTGGAAAAAAATGAGTGAAGGTGGTCAAAAGGTTCTAACTTCCACTTATAAAATGATTGAGTTTTGGAGATGTAATGTACAACCTTGTGTCTATGGCTGACAATACCGAATTGTATATTTGAGAGTTGCTGAGAGAGTAAATCTTAAAAGTTCTTATCACAAGAAAACAAAATTTTAACTATGGGAAGTGATGGATGTTAACTAAACTTATTGTGGTAATCATTTGGCTATTTATACATATATCAAGTCATTATGTTGTACACCTTAAACTGATACAATATTATGTGTCAATTATATTTCAATTGAGGGAAAGGGGTATGTTGCTGATACAACAAAACAACATGAATGAATCTCAAAATAATTATGCTGAATGAAAGAAGTCAGATAATGTCATTTATAGGATTTAAGGGTAGTCAAGTAGGAAAACATGAGATGATCAAAAGTGACATAAAGCAAATCATCAGTTGTCTGAGGGCACAAATAAACAAGTTCATTAACTTGATTGTGGTGATGGTTTCACAGGTGTACACACATGTCAAAACTTACCAAATTATATGTTGTTAAATATGATCTAATTATAGATCAATAGGTTTGTAAGAAAATGTTTGCATAGTGTATGGGAGATTGGTGACAAAGTAAGCAAGTTTGGCAAAGATACCCCCTCTCTGTAGGAGCTGATGGTTCAAGAAGACATATGTGGCTAACTCACATAATAGAAGGTGATTTTTAAAAATCACAATGTGTGCTTATTTGCATTAGTTACATATATCTCCCCACCACCTTTACCTCTTCTCATTTTCTGCCCCCAACCCTCTCTCTGATTGATTGAAAAGCATTATTATTCAACTGGATAAAAGGAAGAAAGTAAGAGAGGGAGGAAGGGAAGGAGGGAGAGAGAGAGGGAGGGGAGGAGGAAAGTGAGCTACCCAAAGTCCTGGAAAATGATAAGTGTTCAATAAATATTAGCTATTTTATTTACTGGGCATCCACCAAGTGCTAGGCACTGTACTTGAAGCTGGAAGTACATACAACAATCAGCTATGGCATACCAAGAGCCCCCAGTCTGGCAGAAAAAGAACCTCATGGAAAAAAAGTTTTACAGCATCTATTGGAAGTGTGCTCAAGGTGTGTATGGAGACCAAGGGGAAAACTCAATTCTGCAAGAAGGAGGGGTACATCAGAAAAACTGAGCAGAGAAGGTGAGGTAGAGTTCAGCATCCAGGCCCTAGAACAGTGGAAGTCCCTGGAATGAGCTTTCATTCAGTCTGGGCACTGAAAATAGTTCTTTTTAATCAAAGTATTGGGCTCAAAAGAAGTGAAATAAGAGGGACTTAACAAGGGTAGTCAAGGAATAGACCATGAGGACCTGTACACAAGCCAAAGACTTTAAACTTTAATTTGAGTGGTAGTAGGAAGCCTGGGTAGTTTGAAAAAAGGGAGTGACATGTTAGCTTAGAGCAGTATTTCCCGAAGTGTGGACCCTAGAAGAGCATCACCAACAGTATTTGGGAAACTGATGGAAATAAAAATTCTCTACCCCAGCCCAGACTTACTAAATCAGAAAGTCTGGGTATGGGGCCCAGCAATCTGTTTTAACACACCCTCCAGGAGATTCTGATAGATCCTAAAATTTGAGAACCACTGGAGTTGAGTTAGAAAGAACACCTAGGCAATGTGGGGCAGGGAGTCTGGGTAGGAAGCTATCACAATACTCCACGGCTTTCCCAATACTGTCATAAGAGTGCCCCAAGGAATGCAGAAGGCTGGTGGACCTTGGGCGTTGGCAGGGCTAACACCAACCACCGTTATTGTTCTGAAATAGTGGTGGCTCAAAGCAGTCACCTGATCTGATAGCCTCAAAGTAAATGTTTACTGGACCTTACTGGTCTTTACTGATCTTTATTGACCTTAGAAACGGTCTGTCTGCTACCTGTTTGCCGTGCTTTACTGAGGGCAAGATATGTACCTAAAATTGAATAAAGAGCGGATAAGGCCAGGTTTCAGTGTGCCTCTCCAAGAGAGAGGTCTCCACCTGGCCCCCCGTGCCTTCTAATTCATATTTCTTGTCTAGTGTTTTCATTTGTGCATCAGCCCCTCCTTCAGATTCCGAACCCTAGCCATGCAGGTTGTGGCATCCTGGAACTGAAATGGTGTGGATTCACTGACTCACTCAACAAATAGTCCCTGACCATCTACTATGTGCCAGATACTGTTCTAGACACTAAAGATACAGCAGTGAATGAAGCAGAGAAATACCTATGTGGTAATGAGTGCATATTCTAATGGAAATAATAACACCTATCTATTTATGTAGTTCTACATGCTGTCCAAAATGGTTTACATTTATTATTTCATCCTTACAACAATTCCAGTAGATAGGTACAGTTTTTGTCTTCACTTTACAGGTAAGAAAACTGTAGTTAAGTAAGCAACTTGCAGAAGGTTTTTTGCTAGTGTTAGGACTGAGATTCAAATCTAAGGTCATGACTTAGACACCATACTACTGGCCACCATGGTATACTGCTTCCACAGTGTCATAGTGGCATTGGTGGGGATGGTAGTGGTGGAGGTGGTGGTAAAACAGATTCATTTAATATGTATTGCTTTAGTACCTACTGTGTAGTAGGCACTGTTCTAGGAGTTTCATTAATAAAATCTCTGTCCTTTGATTTCAGACAGGAAGGGAGAGGGAGAGAGAGATAGAAACATCAACGATGAGAGGAAATCATTGATCGGTTGCCTCCTGCACGCCCTCTACTGGGAATTGAGCCTGCAACCCAGGCATGTGCCCTGATGGGGAATTGAACCTTGACCTCCTGATTCATAGGTTTGACACTCAACCACTGAGCAACACAGGCTGGACTAAGATCTCTGTCTTTATAAAATTACACTGTAGCAGAAAATAAACAATAAAATTAGAAAACAAGCAATTTAAATAGTATATTAGATGACAATTGCTATGGAAAAAAGAAGCACTAGAACATAGTAAGAAGGATAGAGAGCATGATGGAAGAGCAAAATAGAGAGGTAGGGAAGGGCAACTTGAAACATTAGCAAAGTCTTGAAGATGAAGAAGTTAGTCAAAGGGAAACAGGGAGGAAGACCCTTCCAGGCAGAGGGAGAAGCTACAAATAAGGCCCTAAAGTGGGAGCTACTCTAAGCACAGCCAGGAGGCCATGATGGCTGGAGAGGAATGATCCAGGACTACAGAGCAAGGAAGGAGAGGTTGTGTACCAGTCTTGGTACAGGGCTTTGCTGGCCATGTAAAGACTCTGGTTTTTACTCCATAAAATGGAGAACCATTGCAGGATTGTGAGCAGAGGAGTGCCCTAAACTGACTTATATTTTATTTGTTTGTTTGTTTTTGTTAGTCCTCACCTGAGGATATTTTTTCCATTGATTTTTAGAGTGAATGGAAGGGAGGAAGGGGGAGGAGAGAGAGAGAGAGAGAGAGAGAGAGAGAGAGAGAGAGAGAGAGAGAGAGAGAGAGAGAGAGAGAGAGAGAGAGAGAGAGAGAGAGAGAGAGAGAGAGAGAGAGAGAGAGAGAGAGAGAGAGAGAGAGAGAGAGAGAGAGAGAGAGAGAGAGAGAGAGAGAGAGAGAGAGAGAGAGAGAGAGAGAAACACTGATGTGAGAGACACATCGATTGGTAGTCTTCCTCACAAGCCCTGACCCGCCCAGGAATTGGACCTGCAATCCACATATGTGCCCTTGACTGGGAATCGAACCTGAGGTGCTCAGGGCAATGTTCTAACCACTGCACATACTGGCCAGGGTTATGTTTGTTTATGTTTTAAATTTGTTTATGTTTTAAACAAATCTCACTGATTATTGTATTGAGAATAGACTATGGGGATCAAGAGAGAACTGTTGAGGATTATTAACCAGAGGGGATAAAATGATGGTGGCTTGGACTTGGGTGGCAGCAGTAAAGCCAATATGTTTTTGCCCTGGCTGGGTGTCTTAGTTGGTTGGAGCCTCATCCAGTGCACCCAAAGGTTGTGGATTCAATTTCCAGTCACAGCACAAACCTAGGTTTTGGTCCCATCCCCAGGCGCATACAGGAGGCAATCAAGTGACGTTTCTCTCTCACATCAGATGCTTCTCTCTTCTCTCTTCTCTCTTCTCTCTTCTCTCTCTCTCTCTCTCTCTCCCTCCCCCCCCTCAAATAAATAAACATATTCTCTGCTAAGGATAAAAAAACAAAAGGACCAACAGGCTTAGCTGATGCATGGATATGGAGGGTAAGAGAAAGAGTGAACTCTGGGAGGCATCTACTGAAAGGGGAAGACTGTGCAAGGAATGGGTGTGGTGTGGGGGCATTTAGAGGGGGTTGTTTTGGACAACCAAGTGGATATGGGATATATAAATCTAGATAGAGTTCAGAAAGAGATCCGGAAATCTGAGGCAATAAATTTGGAAGATGTAAGTAAACAGATTAAATATAATAATGAAGGTAATGTCAGGAAAAAATAAAGCTGTAGATGTCTTTTATTGTAGGTTTACTAATTGTTAAGTATTTATGCAGGATCCTGTGGACTGGTTCATTTAATCCCAATAAAATGAGAAGGGAGGTAGGACAGACACGAGATGTGTACTATCAGGGACAGCATCACCAATAGCCTCTGCTCTTTGAGCCACTTTTACAAGGAATTCAGCCTGGGCTTGAAGACCAGCAAATAACACTTTTCACCCTCCACCCCTTCTTGGGGTCGAGCCCTTTGGAGGGTCCCTCTCACACCGGGACCCACTTCAGTGCCTTCTCCTCTTGGGACTGCAGCCCCGCCCAAGCCGCGCGCTTGCGCACTGAGACTTGTGGGAGGGGGGCGGGACTTGGGTGGCCGCGCTCCGCTCGTTGCTAGGAGACGCAGGGGCGTCCTCAACCAAGGCGGTCGGCCTCTCGCTGCCTAGACCACTGATCCCGAGAGGAGACCATAGACACCTCCGCGCTCTCCTGCGAGGTCCAGGTGGGGCGCCCAGCCTCCCCATGTCGGCCCAGGGAGGGTACCCGCGGAGGGCCGGGCCGGACCGGGGAAGGCGGGGCTGAGGGGCCGCCCGCCGGTCCCGCCTCTGCGCTCCCCGGGGAGCCTCCCGCACCCGGCCCCCTCCAAGCCCGGCGCCGCCCCTTCCGTTTCTGCGCTCCCGGTCAGTTTGGGGACTCGTCCTGCTTGCTTCTGTGTGGCTATTACCTCGCGTTTGACCTCTTGACTTTCGGATTCTGATTCTCCGTAGTTTCCCAGCTGCCCTCACGCCCTTCGCTTTAGGGGCCGTGGTTCTGGGGCCTCCGTTCAGGGTTCCTCCGTGGGCCAGTCACTGGATCCCGGCTTTTAGAGAACCTCTCCCACCCCAGGGGGCAGTCTGAAGCTCCCCCCGCCCTATTGCACTTCCTTCTCTTTTTCCATCCACAAATGTTAGGGGTGCATCATGGTGTAAAAGCTTCTCCTGCAGACTCCTGATCACTGTCCTTATGTTTCATAAACTTTACCCCTGATAAGTTTCTTTTCAGAGTACCGGCACTGATACAGACACACAAAATAATTACAGCAGTCCCCCCACCCCGTTATCCGCAGTTTTGCTTTCCGTGGTTTCAGTTACCTCCAGTCAATCATGGTCTGAAAATATTACGTGGAAAATTCCAGAACAAACAATTCATACGTTTTAAATTGCAGGCCGATCTGAGAAGCGTGATAAAATCTCTTGCCTGCCTGCTCCATCCCAGCCAGAACATAAATCATCCCTTTGTCCAGTGTCTCCACACTACATGCTCCCTGCCCCTTAGTCACTCTTGGTTATCAGGTCGGTAATGCAAGAGAAAGAGAGAGGGACAACTGCATACAAAATGTGATAACTATTTTTTTCTGGTGGTGGTCATATTTATTTATTTTTCTTTTTACTTTTTGACCCCCTGCACCCATTACATAAAAATGTAGCATTTTTATATGTATAGTTGGCATGATTGTTTTGTTTGAAACTGACAAAAGGTTACATCCTATCTAATAAAAGAGAAACATGGTAATTGGTGTACGACCGCTACCCTTCCCATTGGCTAATCAGGGTGATATGCAAATTAACTGCCAGCCAAGATGGCGGCCGGCAGCCAGGCAGCTTGAAACGAACATGAGGCTTCCTTGCTTCAGTGACGGAGGACTGCAACATTCCCCGCCTGCCTTGCCGGCCTCTGAGCCTGCAGTCTGAACATTGTAACAAATAATAGAAGCTAAACAAAACCCCAGAAACAAGCTTTCAGCGAGCCTGGGATCTCAGACCTGGAGTTGATACAGAGTTTTTATTACAGAACCCAAACAAACCAGAGACCTACTTTCAGCAGCTGCGGCCTCAGAGC
>NW_006291969.1:207547-213799 GCF_000327345.1 Myotis davidii
TCAGCAACTGCCCTGAGTGTGACAGTGGCGGCATCCCAACCCCCTGATCGGCCCTGCCTTGAGTGTGACAGGGGGCGGTGCTCCAACCCCCCATCGGCCCTACCCTGAGCGTGATTGAGGGTGGCATCGAAACCTCCCAATCCCCCCTGCTCTGTGCATGACAGGGGGCAGCGCCCCAACTCCCCAATCATCCCTGCTTTGAGCCCGACCAGGGGCTGCACCTAGGGATTAAGCCTGCCCTCTGCCACCCGGGAGCAGGCCTAAGCCAGCAGGTCGTTATCTCCTGAGGGGTCCCAGACTGCGAGAGGGCACGGGCCGGGCCAATTTTTGTGCACCGGGCCTCTAGTAGGTGAATAAACAATTACATGAACTAGAGGTTAATATTTGAATTTCAAATATTTGAAATTTGAGTAAATATGAGTAAAGCAAACATGACTTGGGTAAAGCAAAAATTAAGATTGTACCACTACTCTTAGAAAAAGTGTTTCATCTGTAAAAGAAATATAAGTAATACAGCCACTAAATTCATATAAAAACATGACTAGTTTTGAAAATGTATTTAACATAGTGAATTAGCACCTTTTTTCTTTCATGTTTCTTAGTGCCCTTTTTCCTAATATTATATATATATATATATTCATATGTTAATGGATTATTGGGCTATGCCATGTGTCCAACTCACTTGTTGGTCTTATCTGTCTAGTATGTTGTGCAGCAATGACACAGTGAACCTCATATTCACTGAAATACGGTTTATCTATTATTTTGTAGGTATTCCAAATTTTATATAAATTTATACAGCAACATAACATTGTATTGTCTTAAAATGCAACATGAGCCTGAATCTAATTAATACAGATCAAAGATTTTAAAAATATCAAATTTATCATTACCTTAATTTTTTTTGTTCTAGACCAGGGGTGGGCAAACTTTTTGACTCAAGGGCCACAATGGGTTCTTAAACTGGACTGGAGGGCCAGAACAAAAGCATGGATGGAGTGCTTGTGTGAACTAATATAAATTCAAAGTAAACATCATTACATAAAAGGGTACGGTCTTTTTTTTTTTTTTCGTTTTATTCATTTCAAACGGGCCGGATCTGGCCCGCGGACCGTAGTTGGCCCACGGCTGGTCTAGACTCTAGTCAATATATATTTTGGTCAGTGTGTGTTATAGTGACCAGTCATTCCCAGTTGTTCTGCTGTTAGGGTCAATTTGCATATTACCCTTTTATTATATAGGATTGAGGGAATTTTAGGCTCCATCTTTTATATCAAAGAAACATTTATCTGAAACTTAGCAATTCTGTCAATTTTATTTCCATTTCCTATTCCCCTCTCCCCATTAAATCCAAATAAAGCTAAATTTATTACAAATGTTAAAACGTTTACTATAAGACTCCTTTTAATAAAGTAAAAAAATTAATCTTTATTGTTGAGAGTATTACAGTGCCTGGCTGCCTGTTCACCCCAAACTGCTTGCCTATCTACCTGATCACCCCTAACTGCCTCTGCCTTGGCCCCGCCACCACAGCTTCGTCTGGAAGAACGTCTGGAATGATGTCCGGGTGCCCATAAGTAAAACATATATGCATATAAGATATTTGGTTAATCTCTTTCACACCCCATCACCTCTTCCTTCTGAGACTTGTCAGTCTGTTCCATATTTCCATGCCTCTGGTTCTGTTTTATTTCTCAGTTTATTTTGTTCATTAGATTTCTGGTTTGCTTATTTTGAGTTTTAGATTCAATTGTTGATAGATATGTATTTATTGCCATTTTATTGTTCTTATTTCTTCTTCTTCTTCTTCTTCTTCTTCTTCTTCTTCTTCTTCTTCTTCTTCTTCTTCTTCTCCTTCTCCTTCTCCTTCTCCTCCTTCTCCTTCTTCTTCTTCTTCTTCTTCTTCTTCTTCTTCCTTCCTCTTCCTCTTCCTCTTCCTCTTCTTAAAGAATACCCTTCAGCATTTCATATAATACTGGTTTGATAGTGATGAACTGCTTTAGCTTTTTCTTACCTGGGAAGCTCTTTATCTGACCTTCAATTCTAAATGATAACTTCGCTGGGTAGAGTAATCTTGGTTGTAGGTCCTTCCTATTCATCACTTTGAATATTTCTTGCCAATCCCTTCTGGCCTGCAAAGTTTCTGTTGTGAAATTAGCAGAGAGTCATATGGGCACTGCCTTGTAGGTAACTAACTGCTTTTCTCTTGCAGCTTTTAAGGTTCTCTCTTCATCTTTAACCTTTGGCATTTTAATTATGATGTGTTTTCGTGTGGGCCTCTTTGGGTTCCCCTTGTTTGGGACTCTCTGTGTTTCCTGGACGTGTAAGCCTATTTATTTCACAAGAAGGGGAAGTATTCTGTCATTATTTCTTCAAATAGGTTTTCAATATCGTGCTCTTTCTCTTCTCCTTCTGGCACCCCATACTTCTAATGTAGGTATGCTTGAAGTTGCCCAGAGGCTTCTTACATTGTCTTCATATTTTTGGATTCTTTTTTCTTTTTACTCTTCTGATGTTTTTTGCTTCCTCATATTCCAAATCACTGTTATTATTCTTGGAATCCTCTAGTGTTTAATCCCCGTAAATTGTTCTTTATTTCACTTAGTGTATGCTTAATTTCTGACTTGTCCTTCTTCATTTCTTTGACATTCTCACTAAGATCCTTGAAAGTCTCATTAAGTCTCTTAAAGCTCTCATTAAGACCCTTGAAACTCATTAAGATCCTTGAGCAACCTTATAACCATTGTTTTGAACTCTGTATTCAGTAGTTTGCTTACTTCCATTTTTTTTCATTTGTGACATGTTTCTTTGTCTTCCCATTTTGGCTGCTTCCCTGTGTTTAATTCTGTGTATTAGGTAGAGCTGTTATGTCTCCTGAAATTGGTAGAGTGGCCTTCTGTATTAGGCCAGTGGCTCAGCCTCCCCAGTCACCTGAGATGGGCACTCTTGGTGCGCCCCTGTGTGGGCTGTGTGCCCAGTCTTGTTGTAGTAGAGTCTTGATTGCTATTGCTATCACTGGGAGAAATTGATCTCCAGGCCAATTGGTTATGAGGACCAGCTGTGACTATAGTGTCGTTCTGCAGGCAACACCTCTATGGAGCAGCACTTGGTTCATGAATTTGCATGTCATCTTGTGAGGGACCATGCTAATCTTCTCTGCATTGTTTCAATTTTAGTATATGTGCTACTGAAGTGAGCACAGGTGGTGGGATATTATGACGCTCTACTGAGCAGTAAAAAAATGTGTGATTTCAAAAATTTGTAAACTGTTGCCTGGAACAACAGAATTAGTATCCAGCCTTTAGGATATCACTCCATGACTGTGAATGCAATTTTATTTGATGAAGAAATAAAAAGTTATCTATGTATCTTTCAGGACTTATTTTATTTCTAAAATAGAGCATGAGTCCTTCTCAATATTGGAATTGAATGATTACATTTTAATATATGTATTTTAACTTTTATTGATTTTATTGGGGTGACATTGGTTAATAAATTATACAGGTTTCAAGTGTACAGTTCTATAATACATTATCTGTATATTGCATCATGAATTCACCACCCAAAGTCAAGTCTTCTCCCATTACCTTTTATCTCCCTTTTACCTTCTCCTACCTTCCCCCACTCCTCTTCCAATTCTGGCAATCACCATACTGTTGTCTGTGGGATTCTGGACTCTTAATTATTTTTAAATGCTAATTTTGTTCATTCTTAAAGGTACTTTCAAATTTTCACTATTATGTCATCTATTAATTTTGTTTTACCATCTTTCAGAATTAATTGGCAATAAGATCTCTGTAGCCATGGCTAGTTCTGACATGAAACCCAAGTCAATAATTCGTGCCAAAAAATGGTCAGAAGAGATTGAAAATCTGTACAGATTTCAACAAGCAGGATATCGGGATGAAATTGAATATAAACAAGTAAAACAAGTTTCTGTGGTAAGTTTTATTCCTCTATAAATCTGAGCTCAAAATGAGTTTGTTCAATGGTGAAAGTTTTAAAATAAAACTAAGAACTAGAGGATAACTGAAAGGAAATTCTTATCCAGCTCTCTCATTTTAGTGAAGAGTAGACTAAGGCCCAAAAAAGTGATTTTTAGGCAGAAAGAGGAAAAGGGTGGTCCCTCAGCATGGAAATATTAAGAAATTTCTAGCTTTTATTGAACAACTATACTCTGCTAAGTGCCAGTTTCATTTTAATTTTGACCACGAATTGTAAAGGGGTTAAATTCTGTTTATTATGGGGATTACATGTGGCAGAAAACCATTAGAGAACAAGTCCTGACTTTGGTAGTCCTTTCTAGGTTCTCTCGACTTTGCTTTTCATAGACTAGATTAAAATCTAGACACGGTACCAGTTTATAATGGGGTTTTAAAAAATTCACTCTTTCTACCAGATACTAGGAGACAAGAATTTTTAAGAATATGATATATAGTATTCATACATGTGTTTTACATATATTTTATTGATTTTTTACAGAGAGGAAGGGAGAAGGATAGAGAGTCAGAAACATTGATGAGAGAGAAACATTGATTAGCTGCCTCCTGCACAGCCCCTACTGGGGATGTGCCCGCAACCAAGGTACATGCCCTTGACTGGAATCAAACCCGGGACCCTTCAGTCTGCAGGCCGATGCTCTATCCACTGAGCCAAACTGATCAGGGCCATAAATGTGTTTTAATGCTCAGATTTGGGGTTACAACAAAGTATTTATTCTTTTTTTTTTTTTTTTTAGTATTAACTCTCCATTTTTTAGAGACTAATTCACATGTGTATTTTTCAGGTCTCTATATTTTCTTTTTCCTTTGATCTTTGCTTAATGCTTCCTTTAAAAGTAGATAGGAAAAGAAATTGGAGGCATTACAGAGCTAACATATGCTAGACCCTTTAATTTAATGCATATTAATTTGACAGATATTAGTAGGGCTGGTGAGGAACGAAGTTATAAACACTGATCAAATTAATATTTGATGACTGTGACTTTCATATTCAGTCATCCCTCAGGGTCCCAGGGGATTGGTTTCAGGATCCCTCAAGTCCCTTATATAAAACTAGAGGCCCGGGGCATGAGATTCATGCACTGGCGAGGGGCATGGCCTGCGGGGATCGGCCCACTGTGGGAGCGCTGCTCATCCCAGTCAGCCCAGCAGTGCTCCCACTGTGGGAGCACACTGACCACCAGGGGGAAGCTCCTGTGTTGAGCATCTGTCCCCTGGTGGTCAGTACGTGTCATAGTGACTGGTCAACTGGTTGTTCTGGTCGTTTCACCATTCGGTTGCTGGGCTTTTATTATATAGGATGGAATAGTATTTGCATATTATCTATATTTTCAGATAGGCTACAGCAGGATATACCTATACATCACTTCATTTGTGTGGATTCAGTGTAGTGCCTGGCATATGGCAAATTCAAGTTTTCCTTTTGGGAACTTTCTGAGATCATTTTTTCCAACATTTTCAATGAGCGATTAGTTGAAACTGCAGATCCAAAACCCACAGATACAAAGGGCTAACTGTATCAATATTCTGACATCTCTTACCAAAAGGTATTCTTTTTTTCTTTTTCTTTTTAATATATTTTATTGATTTTTTTTTACAGAGAAGGGAGAGGGATAGAGAGTTAGAAACATCGATGAGAGAGATTGATCAGCTGCCTCCTGCACGCCCCCCAGTGGGGATGTGCCCGCAACCAAAGTACATGCCCTTGACCGGAATCGAACCTGGGACCCTTGAGTCCGCAGGCTGACGCTCTATTCACTGAGCCAAACTGGTTCGGCCAAAATGTATTCTTCATTACTGTATTATCTATGGATTTTAGACAGATAAAACACAAGCATGACTATTTTAATGCTATTCAAAAACAAGCTTCATACCTTGCCTTAAGATTGGGATGCCCCTAAAAGGTATAAAAGACCCAGGATCATAGAGATGATGTGATCATATAGGCATAGCTGCACCTATATCCCCCCCCCCACACACACACACATACACACACAATACTGTTGTAATTGAGGTAAAATCAGATTTAACAGGACAATAAGAACATCCTTAAAGTGGGAAGTCCTGCCAAAACCGGTTTGGCTCAGTGGATAGAGCGTCGGCCTGCGGACTGAAAGGTCCCAGGTTCGATTCCGGTCAAGGGCATGTACCTGGGTTGCGGGCACATCCCCAGTGGGAGATGTGCAGGAGGCAGCTGATGTTTCTCTCTCATCGATGTTTCTGACTCTCTATCTCTCTCCCTTCCTCTCTG
>NW_006291969.1:213894-224362 GCF_000327345.1 Myotis davidii
TGTGTGTGTATTATGAAGGAAAGAACAACCCTATTCACTTTACAGTTATGGAGAGTTTGCAATTCACTTCAGTAGTATGTTTGTTGGGTACCTACCATGTGCACATTTCTGTGCCAAGTGCTTTAGGAAATAAAAAAATATAAGCACTTGCCTTGCCTGACCTCAAATTTGGTGGGCCAGTGGGAAGAGTACAGGGTTTGAAATTGGTCTGTTCAAGGGTTGCAGCCTGGCTCTCCCTCTCACTAGCTGATAATCCCACACAAGGCTTTTAACTTCACTGAGCTCAACTGCAAGATTGTGATGGCAGTGCCTCCAACAGAAAATTGTCACAGGAATGAAATGAAGGCATGTGTTTAAAGTGCCTGACATTGCAGCACTCAGTGATAATTTGTTGAGTGAATGAATAGTCTTTAATGAATGATAACATTTATTATTCTTATATCTTGAAGATTGAGAATGACAAAAACAATAAAACCTTATATGTCAAAATATATAGGGTATTCCAAAAAATGTATACACACACTTCAAATAATTACAAAGGCAGTGTTTATTAAATACATTTCATTTTCAAAATTGAGCTGTCAGCTGTTAAAGTGTGTATACATTTTCTTGGGACACCCTGTATGCCTTAAAAGAAGCAGCACAGGAATCCAGAGGATGGTAAATTTCACTTCCTTTAGGGACTTTCTTCCCAAAAGGGTTCATGTCCCCAGAGGCATTTGCTCTGGACCTTAGAGGATAGATAGGGGGGTGACTGAAGACTTGCTTGGATTGGCATGTACCAGCGGTCTGAAGGGTATGTGTGAAGTTCCTTGTCCTGACCTGAGGCACTCACCCTTATGGGCAGTGTTAGTGCTATTGCTCCCTCAGCCCCGGCTGAGGGGAGTAGGGCTTGAGGACCTTATCTCTCCGCTCCATATACTTTCAGGATGAAGATTTCCTAGATTGAATGGGAGTGATTAAGTAAAAAGCTAAGAAGAAAAAATGATGAAATAGCAAAGATGTTGATAAGTGCAGAACCAATATAGCTGTTTGGAGGCCTTTTGTTCCATGGGAAGTAGTTTTGGATGTTCTGTAGAAGCAGCAGTTGTACATACTGTTTCTTCACTACATGAGATGATGTTCAAGACCCTAGTAAATGAACAAGAACTTGCTACTGGTCCCAAGAGGAAGAGGGCTGTATGTGGTGACTTGAGAATACCTTCCTTTCACTGCTGAGCACAATAGAAGATACAAAAGACAGGCCTGGCCTAAGTGATAGAATTTATGACTTTTTTTTTCTATAGTGTATATGTCAGAGAGCCTGCTGAGGTTTTTCAGATATGCTGCCTCCTATTTTTGTTACTTGACAAATAAATGAGAAAACAGAAGAAAATGAAAACGCACTGTTAAACATAAACGATGTGTATTCCTTTATATTCATGTTCCCATTGAAATGATGATTTATAAGAGGGGACTATGGGAAGTGAAGCTTCCTGTACAGATGGTGTTGAAGGACAGGGTTTTGTTTTCTAGACCATGAAACCTGAATAACAGACTTTTGGCAATGAGAGCACATCTCACAAAATCCAGAAAAAAAAAAACATACCTAACACACACAGAAACACACCGACCTGATTAAGGGGGGCATAACATGAATTTGTAGAGGAATGGGAGAAAAATGTCCAAACTGGATCGGGCCAGACCATACAGTAAGCCAAGCAATAAGACATACTTGAAAGAATAGTGGGGGAAGGTAAGAAAGACTGCTGAGGGCTATATTCATGACCTCCAATTTCTATTAAAAATTGACTTTCAAGGTAAACTCAATTCAGTTTCAAGTAAACTTGAAATATAAATGTGAGGAAATACACATGGCCCTTTAAATACATGAAGTCTAGCTGCTTCCTTTAGTCACTCTCGCACCATCAACAGTCAGCTCTAGGTGCTTTCAGAATGGGGTCTGGGCGTAGCCCTAATCCCTCCTGGGGTATTACTTTTAGAAATTAAGATGTAATAATGTTTGAAATCATTTTTAAACATATGAATAAAGTTTAGCGTATTTAAAATGTTTTTTCTATCTTGGCAAGTGAGTAGAAATTTAAATCTAGAAATTGGAATCTAGAGAGCACCAAATTAGTTGTTTTGCTGTAAAAGGATATGACTTAAGATGTGTTTTGGGGTGTGTGTAACACTGTCATAAGAGGTCAAGTATTTTAAAACTTAATTCTATACTTTAACTTTTTATGCAAGTTATACTTTTAACTATTTGGTAGTAAAATATTATGTAAAATAAAACCGGCATGACAATGTTTGTATTCTGGTTTTTGATGTGTAGGTAGATCGTTGGCCAGAGACAGGATATGTGAAGAAACTTCAGAGAAGGGACAATACTTTCTATTACTACAACAAACAGAGGGAATGTGAGGACAAGGAAGTCCACAAAGTGAAAATTTATGCTTACTAGGCTTCTGTTCTTTGCGTTACTTATCATTACCTTTTAATATTTCATTGTTTCATTCTGCATCATGTACATGTTTGTCAATTTACAAAAGAATTCAAGATGCAGACTTCAACTGAATATTCTGAAACACAGAAGCCATGAAACTTAGTAACTGTTAGTCATCTCATTCTGTTCTAAAATATAACTGCAGAAGCATTAAAATTGTACCAGTCTCGGTTCTGTTCTTTTGATTATTTTAACTGTGGCAAAATAGCCATCATGCACAGGAAAAATAGCCCCATTGGAAACCATCCCACTGGTTAGGCTTAGCATGTATAGGTGATTGCTCTAACCTCACAGCCTTCAGCCTTTACTACTTTATAAGACCATGACTTTGAACGGCCAGATCTGCATTTTGCAGGCTGAGGAATCCTTTCTCTTGCCTCAGGAATCCTTTACCTCTTGCTGAGTAGACCAAAAATGTCAAGAGATGATGGCCTCTGGGAGCAACCTTCAGCCAATGACTGACGGGGAGGAGATGGATAAATGCCCAGCAACCTAACACCTCGGCAGGAATCCATCACAAGTGTTTGTTTTATACGGGCACCCCATTTCCCCAGCAGAGACAAGCTTCAGTCACCTGCACCTGTATCTGACTTGGTCAAGTGGGATTTATTTTCAAGATGCAAGGCTGGTTCAATATTTACAAGTCAATTAACATGATACAACACATAAACAAAATGAAGAGTAAAAATTATATCAATACATGCAGAAAAAGCATTTGAAAAAAATCCATTTATGATAAAATACCCTCAGCAAAGTGGGGATAAGGGAACATACCTCAACATAATAAAGGCCATATATGACAAACTCACAGCTATCAGCATACTCAATGGTGAAAAGCTGAAAGTTTTTTCTTTAAGGTTAGGAACAGGACAATTATTTCCACTTTCACCACTCATTCATATATATATATGGCATCCAAATTAGAAAGATGTAAAAATTGTCAGTTTTTGTAGATGACATGGTACCATAGAGGGTGGTACAAAAGTAGGAAGACATCAGGTTCAGGCTGGTGACTCTAAAAGCCCCTACCCAACTCCAGCAAGAGTGAAAACATCTCATACACTCCCCAAATCTGGGAATTATTTCTGGCTCCACTTCCTACTTTTTGCTTTGAATTATCTCCCTCTCCCCTGGATTTTTTTTTTAAGAGAGAGAAAGAGAGAGAGAGAGAGAGAGAGAGAGAGAGAGAGAGAGAGAGGTCATCGATGTGAAACAGAAACATTGATAGGTTGCCTCCTATATGCACCCTGACTGGGAATTGAACCCACAACCCTTTTTGGTGCATGCGACAACACTCCAATCAACCAGAGACACTGGCCAGGGCTCCCCTGGATTTGAATCCACATTCTTTATCTCTGCATTGATGACTTTTTTGGATTGTGAGTCTGACTCTTTAACTCAGAGCATCATTTCTTGCCCAAGATACTGCTTCTCAGATTGGCCCATGGCTCCATGCACTGCAGCCTAAGAGCTGAGACTGCCCCAAACCGTGAACGTTACCAGGTTCTCTGATACCATGACTGAACCTAGGCCTTACATGTCCAGGGGGAGGAAGGGGGGACTAAACATTAAGCCTGTGGCATGTAAGGTCATGCTACTTAAGAGATGGGAAACACTGGTAGACCCTGTTATGCTAATTTTATGCTCGGCTATGGAGTTCCCAGATATTTGGTCAAACTTTATTCTGGTGTGTCTGAGAGGGTGCTTTTGGATGAGATTAACATGTGACATGGTAGACTGAGTACAGCAGATTGCCCTCTCTAATGTGGGTGAGTCTTATCCAATCACTTGAAGGCCTAACTAGAACAAAAAGTCTTCCCTCCTGTGAGGAAGGGGGAACACCTGCCCGATTTCTTGAGCTGGCCCATCAGTTTTCTCTTGTCTTCAAAGTGGAACTCCCCCAGCTTTGCTGACTGCAGATCTTGGAGCCTGTCAGCTTCCATCAATGCGTGAGCCAATTCCTTATAGGAAATTCCTTATCTCCTGTTGATTCTTTTTTCTGGAGAACCCCAAATAATACAACCCTCCTAGATCCCACAATCCAGTTAAGGTAACAAAGTAAACTCATTATGTAATGAGTAACAGGGCCCAGTAGCATGAAGAGAAAAAGCATGAATTTTATAGACTAGAGAATGTAGGAAATTTTATAGACTAGAGAATGTAGGAAAAGCTTTTTTTGGAAAGTTTGGGACATGAGCTGAATTTTGAACAGATCAGAACTAGTTGTAGGTGCAGAACTCCCTAGGACTTACCAAGTAAATCTTAAATTGGGTTGGGTGGTCCCTTGGAGGGCAGGAATATGGCTCATTCATGTTGGTCCCACTCTTCCTTCTCTGCTTAACTTGGTATCACTTCCGAGGAAGCCTTTTCTCATTTTCTCCAACTCCTTCCCTTGACATGTTCTCACAGCACTTATTTTATTTCAGCACTTTATTACACTCTGTTTTAAAAGTCTATATTCTTATGTTCCCTGCCTCCCTACAGGACTGAGTTCATAGAGGTAGAAGCCTATAGTGTTTATCTGTCATTGCATCTCTTAGCACCATAGTTCTAGTATGGATGGGTAGGTAGATAAATAAATGAGTAATAGAAATAATAACAAACTAGTAATAATATTACCTATTATTAATGAGTAACAAAATATAATTCTACTCGAGGCCCAGTGCATGAATCCATGCACAGGTAGGGGCCAGCTGGCCCGCCCTGATCAGGGCCAATTGGGCTGGACCAACCAGGGGAAAGGGCTGTGGGCAGTTGGCCGGCTGGCCCAGCCTCCTGGTCAAACTTCCGGTCGAGGGGATAATTTGCATGTTAGCCTTTTATTATTAAAACTTTGATAGGACCCTATGATATAAAGGTAGAAATAATTTATTACCAGAACAAATTGTATACATTGGAAAATAGAATCCAAGTGGATTCCAAGATGGAAACATTGGATAAGAATCTTTTCTTTTTCTTCTTTTCATTTGAAAGTGATACATGTTTATTAAAGAACATTTAAGAAAATACCCCAAGTAGAAAAATTAAAAAATCACTTATGGTTCAATGCCCCAAACAAAGTATATTACAATTTTGTTATATTTCTTTCTGATCAAAAGGACTATAGTGCACTAGCCGGTTTGGCTCAGTGGATAGAGCATCGGCCTATGGACCAAAGGGTCCCTGATTCTATTCCAGTCAAGGGCACATACCTTGGTTGCAGGCCCCTCCCTGGCCAGGGCCCTGGTCAGGGCTTGTGCAGGAGGCAACCAATTGATGTGTTTTTCTCTGTCTTTCCCTCTCTTTTCCACTCTCCCTAAAAATCAATGAAAAAATATCCTTGGTGAGGATTAACAAACAAACAAAAAAGGACTATAGCTAACATTTGAGACTCATGATAACTCACAATAGGTTCAGCAACCAGCTCCAGGTCACAGAACTGGCTAAATGTTAGAGCCAAGCTATGGACCCAAACATCTTGGGTTCAAAGCCCTCACAATAACATTTCTATTCCTTTTATTATTGCACATAATCTATAAAACAAGGATTAAAGCTGTTTTTTCTCATGAAAATCCACCATGAGAGCCATCTGGAGACCCATTGCTGACAACTGCTGAGCATCTTTGTTCTACGGTCTTATTCCCCTGAAGGTACTAGGTAGTTTATGGGTGTCTTAGCATGAGACTTCTTGACCAGGCACAAATAAAACACACAAAATGAAAACCACCCCACAGAGAATGTTGTGACTTGCTGTTCAAAGTGTTAGATGTACATGGTTTCTCAAAATTGCCATTTCTGGCACAGGAAGTGATTTCTTTCTTTTTTTTCAATCTTTAATTTCTTTATTGATTAAGGTATTACATATGTGTCCTCATCCCCCCATTAACCCCCAACCCTTCCCCTCCCCCCACTCATGCTCTCATCCCCTTGTTGTCTGTGTTCATTGGCTGGGCTTAGATGCATGCATACAAGTGCTTTGGTTGATCTCTCCCCCTAACCCCCACCCTCCCCTACTTTCCCTCTGAGGTTTGACAATCTGATCGCTGCTTCTTTGTCTCTGGATCTGTCCCTGTTCATCAGTCTATGTTGTTCACTATATTCCACAAATGAGTGGTATTTATCTTTCTCTGACTGGCTTATTTCACTTAGCATAATGCTCTCCAGTTCCATCCATGCTGTTGCAAATGGCAAGAATTCCTTCTTTTTTACTGCAGCATCCATTGTGTAGATGTACCAAAGTTTTTTAATCCACTCATCTGCTGATGGGCACTTAGGCTGTTTCCAAATCTTAGCTTTGGTGAATTGTGCTGCTATGAACATAGGGGTGCATATATCCTTTCTGATTGGGGTTTCTAGCTTCTTGGGATAAAGTCTAGAAGTGGGATCACTGGGTCAAATAGGAAGTCATTTCTGAAGTGGTTCTTAGAAGGCATGGAAATTAGCATGTTCTTATATTCAGAGAATTGGCAACTAAATCGGGCCCTATGTTTCTATCTCTTATGAAAAACAGCTTCCTTCATTCTTTCATTGTTACAGAAGACCAAAGAAATACCAAGCATGCTTCCTAGAGAAAGGGAGGGACCCTGTTTATTAATACTAGTGGACTCCAGGAATAATTTCCAAATCAGAGTGAAGAAACACACAGAAGGCTTCACTTTTTATAACCTTCTGGGGTCTTTGTCTTGTAGATATGGTTCCACCCTCTTTTGTGGGCTTATAGGAAGGCCCCCAGGTGTTGGGGGTCCCCAGGCCATATATGGTGATCTGTCCTGGGGCCAGCAATAATGACCCCCCCCCCAGGGCAGTGCATTGTTCACAGTTTTTATGGCCTGACATGCCTTGCAAGACCAGTTTCCTCTACAACATCTATCAAGTAAGTTAAGTATTGAACTCACTTAACAATTTTACTGACTGTGATATTATATATGTAGCAGGAATATTGCTAGAAATTAGTGGTTCCCTAATTTTAAGGTTTATAAATTTGGATTTCTGGGCATATTTAATCAAAATAATAGGTGATTGTACAGGTCAAATCCTTTTATGACTTTAAATATAGGCATCTAAGCATGACTGATTCCTTTTCTTATCATTATTAGAATAAGTATAGTAACAAAGAGATAGGGAAGGAGGAAGGGAGGGAGGGAGAGAGGGAGAAAGAGAGAAGAAAGAGGAGGAGGAGATATAGAAAAGGAGGGAGAGATATAGAGAGGGAAAGACAAGAGAGGGAGGGAGGGAGGGAGGGGAGAGGAAGAGAGGGAGAGAGGGAGAGGGAGAGAGAGAGAGAGAGAGAGAGAGAGAGATTAATTGGTTGCCTCGTGTACATGTCCTGACAGGGTATGGAACCTACAACCTAGATATATGCCCTGACAGAGATCAAGCCTATGACTTTTTGGTGCACAGGATGACAGACACTCCAGCTGACTGAGCCACACCAGCCAGGGCGAAGCATTGATTGTTAAAGCTGGAGTTATTCACTGAACCTCCTAGAGGTAGGAGGAGAGTAGGAGCTAGGAGAGAATGCAGTGGGGAGGGGGTACTTCTAGGAACACAGAGAAGCAAAATTAGAGAAAAGGAAGCCGCAGAGCAGAGAAAGTTGGTCTGTTAGAATGGTGACGTTCTAAGTTCTGGGAATGGCGCAAATACCACCATCTTCTGTGCTCACCAGTCAAGGGCATCTTACTTTCTTTCTGTGGTGCAGCATTGAGACCCCAGGAGGAAGTGTGGTGGTAGAATTGAGCCCTTGGTGAGAGAGGGGAGCCACAGGCACATAACCTACCATTTTCCAACTTGAAAAGTCACAAAAATCAAAGGGTGTTATGTGGCAGGGAAGCTAGGGAAATTCCTGGGAAAGTGGAATGGGGAAACTGAGATAAGAAAATTAAACAAGGCCAAATAGTTTGGGCAGCCTGCAGCTAGCTTGTGAATTGCAAGACCTTATCTTCCCCAACTAAGGACACTTTAGAGGAAATGATTTATACCTCTCTTCCCTAACCAGAGGATATGTAGCTTAAATCATCCTGGCCTAGGAAATGTTGAATAAAGACACTTACCCAGCACCCTCCTACAGTGATCGTGTTTGTGCAGCGGCTGCAAACGGGCCTCTTCCTGAGGGGCCCACTTGGCCACTCTTCCTCCTACTTTCCTGGCCTTCCTATCCAAGTCTCCATGGCAGCTTTTTTTCCTGCCTACTATTTAAATACTCGTGATGCCCAAGGCTCTGTCCTAGTCCATTTTCTTGTCACTCTTAACCTGAAATCCACCAGCTGTCAGTGAGTCCACAGGTGAGTTTGGTGAAGAGAGCTCAGGACCTCCACCCCCCAAAATTGCACTGAGCAGCAACACGGACAGGCATGGCCGTTTCTTCTAGGAAGAAGGCCTATGTTGATTTTTGGTGCTCTCTGACCCACTCCCCAGTTAAGAACCTGCTTTCTGTTCTCTCCCAGACCTTCTCAGTCTTTCCCTTAGCTCCAATTTCCTCTTGATGAAGACCATCCCCAAAATCTCCTCTCAGATATGTTCCTCAGATCCAGATCCTGTAGCCAAACAGTTTCTGATAATCTCCCCTTGAAGGTCTTCAAACTTAACACATCCCAAACTAAACACATCACCTTTTCCCCAAATCCACTCCTCCTCTTGTGGTTTCTATTTCAGTAAATATGTATCCAGCTGCTCAAGCCAGAAAGCTCGGAGTCAACCAGATTCCTCCCTCCCCCGTCTATACTAATAAAAGAGTAATATGCTAATTAGACTGGGAGACCTTCCGGAGGCCTTCTGGAGACCTTCCAGACGTCCTTCTGGACAAAGCCGGGGGTTTGGCCGGCCTGCAAACTGCCCCAAATGGCCCTCAGCCCCTTGCCCAGGCCCACCTTGCCCCCAGCGGGGACCCTCACCCTGATGAGGGCATGCCCAGCCTGCAAACAGCCATCAACCCCTTGCCCAGGCTGGCCACGCCCCCTCAGCAGGGACCCCCATCCCAATGGGGGAGTGGCAGGCCTGCAAACTGTCCCAGACCCCTCGCCCAGGCCGGCCCTGCCCCCCCAGGGGGACCCCCACCCTGATCCGGAACCCCCTTCAAGGCAGACCAGCCTGCCCCCACCCATGCACCAGGCCTCTATCTATACTAATAAAAGCTAATATGCTAGTTAGACCGGGAGACCTTCTAGGAGACTTTCCAGACGTCCTTCAAGACAAAGCCATGGTGGTAGGGCCAAGGCAGAGGCAGTTAGGGGGTGATTAGGCCAGGAGGGGAGGGAAGTTGGGGGAGAGCAGACTGGCAGTGGGGGGCAATTGGGGGCAATCTGGCTGGCAGGGGGGCAGTTGGGGGTTATCAGGCTGGCAAGTGGGGGCAGTTGGGGGCGAGAAGGCCAGCAGAGTGGTTAGGGACGATCAGGCAGGCAGGCAGGTGAGCTGTTAGGAGCCTGTGGTCCCAGATTGGGAGAGGGATGTTCAACTGCCGATTTAGGCCTGATACCACAAGGATGGGGCCTAAACCGACAGTTGGACATCCCCCAAGGGGTCCCAGATTGGAGAGGGTGCAGGCTGGGCTGAGGGACACCCCTCCCCCGTGCATGAATTTCATGCACCGGGCCACTAGTCTCTAATAAATTGCCAAATCCTATTGACTCCCAGGGCTGAAGGACCTGGGGAATCCAGCCTCTTCTGCAGTCCCTTAGCATAAGAATGGAATGTGTTAGTGCTTAAGAGGACAGACAGTTCCTGGGGCCAGACTGCTTGGGTCTGCTCCCTGTCCACATATGCCTTTTAGTCAGTCAATTAACCTCTCTGTGCCTGTTTTGTTTATCTGCAAGATGCAAATAATAATACCATCATTTTTGTGCAGAATACTTAATTGTGAAAATAAAAAGCTGAATACATATTAAAAGCATAGAGCAATGCCTGGCCCTTAGTAAGTATTCAATAAGTGTTTGCACATTTTAGGATTCAGCCAGATCACCATCCTTTCTGTCCTAGATCATTACAACAGACTCCTAACTTACTCTT
>NW_006291969.1:224676-225430 GCF_000327345.1 Myotis davidii
CATGGAGATAAGAAACGCCCTAACCTTTGTAATAGAAATTGACAGGATTAAAATCAACTGGTATAAATACGGTTGTAACAAGACAATAAACGGCAGAACTTCTCTGGAGATCCAGACCAGAACTTGGCTGGAGATCCTGGCTAGGCTGCTGATCAACTGAACGCTGTCTCCGTGTCATTCCTTCTTCGCCGACTCCGTCTACACCTTTGGGAACCCCTGGACCTGCTGGGGTTGGACCCCGGCAATCATTCTGAAAAGCAACTCTAGTCATTGTACCTTTCAATGGATTCTTATCATTCTTAGGGTCAAGTCCAAGATCTTAAGATGAATTCACTGTTAAGATCAAGTTGAAATCTCTTGCTTACAAGGCCATTCACAACCCGTCTCCTACTTACTGCCTTGCTTTTTCTCTCACCACCTGCTCATCCATACTCTACTTGCCGGTCATAGAGAACTCCTTTTGTTTCCTCTGGGAGATGAAACATGTTCTTTCTGCCTCTTTCTCAGGTCGCCATGCCCTTCTTTTCCATTGCTTTCAGATAGCTACTCCTCTCTTAGAGATTGTTTTCTCTGTGCCCACGAATGACTAAATATTCCTCTCTTCTAGTTTGGATGACTTATGATGTGTTTCTGTTCTTTTAAGGACTTGCCTTACAAATTAAAGCATGCATATTTATTAAAGTCTGCATTTATTAAAACCTCTAAGATAATAACATAAGGATCTTTGTTTACTCACTTCTTTTTTTTTTTTTTT
>NW_006291969.1:229831-231497 GCF_000327345.1 Myotis davidii
CGCTCTGCCCTCTGAGCGCTCAGGGCACTGTGTGCCCCAAGGCCCGGGCCTTCCTCGAGCAGGCTGGCACCAAGTGAAAGGAAAGGAGAAGCCCTCCCTCGTGCATTCAGAAGAAGGCTTGTTGTGCCCAGATTTCAAGGTTCCCAAGAGCCCACCAGGGAGCCAGCGAGTCCGATGCAAAAGCAAAGAGTCATTTATTTCAAACCTAGGTTTGGCTCCCCTGCCACACTCGCCGATGCAACGGCAAGCCCCAATGGCCGAGAGAGCCTACTCACTTCTGACATACATTATTTTTGTCTGGTATTTTAATTCCACATATATTTTAAGGCCCATTAGATACTACTATTTTATATAGTCAATGTCCTTTACACTTGCTCAAATATTTACCACTATTTACCACTCTTTGTTTTTCATTCCTTTTTACATCTCAAATCTTCCATCTGCTATCATTTACTTTCTGCCCAAGTATTTTCTTTAAATTTTTATTTAGAGAGTGTCTTCTGGCAACAAACTTTGTTTTTACTTGTCTGAAAATGTCTTTTGTTTACCCTGTTCCTTAAATGTTGTTTTGAGAATTCTAATTTGGCAATTTTCTCTTTAGCACTTAAAGATATCATTATACTCTCTTCTACCTTTTTATATTTCTGTCTAATTACTCTTCCTTCCAAGATAATAGTCCACCCTCACTTCCTCGTTGCCTGGCTGCTTTCAATATATGTTCTTTGTCTTCATTTCTTTTTTGTTTTGCAGTTTTATTATAATGCCTCTGTATGTAGATTTCTTTCTTTTTAAATTATTCTTCTTGGAATTCACTGGGCATCTTTTACCTTTGGACTGGTATCATGCTTCAGTTCTGGAAAAATCTAAGCCATTGGTCATCCTCCTTGACTGGGAATCAGACCTGCGAACCTTCAGTGCAGTAACCACTGAGTATACTGGTCAAAGTTAAGCCATTGCCTCTTGAAAATGCCTCCTTGATTCCCTTCTCTCCACTGGGACTCCAATCAAATACATGCCTCTAGTGGTTTTCTCTTGAGAAGAGTCAATATTATATTTGCATGAAGATACCTCCAGGATTTAGAAATGACCCAGGATCTTGATCATGAGCCATCAGAAAACATCTGTTAAATAAATTTGAACATTGGGTAACATTTTATTTTATTTTATCTTTTTTTGTTATAATATATTTTTTATTGAATAAGATATTACATGTGTGTCCCTGTCCCCGCATCACCCTCCACCCCCCTCCCCCCCGTTGTCCGTGTCCATTGGTCAGGCCTCTATGCCTGCATGTAAGGTAAGTGGTTGCTCTTTCCCCCTTACCCTCCCCTCCCCTACCCTCCCTCCCAAGCCCGACAGTCCAATCAATGCCTCTCCGTCTCTGGATCAGTCCTTGTTCATCAGATTATGTTGTTCCTTATATTCCACAAATGAGTGAGATCATGTGGTATTTATCTGCTCTCCAGTTCCATCCATGTTGTGGCAAATGGCAAGAGTTCCTTTTTCTTCTTCCTCTTCTTAAAGGATACCTTTCAGCATTTCATATAATGCTGGTTTGGTGGTGATGAACTCCTTTAGCTTTTTCTTATCCGTGAAGCTCTTTATCTGACCTTCTATTCTGAATGATAGCTTTGCTGGATAAAGTAATCTTGGTTGCAGGGACATT
>NW_006291969.1:232451-258067 GCF_000327345.1 Myotis davidii
CCGGATTGTTTGCGCCGCTCCCCCCGAGCCGCCGTCCGCGCCGCCTCCAGCCCCGCTCCGCGCGCCCTCGTTACCTCAGAATTTCACTTCAGCACTGCGCCGCCTCTGAGTCTGGGTATAATATTCTCTTTACTCCTAGTTGTAGAATTTCCACTCAGCCAGCCCTCCTGTGGCTCTGGACGTTGTCCTTTCCCTGGATCAAGCTTAATTTGACTTGGTTGTTCCAGGCGGCAATCTCTGGTGTTAACCTATGCCGCCATCTTTGGTTCCCCATTGGGTAACATTTTAATCCAAGTCCAACTGATCATGAGATGTGCCAGTCAAAAATAAACAGACACCAGAAAGACAGGTTTTACCTATTTTAGTTGGAAAGTGTGGGATACATTTAACCTAGTTTTATTGAAGCTTTGTAGAGCAATAACAGCCCTCAGTTATAAACACTGAAAATGTATATTTATCACTCTTGATTGTCTATTTTCCTTCTTAGAAGTAGCCATCTTTTTCTGTATTTTACACCGTTGTCTGAGAATCAACCTAAGGAGTCATCCAGGTGGTTCTTCTGAGGGTTTTACTGGCTCTGGGCCATCATTACAAAAAGAAGATTCTGGAGACAGATTCCCGTCTCTGTGAACGTGCTGCCTCTGGTGAAGAAGCCTTCCTGGCACTCCGGTCCGCTCGCCACCCTAAGGGCTGAGTAGGTTGAAGGATTTGCCTGGGCTCCCAGGGCTGTTCTGAGATTCGCAGCTGAGGACTGAGACAAGGTTACTTCTTGGGATTCGAGGAGCTCCTATGGTGTAAAGAGGTAAAGCCTTTACAAATGGCAGACCTTTTGCTAATTATTTTTCTTTTCTGAGTACTTGCTGCTCACTGAATTGGAAATCTGGCACAGTAGTGAAGTCTTTTTTGGACTTCCTATCTCTTTCTTAAGATTGTAGAGAAAATATAACTATTTAGGAAACCAAAACATTTATATTTTAAAAACAAACATCCCCTTCCTAGCCCAGTTTTCAGGTAGGCACTGTTTTCTGCTTGATTCACCTGCAGGGTTGTTCAGTTGTTAGAGTTTTAAAATGTTGCACCTTTTCTCTCTGTATTAGCTGGAGGCTCAGTTGTGCTTGGAGTACATCAGTTATGTTGCTTCTAACCCACTTCTTTTTTTAAATAGGGGTTGAAACAGTAAATACAGTCAACAGATTTAAAAATAAATCTGGTCATTCTTCTGTGTGCACAAGAGGGATTGAATTTGGCATTGACTCCCAAGCTGCCGAGACCAGCAATTGTGCACCATCTCCTCGCAACATGGACAAAGAAAACAATGCTGGGGCAGCCAGGTATGCACTGGGTGCAGCCTGGGCCTTGCCCCACCCCAGGTGCTCCGACGCTCTGCTCTGTAAGGCCACCTTGCTAGACTGAGAGGGGCTTCAAACAGAAGCCTCATTCGGTGTCCATTGCTTCTAGTGCAAGGCATTGTACATGTCACTAACCACTCACTTTGTACAACGGTATTGAATTGGTAGTGATTTAAAGTGAACGTGTACATCCGCGACTTGGCTGGAGCACTTGTGTGGATGAGGAGAGGTGAAGGTGAAGTGCACTTTTCACACCCAAGTGGAGAGGAAGTTCTTGTCCCTGACCCTCTAATCCAGTGGTTCTCAACCTTCTAGCCCTTTAAATACAGTTCCTCATGTTGTGACCCAACCATAAAATTAATTTCGTTGCTACTTCATAACTGTAATGTTGCTACTGTTATGAATTGTAATGTAAATATCTGATATGCAGGATGGTCTTAGGCGACCCCTGTGAAAGGGTCGTTCGACTGCCAAAGGGGTCGCGACCCAAAGGTTGAGAACCGCTGCGAGTCTAATCCAAAGCTTCCCAAATATGCTCTCTACTTCTTGCCACTTAGTGGCCCACTTGTATACTGTGCTGAGAATATGGGAAAAGGGTTAAGTCAGGACACTGAGATCAAAGCTGCCCATAAACTGTTTAGATAAAACTAATCCCTAAATTGTGAAAAAGGCAATTTCTGAAATAACATTTTTTATCATTTTAAATGTGCATATTAAATGTACTTGCTAAATGTTATGTAGAAATATTTGACTATTTTATCTATACTCTAAAAGTTTACATATTCAAGTTGTCAAGAACAAACCATAAAACCTTTATGCGGGGGGGGGGCGGGAGAGGGTGAGTTCTTATTGGAAAAATTGACACTCACTTTATAGTTGAACATATTCTCCTTGTAACTTATAATGATTTCCATTAAAACACACCTAATTCAGTTTGGGTGAATTAATTGATATGTGTAATGTTAACTGTATTTTTCTTTTCCTCCAGGAATGAAAAAGCTGTGAGCTGCTTATACCCAAAGCCTAATGCAGTTTGTAGGCTGATCTGCTTTCCCTGGGCAGGAAGTGGCTCCCTTTATTTTGCCAAATGGGGCGAAAAGATGAATGACTTACTGGAAGGTACGTTAACTTTCAACACCATCCAGGCAATTTATATGGGCAGATGGCAAACACCTACAGGAATTCGAAGCACAGTAACGATTTTCCATATTGGGAGATACACAATAAGTTATTCAAGATTACATTCTAATAACATAAATCTTATATTTCTAAAGTAAGAAATCCTGTTACCTTTATTTTGTTATTATTGGAGCTAGAAGGACTTTTTAGGAAATGGTATTCTAACCTTGCACTTGTTTTTAATGTAATTATTGATATGGTAAAATTGAATATACTATCTTACAGTTGTTTTCAATTTGTTCTGTCTGTGAGTTATTCCATTTTCCCTGTTTTGTCCTTTTCTTTTGAATGAACATAATATTAAAACATCATTTTTCTTTGTACTTACTCTATTGCCTTATAAGCCATATTTCTCTTTTTAGTGGTGGTTCTAGAATTTACAATAGACATCTTTCACTTATCACTGTCTGTCTTCAAAAAGCATTATTCTTGGTTAAACTTATTCCTAAGCATTTTATTGTTTTTGATGCTATTGTAAATGGAATTGTTTTCTTAATATCGTTTTTGGATGTACATTGTTGGTCTACAGAAATGCAACTGATTTGTATGTTAATTTTGTATCCTGCAACTTCACTTAATTTGTTGATTAGTTCTAACCATTTGTTGATTAATGGTTAAGGTGACCGTATGAATTTTATCTTTCATTCTGCTAATGCAGTGGTTCTCAACCTTGGCTGCACATTAGAATCACCTGGGAATCTTTTTAAAATCCTGGTTTCTGGGCCTTTTCCTCCAGAAATTCTGTTTCTTAGTTACTAATGTTGTGGCCCCACCCCATAACAAAGAAACAGAATTTCTGGAGGATGAGGCCCAGAAATCGGGATTTAAAAAAGATTCCCAGGTGATTCTAATGTGCAGCCAAGGTTGAGAACCACTGTGCTAATGTGATGTATGAAATTTACTGATTTGTGTATGTGTAACTATCATTGCACCGCAGAGATAAACCCCCCTTGGTCTGGTGTATGGGTAGTTCAAAAAGCAGTTTCAAACAGCAGTTTTTCCAAAGGAGGGGCCTCTATGCTTCAGTTATACTACTTGATTCTATCCAACAGCACAATGCTGTTTTATTTCATGTAATATATAAAAACTTTAAAACTGCATGCTTCCATTTCTCCTCGTGTCCTTTTGCTAATGTTGTCACATGTTTTATATTTCTACAGTAAATTTTTATTATTTTTGCTTTGCATAGTTATAATTTTTAAATGTTTAAATGAGAAAAACAGCTTTTATATTTGCCCACATTTTTATAATTTTTAGCATTTACTTTCTGTATAGTCTGAATTTCTATCTAGAATAATTTTCCTTCAGCTTGAAGGAAATATTTTTGTAGTGCATATTGGCTGGCAACAAATTTTCTAAGGAGACTGCAATTTTCTGTATTTTTGCCTTGACTTCTGAAAGCTATATAATCTGGATATAAAATTCTAGGTTGGCATTTTTTCCTTTATCATTCTAAAAATGACACAACGTTGTTCTCTGACCTGTGTTGTTTCCTATGAGAAGTCAGCAATACTTATTATCTTTATATGCAATTGTTTTCTTTTCTGTAGCTGATTTTAAGACTGTCTCTTTATTAATTTTAAGCAAAAGGTTATCATGTGCCTTGTTGAGCTTTTTGGGGGGATCTGTGGATTTACAATTGTTATTAAATTTGGAAAATGTTCCAAGCATTGTATCTTTGAAAATTATTTTCTACATCTTTCCTTTCTCAATTTGTTGGAAAGTAAATATCAGTATATGTTATGTTGTATCACAAAGCAGCGAGCTGGACAAGATGCCTAAGGAGCCAATTAGTTAGGAGTCATCTTTATTGCACGCAGGTTCAGAGCAGATTACCTCTGTCAAATTCTGAACAAACACAAGAGGGAGTATTTCCTTTTTATATCCTTCTAGTTCTTTGTGTAAGACAGCTTGTAACCTTGAATACATATCATATCTAATCACCTATAATATCTATACAGACAACTTATAATTTTGAGTACATATTATATCTAATCAAACACCTATAACCTTGGATGAACAAACATTTGGCAGAATATGTGAATTAATATAGTGTATCAGCCCCATTAGATGGCTAGCTTGCAAGGTCAGACAATTAAGTTTATCTTTTCTATTCAAGCAAAAAACAAAGTTATTTTACACTCTAAAAATAACAGAGGTGACCTACAGAATAAGAGACCAAGAATAACAGAGTAGTTCAAACAGCAGTTTTTCCAAAGGAGGGACCACTATGTTTCAGTTATACTACTTGATTCTATCCAACAGCATACTGGACTGCTTCATTTTTTTAAATCCCCACCCAAGGATATGTTTATTAATTTGACAGAAAGAGAGAAAGAGAAAGAGAGGAAGAGTGAGAAAGAGAGACAGGTGAGAGAGAAACATCAACTGGTTGCCTCCCAGCCCCATTCCTAGCAGGGATTGAACCTGCAACCTAGGTATGTGCCCTAACCAAGAATCAAACCCTCAACAATTTGGTGTATGGGATGATGCTCCGATCAACTGAGCCACCTTGCTAGGGCAAATTCTGTTCATTTTTTAAAGCCACTTTTCTCTGTGCTTCAGTTTGAATCTATTGTCCTGTCCTTCCTAAGATCTTTCTTGTTGGTGGGTTGTAAACTTGAATTTTTTTTCTCACAATATTGTGAAACTCAAACACCATTCTTTTTTTCAATAATTTTCTGTTTTATTTTCTTAATCTCTTAATATGCTAACTTAAGAATAAACCAAATGCTTTAAGGGAGAAAGCACTGTACTTCTTGTCTCTCTGAGATCATGGGCTCCTAAATTCTAGCTGCTTTTAAAGTACTGTATTTCCATTTTTGTCTCTCTAGCTCAGTGGGAATGCAGAAAGCTCTGTTGGTATCTTGGTCTCTTAGAGGTAGCCCTCAGCTTGGAGTACAGAACTCTTGATCTGTGCCAAATAATTGACATATTTCCATAATGGAAAAGAGGCTGGAAGAATCTCAGTTCACTTTTCTAGAATCCTCTTCTCTCCAGGCAAGTTCTGATTGCCTCAGCAGCTTACAGATGCTTTCAAATAGTGAGTGAGTGAGGGTGTGTGTGTGTGTGTGTGTGTGTGTGTGTGTGTGTGTGTGTGATTCCATTTTCTATTTGTTTGATCAGAGCATTGGCCTGATGTGAGCTACTTCTGAATAACCAAAAGTGAAAAGCTGGTATATAAAGTAATATAACAAACCATAGTGTATCCACTACCTGCCTTTCAATATTACCTTCTTTTTAATCCTCACCTGAGGATGTCTTTATTGATTTTAGAGAGGAAGTGAGAGAGAAACATCAGTTGTTTTCCTCCTGTACACACCCCAACCAGGGATTGAGCCTCCAACTTTCTTGCTGTATAGGTCAATGCTCCAACCAACTGAGCCACCTAGCCAGATCTCAATATTACCATTTCAACATTATTTGCTTTAAATTATTTTGCTCCTGATTAAATAAGGTCTCTATTTAATTTTTATTGTAAATACAATTAGTTACTTTTTATGTTTTCTCCATTTACTTTTTTCAATTATAGTTGACATTCACTATTATTTTATATTAGTGACAGGTGCACAACATAGCGGTTAGGCAATTACATCCTTTAGGAAGTGCTCCCCCTGGTAATTCTAGGACCCAGCTGGCATCATACATAGTTATTACAACACTACAGGCCCAGTGCACGAAATTCGTGCATGGGGGTAGGTCCCCTCAGCCTAGCCTGTACCCTCTCCAATCCGGGACCCCTTGGCGGATGTCCGACTGCCAGTTTAGGCCTGATCCTGGGGATTTTAATAAATTTCCTATTTTTACTGGGATCAATTTGGTAAATTGTATTTTTAAAGATACACAAATTACATGTAAATTTCCATGTAGTCGGACATCCCTCTTACAATCCTGGACCAGTGGCTCCTAATTGCTCACCTGCCTACCTGCCTGGTCGCCCCTAGCTGCCCCCTCCCCGATGCCGGCCTGATTGCCCCTAACTGCCTCTGCATGCCAGCCTGATCGCTCCTAACTGCCCCTCTACTGGCATGGTCGCCCCTAACTGCCCACCACTGCAACCAGGTTGCCCCCAATTGCCCCCTCCCTGCCAGCCTAATCGCTCCTAACTGCCCCCCCCCCCGGCCAGCCTGGTCACCCCACGCAGCCTGCTGTTTAGTTGTTTGGTTGTCCCTCACTAACCCCCCTGCTGGCCTAGTCGTAGGCAGTCATCTTGTGAGGGCATGAGGGTTAATTCACATATTACCTCTTTATTATATAGGATTACTGACTATATTCCCTATGGTGAACATTACATCTCTGTGACTATTTTATGAACACCAATTCTCTACTTTTAATAAATACAATTTTAAGAAATGGTTTCAGATTTACAGAAAAGTTGGAAATATAGTACAGAGTTCTCATGTACCCCTCACTCAGTATCCTCTCTCATTAACATGCTATATTCCTATGGTCCATTTATCACAACTAAAGAACCAACATTGGCACATTGTTGGAAGGAAGTCTAACTAAACTCCGCAGCTGATTCACATTTCACTACTGTTTCCTTACTGTCCTTTTTCTGTCCACTTTGGATACCACATTATTCAATCATCCTATCTCCTTTGCCTTCTCTTGTGTTTGGCAGTTTCTCAGACTTCCTGTTTTTGATGCCTTGACAATTTTGAATAGTACAGATCAGGTATTTTGTAGCACATCTCTCCATTCGGATTTTTTTTTTATTTTTTCTCATGGTTAGACTGAGATTATGGGTTTGGGGAAGGAAGGCCACAGAGGTGAAGTACCATCCTCATGATGTTACGTCAGTGTAGGTACTAGTAACCCGATTTATCACAGATGATGAGAAGTCTGATCATCTGGCTGAAGTTACATTTGCCAGGTTTCTCCACTGTTAGGTTACTTTTTCCCTCCTCCATCTTCTGCTGTTCGGAAGCAAGTCACTCAAGAGATAAGGAGTTAAGCTCCATCATTCTGAGGATGGAGTACCAACATAAATTATTTGGAGTTGTATTTCAGATATTTTTAGGAAAAAATCTTATGTATACTTTCTACTCCCATTCCTTTTTTTTCAGTTAGATGATTTGTATGTAAGGTATTTCTTTGCTTACATTTCGCAGGTTAAATGTGTCCAAAGCCACATTTATTAGCTCTTAGAAGCTAGGAAGTCTCATAAAATTGTATATTGACTTTTAGGCTTAGTAATTATAATTTTCTCAATTGTAAAGGGAGATGTTTGGACTGACCTCATTTCCTAACCTTCCTCCAACTCTAATATTCTCCAGTTTTCAGGAGCCAACAGCCTTCCTGTTTGGTTTGTTTGAAAGTCAGCTCTAGAAATTTCACCTTCAGTGATATTTCCCAAAGTATGTGAACATGTACGAACAGGGCTCTACACTATCTAGTTTTTAGTGACAAAATAAATAAACTATAACTTCCCTCCAAAAGCCCTAGGAAAACATTAACATCCATGAATAGGAAATTAGTTAAATGATAGAGCATAATTACAACTGTATATGCTTCCACTAAGAAAAAATGAGTAAAGCCTGCATGTGTAGATATGGATAACAGTTTGTTGTATAATTGATTTTAAAAAGCTAGTTGCAAACAGTGTTATGGTATGCTCCCATTTGTGTAAGTCCCTAAAAATGCACACATAAACACACACATACACAGATTAATACAATGGAAGCATACACAGAGAAAGGTATGGACACTACATGAAAACATGGCAGAACACACAAAACTGATAACAGTGGTTTCTTTTGAGGTGATGAGGAAGGATTGAGGACGTGGAAACATTTTGCCTTCTATTTAATGCATTTTTATATCTGTGTGTGTGTGTGTGTGGGGGGGGTTCTTGTCATATGCCTGTTTTACTTGGAAACATTATTTTCTATGCTTCCACTCTAAAGAGGTAAGGAAGGGAGAGTTTTCTCTAGGTCCCAGCATTAGGCAGAGCTGTTTGAAAGCATTTTGGAAAACCTAAGCCACTTTATAAATGGGAGCCATTACTGCTCTTTGCAAAGAGGCTGGCCTCGGTGAGAGCCTGCCCACACGCGCACACGGTCATACAGACACTCCCGGAAGCTTCTTGTTCTCCACGCCGTTTTTACACCAGCCCCTACATGCATTTGCATGCTAAGAAAGGTTTTTCTAGAGTTCTTCTGTTTTTTTTTTTTTATTTTTCAGTCATTTCATATTTGGGAATAATTGTTATAGCTATTTCAGAAAAATAATTTGAACACTTTCCTTCTTTTTCTAAGCTCTGGAGATTTAAGTAGCATTGATATTATGTCCTGTGAACATTTAGAAGAATTTCCCTAGACCCGTGGTCGGCAAACTGCAGCTCGCGAGCCACATGCGGCTCCTTGGCCCCTTGAGTGTGGCTCTTCCTAAGCCTTAGGAGTACCCTAATTAAGTTAATAACAATGTACCTACCTATATAGTTTAAGTTTAAAAAATTTGGCTTTCAAAAGAAATTTCAATTGTACTGTTGACATTTGGCTCTGTTGACTAATGAGTTTGCTGACCACTGCCTAGACAGTCATTTAGGCCAAGTGGTTTTTTTACATGAATACATCAACAACTCCTATTTCTTCTATAAAAATTACCGGTTTAAATTTTCTATTTTTACTGGGATCAATTTGGTAAATTGTATTTTTAAAGATACACAAATTACATGTAAATTTCCAAATTAATTGCATACAGAACTGCCAAAAGTCTTTTTTGATTTTCACAATTTTCCTTGAGTTTAAGGGTTGTTTCCTCTTATTTTATATATTTTCACTTTCTCCTTTTTTTCTTAAATTGTTACAGTGATTTTCCTAAGAAAAAAAATACTGAATTGGAGCTGATTAATATTTTAGGAGAGTAGTGAAAGGAGAAAATCAAAATAAAATAACCTTGTTAGAATAAATTCAGATGAGTGATCTGAAGATTTTACAGTTCACGGCCAATCATGGACTATTGCTACTTAGGAAGAAAAAAAGTCCTCACATCATAAGTAGTGCCCCTTTATTTATAAGAGCTTGACTGAGTGTTCAGTTATGGCTAAGAGACTGGCATGAGAGCCCAGGGGGAATGGAAGAATTGCAAGTCTTAATTTTTATATGGTCACCTCTTGAACCTTTCATAAGGGACATGGTTTGGACAAGTGAACCATCTCATATTCAAATAAATCTGTTGGTGGGGAGGGGAGGCTGCTCCTTTAAACCAATTTTTCAGTAGTTCATATGTAAAAATGTATAAAGAATAATACCTCAAACTTAACCATGGCCACTACTCCCCTGAATAATAAAACATTACAACTGAAAAACATTTACGTCTCCATGTACTCCCTTCCCAATTGTATTCACTCTCCCTTTCTGACCTCCTCAAATACCTAAATGAGATACAGGATTATTTCACATATTTCTAACTTTATATAAATGTATCATATTATAAACATTCCTTTGAAATGTGCTGTTTTCTCCTAAACTTATTTTTTAAGATTTATCATGTGTGTCTCTATTTCATTGACTTTTAACTATTGTATATTATTCCATTATATGACTATAACACAATTTATGTATGTATCCTTCTCTTTATAGACATTAAGGTCATTTTATTGTTTTTATGTTATAATAATGCTTCTATGAGCAGTCTTTTATATATCTTCCTGCATACATGTGTAAAAAAGTCTGTATCTAGGAGTGGAATTTCTGGGTGGTAACGTATGAATGTCTTCAACTATATGAAATACTAGAGGCCTGTTGCACAAAATTCGTGCATGGAGAGGGGTGTGTTCCTCAGCTCAGCCTGCACCCTCTCCAATTTGGGACCCCTTCAGGGATGTCCGACTGCCCGTTTAGGCCCGATCCCACTGGGCAGTCGGACATCCCTCTCACAATCCAGGACTGCTGGCTCCCAACCAGTCACCTGCCTGCTTGCCTGATTGCCACTAAGCACTTCTGCCTGCCACCTGATTGATGCCTAACTTCTCCCCTGTTGGCCCAATTGCCCCCAACTGCCCTCCCCTGCCAGCCTTGTCCCCCCAACTGCCCTCCCCTGCAGCCCTGGGTCCTCCTCAACTGATTTCCCCTGCAGCCTAGTCGCCCCCAACTGCCCTCCCTTGCAGGCCTGGTCCCTCCCAACTGCCCTCTCCCCTGCTGGCCATCTTGTGGTGGTCATCTTATGTGTTGGAGTGATGGTCAATTTGCATAACACCTTTCTATTATATAGGATTGCCAAATAGCTCTTCAAAGGAATTGCAGTGACTTACACTGTCAAAGAAGTATATGGAAAGAAAATTCTTATTGCTCTATATTCTTGACAATACTGTTAATGCTAAATTTTACATTTTTTTTTATAAATCTGTGCGTGAAATTACTCTGATTTTATTTTTTTCCAATTTTATTGAGATATAAGTAATATTTAACATTATATGTTTTAGGTGAACAACATTATAGTTGTATATATAAATACATCAAAATGATTACCACAAAAAGTTAACATCTATTGCCTCACATAGTTACAATGTTTTCCTTCTTTTTTTCACAATTTTTAAGAGCTACACTCTTAGCAACTTTCAGCTATACCATATAGCACTGTTAACTATAGTCACCATGCTGTACATTACATGGTGACTATAGTTAATTATAATAATCAAAACAGAATGCTATTGGCATAAAAACAGATACATACACCATTGGAACAGAATCAGGACCTCAGAAATAAACCCATGCATATCTGGTCATCTAATATCTGACAAGGGAGACAGGAATATTCAATGGAAAAAAGATAGTCTCTTCAATACATGGTGCTGGGAAAATGGGATATTCACATGCAAAAGAATCAAACAAGACCCCTATCTTATACTCACAAAAATTAACTCAAAATGGATTAAAAACTTAAATGTAAGAATTGAAATCATGAAGCTCCTGGAAGAAAAAAGAGAAAAAGCTCCTTGGCATTGGTCTTGGTGCTGACTATTTTTATATGATACCTAAAGCACAAGCAACAAAAGCAAAATAAACAAGTGGGACTACATCAAAATGAAAAGCTTTTTAAATATACATATTTTATTGATTTTTCACAGAGAGGAAGGGAGAGAGATAGAGAGTTAGAAACATCGATGAGAGAGAGAAACATTGATCAGCTGCCTCCTGCACACCTCCCACTGGGGATGTGCCCGCAACCAAGGTACATGCTCTTGACCGGAATCGAACCTGGGACCTTACAGTCCCCAGGCAGATGCTCTATCCGCTGAGCCAAACCGGTCAGGGCTAAAAAGCTTTTAAAGAACAAGTGAAACCATCAACAAAATGAAAGAGTAACCTACTGAATGGGACAAATATTTGCAAACCACACACTTGATAAGAGTTTATATCCAAACTCTATAAGGAACTCATACAACTAAACAACAATAAAAACCAATCCAATTAAAAAATAGGCAAAGGACCTGAATAGACATTTTTCTAAAGACATACAGATGGCCAACAGGTGCATGAAAAGGGGTTCAACATCACTAAACATCAGGGAGATGCAAATTAAAACCACAATGAGATATTACCTCACACCTGTTGAATGGCCATAATCAAAAAGAAACAACAAGTGTTGATGAAGGTGTGACAAAAGGAAAACTTTTTGCAGTATTGGTGGGATTATGAATTGGTATAGTAACTATGGAAAACATTATGGAGGTTCCTTAAAAATTAAAACTATAACTACCATTTATGATCCAATAATGCCACTTCTGGTTATATATCCAAGGAACAAAATGGCGACCTCAAAGAGAGGTGCGCTCCAGTGTTTACTGCGACAACATGGATGGATCTCCAGAGCGTTATGCTAAGTGAAATTGAAGCATAGTGGTCCCTCTTTTGGAAAAACTGCTGTTTAAAACTGCTGTTTGAATTACTCTGTTATCTTTAGATAGTCTCTTATTCTATAAAATATAACTTTGTTTTTTAGCTTGAATAATAGAAAAGATAAACTTATTTGTCTGACCTTGCAAGCTAGCCATCTAAAGGGGCTGATACACTGTTACTAATATTAAATCACATATTTTGCCAAGTGTTTGTTCATCCAAGGTTACAGGTGTTTGATTAGATACAGTATGTATTCAAGGTTACAAGCTGTCTTACACAAAGAACTAGAAGGATATAAAAAGGAAATACTCCCGCTTGTGTTTGTTCAGAATTTGACAGAGGTAATCTGCTCTGAACCTGCGTGCAATAAAGATGACTCCTAACTAATTGGCTCATTAGGTGTCTTGTCCAGCTCACCAATTTGCAATACAACAAAATAAGTCGAAGACAAATACCATTATGATCTCACTCATATGTGGAATCTTATGAACCGAATAAACTGATGATCAAAAATAGACCCAGAGTCATAGAAGCATAAACACACCATTGAACCTCAGAGGAAAGGCAGGGAGGGTGGGTGGGAAGAGATCAACCAATGAACTGGAATGCATATATGCAGAACCCGGGGACACAGACAATGGGGTGGTGAGGGCCTGGAGGGTTAGGGGAATGGGAGCCGCCTGGAAGAGGTTAATGGGAAGAAAAGGAGGATCTACTAGCATGTAATACTCTCAACAATAAAGATTAAAAAATAAATAAACAAAAATCAAAGTCCAGTACCACAGAGTTATTTTTTCAGCTTCATTTTCATCAGATTACCAAGATAATATCAACTTAAACTTCAAATTTGCATAAATGCAAGGCTTCGGTTAAAAAAATATAAGGGCAGACTTTTTCCATTCAGAGCCAAGGTAAATACAGAAAGTTATTATCTCCCTTTGGCATTAGGAAGATTTTTTTTCCTCATCTACTTTTCACTGAGAGTTTAGAGCTCAGAGTCCCTGGCTTTATGTCAAGGGCTCTGTTATAGGTCACCCTTGAAACCTGATAGTTTATTTTCCTGATGTAGGCAATAGGTGTCAGAGTAGCCATTCCATTAGTACATGCTCACTACTTTTACTGTGAGCTAACCTATTATATGGATGTTTCATTTAGTATTTCTAGGTATTTTGTAGTTGGAGAGTATTTTTCAGATAGTCTGCTGTATCTTATGGTACTGCTTTTTCTCAGCAAATCCTAAATCTTTTATATCACTGGATTTGATATTATTCATTTCTTTGAAATTATTCATGTCATGTTAACATAAGCTCCTTTACAATGTCACAGTATCTCACTCACTCACTGATGCATTCACTTGTGCTTTCTGATCTCCAGTGCACTCCATAAGGCTCGCTGGGAGAGAAAATCGATTTGAAGAGCCTTTTGCCAGTGACATGTGCCAGATAGTTGGTGAAATTGTTTGTGTTCTGCTGCCAGTCCTCCAGGATAAACCATTTGCATTTTTTGGCCACAGGTATTTAAAATCTGTTTTAAAAGCCATTTCCTCAATCACAAGTCGTTGGCAAATATTGTTCTTTGTGTCTTGTGAGAAGCATACTTTTTGTATGTTACACTGCTTCATCTCTGCTTAAAGGAGTGAGTGATTAAACATGGCTATAGCTATTCTCAGACAAGAAAGTTAGACTGGAATAGTGCAATAGGGACCATAAAGATATAAATGCCAGGTTGTGTGATGAATTGTGAAAATCCTGGGCTCCTGGCATCTTCTCATTGGAAAATAGTCCTAGAATATTGAACAATTATGGCCAGTCACAACTCGTACAATTGGCTGTTTGTATAGTAATTATATCTTTAGACAAACAACAACGAAAAAAACCGGACTTGTAAAATCAAGATTATAGCAGTAACTTATAATGCACTTATTTTTAATTTTAACAATTATATAAATAGTATGTGCTAGATGTATAATTTTAAGGTTATAATGTGAAACCTGCAGTTTTAACTGCCTCTTAGCCAATTTCACCTGGGACAAATTCCTACGGTTTTTGAATTAGTTTCCTTCTCTGTAAAGCTGGAAAAATAATAGTTCCTTCTTATGAGGATTAAAGAATAATGATCATAAATTATTTGGTATGTGATAAGAACTCACTAAATTTTGGCTACTATGTTATATAATATTTATAGATATGGTCAGGCAAAAAATAAAAAGTGTCATCCTAGAAAGTATTTTAAAATTTTGATGTGGTTCCATAGTATGTTATATATATGGCCCTGCTTTATATCTTTTCCTGACTTTCTTTCACTTACTATTGTTGTGAAGGTCACATTGCTTCATGACCTGTTTTATCATTTTATTAATCTCCCTTTGTGGACATAGTTACTTTTATCTTTTTCTGTTAGCTAAAGAACATATATACATAGCCCACATACACAGACAATAGTGTGGTGATGTGGGGTGGGGGAGAGGAAGGGGATAGCAGAGAGAGGGTGGGAGCTGGGTAGAGATGGGTAAAGTCGGGGAAGGGGGACATCTATACTGGTGTCAGCAATAAATATAATTTTTTAAAATAAAAAGAAATGTCTTTAAAATTTTTTCAATGAACATTTTTAAAGAAAATTGTGTATATATCTCATAAGTTTCTTAGTATAGATCTTCAGAATTTCGGTTAAATGATATGCCCATTGTTAGAGCTCTTAATATACATTTCCAAATTACCTGCAATTTACGCTTCCTCAGCAATGAACATGGGACTGAGTTTCCCTTTTCCTTCCCTAAGATATTTACCAAAGTAATCTCTGGCGGTATTGTTTACAAAACATATCTACATAATGTCTACTGTAGCTCACAAACCTTTTGGTCCCAGTACTGTTTTAATACATTTAAAAAACATTGAGGACCTTAGAGAGCTTTTGCTTATGTGTGATATTATGTCAATATTTACTATATCAGAAATTAAAACTAAGAAATTTAAATATACACATGTTAAAATAATATTAATAAACCCGCTGCATGTTGTCATAAATATAGTTTTAAGTAAAAGACTGTATTTCCTCTCAAAATTAGTGAGAGGTAAGGCTTTTACACTTTTGCGAATCTGTTTATTGTCTGGCTGAACAGAAGGCAGCTGGATTCTCATTTCTGCTTCTGCATTCAAACTGTTGCAATATCCCACGTCACATAGCCTCAGGAAAACTCAACTATGCACTCAGGAGAGGATGAGAGTAGGAATATAACATTTTGGCATTGTCATGAAAATAGCTTTAACCTCATAGACCACATGAAAAGGTCTCAGGAATTCCCAGGGGATCCCAGACCATACTTTGGGAACTGCTGCTGATACATACTATCAAAGGCCTGGTGATAGAGAGCTGAAGGGACAAAAGGAAACTGAAATAAATTTCAAGGCATTGTGGAGTAAGTACTAAATTTTGTCCTGAACTATCTAGGATGTCTTAAAAACACTTTTTATGCTGATATAAGTTGTTGAAAGTATACCCTCATAAATACATTTATTATTTAAGTAACTTATACTTTTCTTTGCAAATGTCATGATCATTGCTGTTTTATGATCCTTGTCTTTATATACTTTCAGTGGATTACCATGACTTTGTTGAACAGTTGTTATCATGTTTTTCTTTCCCAAATTTAGTATGGGGGCCACCATTGCTTTTTTGACTGCACTACACCTAAAAGAAAAACATAAGCTAGAACCGATGCATTTATTTGTGTCAAGTGCAACTCCTCCTCATGTAAGTAATTTCACTTTCCTTAGGGTAAGTGGTAAAGAGGAGGGAAATGAGGGGGAAATCACGACGCTATTTCCCTATATGGTGAATTCTGGCCCAGCATGGGGATGATGGTGAGACCCTACCGGCTCATGAAAACACCCTCAAATTTCTTCCAATATCATCTCCCCTTTTCTCTGAAATGCACTTTAACCATTTCCTGGTCAGTCCCCGGTAAGTCCAAGCCATTATTGACCCAAAGTACTTTTTCTTTCATTCTGGGTCAGGTGGGAACTTAATTAACTTTCAGCTAAGTAACTGGATCAGAGCCAGGAAAGAGTACTTGAAATCTCCAAAGGAGAAAGTGACCTCAATATTTCATATCATCCTGGCTCTAAAGTCAGTGCTGCTGTGCTGCCCACACTCCTGCCTTGCTCTCCCTTCCCCGATGGCCCACACGGCGGCATTATGACACTGGGTCCTAGGGTAGGGGAACTTTCTTCTTCCTGCTTTTCAAAAGAAGGAGGTCTGCCCCAAAACCTGAAGATAAAGAAGTCCACTTCTGACCCTGACTTGATGGCATTTCCCTGGAGAGGGAGCTTTCAGTTTATGAACGAGTACGTTATATGAAATATTAGACTTATGTTGTTCATGTTGTTCAAGTCAAAGGCCAGGCCTCGCATTCCTGAAGATAAAGAAGTGTCAGAAGAGCACCTTCGCTCTTTCATTTTGAATGTTGGAGGCACTCCCGTGGATTTGATTAATGACGAGGAATTTTCTCAACAATGTTTGTCCAGACTGATGGCAGATGCACGCATTCTTCGTGATTACACGTAAGTAACTGAGATATGTGCTTTTTTGAAAAAGAAATAATTATCTGTAGAAAAATATAGGTTGGAAATTCTCTGAGACTGCTTATTCAGGAAGACGACATCCAAAGAGTTTGATTTTATTTCCTTTAGAGCCACTGTGATATTTTTACTGGCTCAGAATGTGATGATCCACGTCCTGCGTGGTTCAGGGTTCGGGATCTGGAGAAGGGCCATGTGCAAATGACAGAGACGAGACAAGAAATAATAATTTGGAAATATTGGGGGCCAGGCGGAAGGCCAATGCAAGGGGGAAGGACTTCCCCTTGTGCCCAGGCCTTGCCAACCTTTCATTCAATTTTGGATACACATCTAGCTCTTAGGCAGGTAACTGTGGTAACAGACAGACTATCTTAAAGTCAGTAAATATTAGAAAGATTTACTCTGAGACTATTTGGTCAGGAAATTGCATGAGCCCCCATTGTCTGGACTAGACAATCGGTGCATAGCTCTGGCCCTGCCAGGGCTCAAGGTTCACCAGCATTCCGGGTTCCTTGTTTACACTTCTCTGATAGCGAAGACAATGGGTGGCTTCCCACAAGAATGGAGCGTGGGCACAGAAATGATATAAATGAAAGATAAATAGAGCATATCTTTGTTTTAAATATGTGTGTGTGTATGTGTGGCTCAACATACATGTTTTATCATATAACATGTATTTGTTGAATAAACTAACACCAAGGCACCCTCATCCTCTCTAAGGGCCAGAAGCAGAGTCCTACTTTTTGAACTGTGTGGAGGTGAAGCAGGGAGGAAGGAGTGGCTGGCTTCTTTGTGAATTCTGTTCCAGAACTTGTTTAACCACCTGGCATCTGACCATTGCTTTGGGATGTATGCATTGGGGCTTGATGTCTGGAGGCCTGGAGACCTGACATTCTGTAAAGCCTCCCCAGTCATCTGAACCTGCCCCTGGCTCTAACTTCCCCATTGCAGTGAGTAGGGGCCGGCCTTTGGTCCTTAGTCACCATGAGATTCTGTCATGCATTCCTCCAATCTTTCCTGGGCTTTGTCTCCTCCACATACGTCCCTAGAAGGCAGATGCTTGGGCCTATGTTTCTTCTATTTCCTCCATAAAGGCTAGACGTAGGCATAGGGCCACCATGACAATGTTTGTGATGAGAAGTTTATACAAGTATCTATAAAAAGTGGAACATACTTGAAGCATCTTGAGAACAGAGACAATCCCACTCACCTATGACACATCCCTCCGCACACTGCCATCTCCAATTTAGCACTAAGTCCGCCAGCTGCCCCCGGTGACTGGAGTCTGTTCCTCTTGCCATTCTGTCCCAACCATCTTTGCCCAAGTGTGAGTCTCACAGGGATAAGCTGTCTGTGTTGCTGTCTGAGTACAGAGTCAGAATCAAAGAAACCAGTCTGACATCACGTCTTTCCCTGCCCCCAAATAGAAAAGTAATCCAAGTCACTGTGGACATTCAATGAAATACTGTAGGCAAAAGCTGGTTTTTAATCATTAAGCCTCACACAATAGTCAAACATGCTGTCTGGACCCTCTGCCCGGGGCTTACCAACTGTGAGATTCAGAGCAAGTTTCTTTAACAGTTTGTGTCCCACCTGTCAGAGAAAGGAATAAAAACTCCCTCCAGGTGTTGCGGTGAGGACTAAATGAGGTCAGATTAGCAACGTAACTAACTACCACAACTGAAAACACACCCACAAAAATTCACTACCAAAGGCTGTTGTGGCTTTAACATCTCAGCAGAGCCTCAGGGTGTCGGTGGTGGGCCATGTTCAACCACAGCCCACCAGAGGAAGTGAAATAGGGTGATTACCCACGAGCCCTGGAGGAGGTCCACGGCACACCTGGAGGGCCCAGGGCGGGCAGGGCAGGTGTAGGCAGACAGTGTGGCAGGACGGGGGCACACACCTTTATTATAGTGTCTGTGGTGGAGTGCTTTGGGGTTCCTGGGCCAAGGCCAGATTGGTGAATTCAAACAAAAAAAGTGGGGTTTTGTATGCTTCACGGGGGTCTTGTCTAAGGGATGCATGAGGGGAAGGCTCTGGGAGGCAGGAGAGACTGTTTATCACAAAGGCTGTTGGGGGAGTCATATCAGGGACTTACCCTTACTTGTGACTTTGCAGCTGACATCTAGGCTAGTGTCACTCAAGGCCCCCACAGGCTGCTTAGCCACACAGTGGATGCCAAGGCAGCAACATTAGCCACACTCTCAGCAGCTCTCAGGAGAAACCTCCCCAACACCAAAGTAAAAGAGAAATCACTCACAGGGATATTGCACTCATACAATAGAGAAAACCTTCGTAGCACTCTCCTCCTCCCCCCAGTAAATCCGAGTGTAATAGCTACTCACAACATATGCCCCCTCTCTCCAAACTCCAAACATTCTCTCCAAACCCTGCTTTCCGGATTCTTCTCCCCTCTTTACTCCCACTCCTTCAATCTACTCCTTCAGTCGTCTCAGTCTGTTCTGTCTTCTGGTCTCTGCAGCTCTCAGCCGTTTCCAATAAAAATAAAACCAGACCTATAGCGCCCCTCTCTGTTTCCATGACCACAGGGCTAAGAGCCTAGGGCAGTGGTCAGCAAACTGAGGCTCACGAGCCACATGGCGGCTCTTTGGCCCCTTGAGTGTGGCTCTTCCACAAAACACCACATGCGGGCGCACATGTACAGTGTGATTGAAACTTTGTGGCCCATGCGCAGAAGTCGGTATTTTGTGGAAGAGCCCACTCAAGGGGCCAAAGAGCCGCATGTGGCTCTCGAGCTGCAGTTTGCCAACCACTGGCCTAGTGGCCAGAATGGAAATCTGTGGCAGGTGGGAGCTGTGATGGCTCCTGACTCACTCAAGCTCCTCGTCTCCTGCCTGAGCGTTCGTGCTGTTCTCTTGTCTCCTCCTAAAACCTGATTGTATACTAGTACATGCGAGGCTGTTGGATTTTGTCCCTTTGGCTCTGGAATAGTCTTGCCTTTTTAAACTGTCTATGTCTTTCAGTTTGGATAATGCCTGTTGACCACCTTCAGGTTCAGTGATTCTTTTCTCAGCTGTATCCAGTCCACTGCTGGGCCTGTCAAAGGAATTCATGTGGGTTACAGTTTGTTCCTACAATTTCCACTTGACTTTCTTATAGTTCTCACCTCTCTAATAAACTTTCCCATTTGCCTACACATGTTGTCCACCTTTTCCACGACACCCTTTGACATCTCACACACAGGTATTTTAAGTCCCTGTCAGATAGTTCTAACATCCGGGTCTTATTGATTCTGATTCTTTTTGTTGCTTTGCCTCTTGACAATGGAGTTCTTTTTTGCTTTCTTATGTCTGATAATTTTTGTTTATTGAAGGCCAGCTATTATGCATAAAACAGAGACTGCAGGATATATTTTTACACCTGGACCTGAGCACATCTCATCAGGCTATACGTATGGGGAGTTGAGTCGATATAGACTGGAGATGACCTGTTTGGCTTTTGTTGTTACTGTTGCTCCTCAGGGCAACGCTAGCTTCCAAGTCCCCTAGTGTTACGTGTGCTCAGCATGGAGACTGGGCTGCTGGAGAGTTTTTCTCAATGCATCAGTCTTTCCCGTGACTCATAGAACAGTCTGTCTCCACTGACGGACAGTTGTTACCCGAGGTGTGGTGTCAGCCTTTGGGGTAAGACGGGGAGTTGTTGGAAGTGGAGTCTTGAGCTCCCATCTTAGGCAGGTCCCTTGTGCTTGGGCCGGGTGAGTGGGACTCTCAGCATGCCCGCCCCTTCTCCCTGTGTCTGTGGTTGGCATAGATGTGGGCCCTCCCCAAGGGCGGAGGGTCAGTGCTTTCGGGCCCTGCAGTCTCTGTCTTTGGCTGTAGGGGAGTGAGTGTCTGATGCACCGCCTCCAGCAGCTTGAGGCTTTTGCTTAAGAAAGAAGGGCCTGGGTAGGGCTGGCATTTAGTGCCCATTTTATGGCCTGTCTGCCCAATTGCCCCACCTAGGGGGCTCTTTCTGGCCTCCTGCCTTGTTCACAGTCTTTCTTTCTTTTTGATTTTTTTAAAAATATATTTTTATTGATTTAAGAGAGGAAGGGAGAGAAAGAGAGAGAGAGAGAAACATCAATGATGAGAATCATTGACTGGCCGCCTCCTGCATGGCCTCTACTGGGGATCCAGCCCCTAATCTTGGCATGTGCCCTGACAGGGAACCCAACCCTGACCTAAGAGCCTCACCAGTGAGCCACACCGGCCTGGCAGCCTGACGAGTCTCTATTGTTTTAAGCCCCCTGGTTGGTGGTCACTGTTACAGAAGCCCCAGCAACAGACAAGAGGTCAGCGGGAAACGGAGTCAGGACGGTCCTGTGCCTCACCGCCCAGGGCCCCCGCAGGCCTCTGAGGGGGAAATGCTTGGAGGACCCTAGTGGGCCACAATCACTGCAGGCTGAGTGGGCAGCGACTGCAAAGGAGAGGCAACCAACCGCGCTCTCTGCCTCTTAGAGGCATCCGCTGGCCCCGTGGGTCCCCTCCTCCCTACGTCCATCTTACCAGGCAGCCAGCAGCGCCCACCCGACAGCATGGAACTCCAGGCAGCTCTTGGCCAAGTGGCCGGAGCCCAGGCCAAGCAGAGGAAGGGGTTTGCTAAAATAAGACCAGGCCACGGGTGACCTGTGAGTTTCCATCTGCCAGGAGCGCAGGTTGCTCAGTTACCATGAATAACCCAGACGGGTGTCTATTCCAAGGTACATGACACCCCCTGCCCCCGCCCCCGCCCCACCCCGCTCCCCAACACACACACACACACACACACACACACACACACCCCTCCTGGTTGATCTCCTGCACGCTGTTAACATTTTAGCTACACACACACACACACACACACACACACACACACACCCCTCCTGGTTGATCTCCTGCACGCTGTTAACATTTTAGCTACACACACACACACACACACACACACACACACACACCCCTCCTGGTTGATCTCCTGCACGCTGTTAACATTTTAGCTACACACACACACACACACACACACACACACACACACCCCTCCTGGTTGATCTCCTGCACGCTGTTAACATTTTAGCTACACACACACACACACACACACACACACACACACACCCCTCCTGGTTGATCTCCTGCACGCTGTTAACATTTTAGCTACACACACACACACACACACACACACACACACACACCCCTCCTGGTTGATCTCCTGCACGCTGTTAACATTTTAGCTACACACACACACACACACACACACACACACACACACCCCTCCTGGTTGATCTCCTGCACGCTGTTAACATTTTAGCTACACACACACACACACACACACACACACACACACACCCCTCCTGGTTGATCTCCTGCACGCTGTTAACATTTTAGCTACACACACACACACACACACACACACACACACACACCCCTCCTGGTTGATCTCCTGCACGCTGTTAACATTTTAGCTACACACACACACACACACACACACACACACACACACCCCTCCTGGTTGATCTCCTGCACGCTGTTAACATTTTAGCTACACACACACACACACACACACACACACACACACACCCCTCCTGGTTGATCTCCTGCACGCTGTTAACATTTTAGCTACACACACACACCCCTCCTGCTTGATCTCCTGCACGCTGTTAACATTTTAGCTACACACACACACCCCTCCTGCTTGATCTCCTGCACGCTGTTAACATTTTAGCTACACACACACACCCCTCCTGCTTGATCTCCTGCACGCTGTTAACATTTTAGCTACACACACACACCCCTCCTGCTTGATCTCCTGCACGCTGTTAACATTTTAGCTACACACACACACCCCTCCTGCTTGATCTCCTGCACGCTGTTAACATTTTAGCTACACACACACACCCCTCCTGCTTGATCTCCTGCACGCTGTTAACATTTTAGCTACACACACACACCCCTCCTGCTTGATCTCCTGCACGCTGTTAACATTTTAGCTACACACACACACCCCTCCTGCTTGATCTCCTGCACGCTGTTAACATTTTAGCTACACACACACACCCCTCCTGCTTGATCTCCTGCACGCTGTTAACATTTTAGCTACACACACACACCCCTCCTGCTTGATCTCCTGCACGCTGTTAACATTTTAGCTACACACACACACCCCTCCTGCTTGATCTCCTGCACGCTGTTAACATTTTAGCTACACACACACACCCCTCCTGCTTGATCTCCTGCACGCTGTTAACATTTTAGCTACACACACACACCCCTCCTGCTTGATCTCCTGCACGCTGTTAACATTTTAGCTACACACACACACCCCTCCTGCTTGATCTCCTGCACGCTGTTAACATTTTAGCTACACACACACACCCCTCCTGGTTGATCTCCTGCACGCTGTTAACATTTTAGCTACACACACACACCCCTCCTGCTTGATCTCCTGCACGCTGTTAACATTTTAGCTGATACCTTCTTCCTTGACGTCCAAGACACCCCTCCTCCTGTGCTTTGTGCGTGTGAGCCAGTCTGCACGCCTCACATCTCCTTAAAGGTGCCTGACCCTCCTTGGAATTTCTTTTCTAGTTTGCCTTGCAGACCCAGCTCTCTGATGAGTTCAAGGAGTTGTGATCTTGTAGTTTGTTGGGCTTTTTCTCATCATCAGGTTGAGAGAGGCACTTCTAGTTTTCTACTTTCTGGGCAAGAGTGGGGATTTTTTTAAAGAATGGAAATTCTTGCCTGGACTATTGAAAGAGCCAGTGAGCTGGTCATAGACCCTGTGTCCCACATTATACCCAGATGTATGAAGCCAACTTTTTTTCACAACGCACTTGCCTTAAATCCTTTGGGTGGCTTCCTGTCATTCTAAGGGTGATCAAAATCCTCTATGAGGCCTAGACTTGGCCCTTACCCACCTCTTTTACCTTAATTTGTCCCAATCCCCCCTTTACTCTCTGAAAGTCATTGGTTTGTGCTCATTCTCTTCCCTCTTCCCCTGCCGCCTCTCTCCCCTTTTCCAAGTTTTGTCCTATTAATTCAGATCTCAGATTCAACTCCTTTTCCTCGAGACCTTGCTTAATGCCACCTCACCCCCAAATGTCAAGTGTTTGCAGGTCCTCCTTGGCAGCACTTACACATCTCTCTAGTTATCTAATTATTTCATTTATGTCTGTCTCCCCAGCCAGTTTCTAAGTTGCAGGAGGAAAGAGACCGTGTTTATCCACAAGTTCTTAGTGGCCAACATGGCAGCCAGCAACACACTCAATACATGTATGTTGCTGTTGGGATTAAACTAAGAATGGGTGGAACTGACTCAGGGAACCTGCTTTCACGAACCTGCTTTTGTTCTGCTGGTTGCAACTCTCTCTGGCCCATGGAGAGCTGGTTGTCTCTGGGGAATGGCAGTTAAAGGGCCTAGTTATAACCAGCCTCACCCTGAGTTGGACTGGGGGCCCAGGTGCCATCCAGCTGCCATCTGTGCTGTTCTAGAAGTTAGGTGGCCGGAACCACAGTCTGACATGTGGAAATATGGCTGGTAAAAATTCTTTTGAATTGCTAGAAACAGCAAAAGAGAAAGAAGTGAGGACACACCCGGTTCCATTCAAGTGACACTGGTAATACTTCAGGAAAGATCCTGGGAAAAGTTACTAACTGGCTCTTTTCCATTTACAGCTTTAATGCACCATCTGAGGCCCTTCTATCTTGTGACTTGACATGCTTTGTTGGATCTGAAGATGTAGTAGAGGATATAGAAGGTGAAATAATTTTGAGTATTTTATTGAGATAAAGTTCAACCAGCAGTTACTGCAATGAGTAGAAAATGGGCCCAAGTTTTAGCTATACTAATAAAAGGGCAATATGATAATTAGACCGGGAGACAGGACATCTTCTGACCATGCAACTTCCTTCCAGACAAAGCCACAGTGGTGGGGCAGAGGCGGTTAGGGGCAATCAGGCTGGCAGCAGAGGGCAGTTGGGGCCATGAGGCCAGCAGGGGAGGGCAGTTGGGGGCCATGAGGCTGGCAGGGGAGTGGTTAGGCAGCGATCCAGCTGGTAGGCAGGCAAGTGGTTAGGAGCCAGCACTCCCGGATTGCGAGAGGGATGTCCGACTGCCAGATTGGAGAGGGTGCAGGCCGGGCTGAGGGACCACCCTCCCATACATGAATATCGTGCACCGGGCCTCTAGTTTCATATAAATGGAGAGATGTTGGATCATATGTAAAATGAGAGAATGCAGGTACTACTAATATATACTGATAGGTCTTAGAGAAATTAAAAATGCAGGACTTATAGAACATGAGACCTTGAAACCAACTTGCCACTGGGCTCAGATCTTTGAAAGGTAATATCTGGAAGTAAATGTTTTGTTGTTTTTTATGTCATTTGTTGCTAAATTTATAATTTTGTTTATTTTTAGCCTGGAAAGATGTAATCAGTGGAAGTTTTCATATTTATGTGCGTCCAGGAAATCACTTTTATCTCATGGAAACTTCCAATGAGACCTTCATCATGAACTACATAACCAAGTGTCTAGAAATATCGATGCTTGCCTGACTAGACGTGTTTCCGGTCTTAAAAAGTCAAAGTGATTATATGATAGTTTGAAAAATTTTTTCAGAAGTAGTTCTTTGTTTTCATTCAGAAATCGGAAAGTTATACATTTGCTCCTGCCAGGGGATTTGTTTTATATAG
>NW_006291969.1:258112-282130 GCF_000327345.1 Myotis davidii
GGGGACAAAAGTCAGAGGGGTCAAGCATACTTCTGGTAGGGCCTTTGTCTTTGTATTAGAATCTCATCTGAGTCTCATCTGTGGGAAGTTTATCAACAAAATTCCTGCTTAGTAAATGATCCATTTTTACATTCAATTATTTTAACAGTGAAAATGGCAGACAGGGCATATGCTTGAAATTATTGTTTCATCCGCACAAGGGTTCAAAGCTTGATCTAATCTTTTAAAATGTAGGTTCATTCCATTTAATAAGAAAATGTAACCTACTTCTTGGTTAAACAAGGTGGTCCTAAGCAATCAGTGCCGGCTGCTCTGTTGGTACTCAGAGTGCCTGGGAGCTCTTGCCCTCTTCTGCTGGGTTCCTCCTACATCGGCTGCCCTTTGGCTCTGGATGGCCCTGCCGCCACCCTGGCAGTGACTGACTTTGGCCGAGGGGGAATATGGAGTGGCCAAGTACAAACGCCATGTCCCATAGGCACCTCAGCCTCACCCTGAGAGCGTTTGATGTTGACAAAAGGAGGAAGTAGAACAGCTGGAAGCAAACAGGAGCTAAAAGGGGGAAAAGCAGAAGTAGGGAAAATGAGCCCAGTCAAAACAATGAAGCCTACAAATGGGAACCGCAGATGCTCCCGATGAGAATGAAGAGGCCCGGTGTCTCTGAGCCGTGTGGATCCTGCAGTCTCCGGCGATCCCCAAACTGTTTGTCCTTGGAATCCTGGCTATCCTCTCAGACATCCTGATTTCCTTATGTCCTGTGGATCTTCACAATAAACTCTAGTACTTGATTGATGTAACCGATGTCTCTTGCTTATGGCTAAAACTGCTTAACCCAGCATCATACATTAAAATGTTAACTTTTAAAGCATTGATATGTTTATGATCACATAATATGGGGTTCATGTTTTTTAGCAATTTTTAAAATCATATATAAAGTCTTAGTAAATAAGATAAAAGGAAATGCATACAGGAGATAGTTTTCAGAATTTACCAGTACTTTTTAACAAAGAACAAATAATATAAAATTTATTATGGAGAAAGGACTTTGAGCTAGAATTCACATAATAATAAATTTGGGCTAAAGATAGCCTCAAGCAAATGATGTTAAATGTTTAGTACGTGCTGTGCTGTGCTTTACTCTCTGGTATATGACTTCCAGGGTTCCCTTACAGAAGAACTGGTGCTAAAGTAATTTAGATTCTTTATTATTAGTTTAAATAACTTTTAGTTAGTATAGTCCACAAATGGAAATCCCATGAAGGAGCCAATGCCAGGCTTCTGGGGTGAGCTTTCTCACCTGCCTTTCCACGTGGGGAGGTGAGGTCCACATGGGGATAGCTCTGAGAGTTTTCAAGGCCTTATTGGAAGGACCAGGCCTCCACTGCTGATGTCTTCTCATTGTTGGATTTGGATGTTGACTCATCGTGTCTTTAGGCAAAACTTAATAGAAATGAGAATCCCTGTTACATCTACAAATTTTCCAAATTAGAAATCAAGCTAGATTTGTTAATTAAACTTTTTATTTTGAGACGATTGTAGATTCACATGTGGTTGAAAGAGATAATATGGAAACACTCAGTTTCCCCTAAAACTAACATCCCACAAACATCTAGTGTAACATCACAACCAGGAAACCATCATTCATATCATCAATATACAGAACATTCCTAGACCACAGGATTCCTCCCACTGCCCTTTTAACAACACCTGTGTCCCTCCTCCCTGGCAATCCCTGGTCAGCCTTTTAGATCTGTATCAAGAATGTTACAGAAATGGGGCAGTATGTAACCTTTAAGGGTTAGCTTTTTTTCCCCATTCAGCATAATCCCCTGGAAATTCATCTAGTGAATCTAGATTTTTTTTTAAAGCCACATGAAATCAATCTGTCCCTCTGGTCATACCATACCAAACCTGAACCCTCATGCAGGCAATAGAGGGACACTGTTTTGGGGAGATTTGTAGCCTATGAAATCTCAAACATATTTTAGAACTATTAAAATGAGACTATCTTCATCCTGGCTGGGTGGCTACAGTTGGTTGGAGTGGTGTCCTGTAGACCAAAAGGTTGTGGGTTCCATTCCTGGTCAGTGCACATACCTAGATTGTGGGTTTGATCCCTGATCAGAGTGTGTACAGAGGCAACAAATCTATATTTCTCTCACATTGATGTTTCTCTCTTTCTCTAAAAATCAATAAACACATATATCATCAGGTAAGGATTTAAAAAAGAGAGAAACTATCTTTTTTCAGAGAGTCTGTGTACCAGCAAGAAAAACTGAGTATTGGGCCAATATATTTCAGACTCTATACTTTCACTCTGATAAAACTCAACATAAGAGGTATATTACCACTAGGTAGTATATTTCAGGACTGGAATCGGGCCTGTGCCAGTGTCGACCCCAAAGCTACATGGTGCAACAAAAGAATAGCTTTGTTATTGGTTCTTTAAAAAATGTTGATTACACCACTATAGAAAAACAGATAAGCCAAAAAAAACCCCAAAAATAAACCAACTGTGCATGGCCAGCATGGCTCAGTGGTTAAGCATCAACCTATGAACCAGGAGGTCACGGTTCGATTCCTGGTCAGGGCACATGCCCAGGTTGTGGGCTCGATCGCCAGTGTGGAGAATGCAAGAGGCAGCCAATCAATGATTCTCTCTCATCATTGATATTTCCATCACTCTCTCCCTCTCCCTTCCTCTCTGAAATCAATAAAAATATATTTATTTTAAAAAAGAGCAAACAATTGTTAATGTTTTGTGCACACACTACTAGAGCAATACTTTTTTGAAAATGTTTAAAATCATCTCTTTATATTGATTAGTCTTTGACACACGATGAATCAGAAACCTAAATAAATTTAAATGTAAAAAAAAAAACCACCTGGTTTTTAGCAAGTAAAATTTCCTTAAATATATAGTTTCATCATACCTCTAATTAAAGATTATAATTCATGTTACTAGCAAAAATTTTCATGAGATGTAATGAGTTAACAGTGCATTTTCTCCTCTAAATGTTAGGTCATGATACCATTATGAAGGCTTCAAAAGGAAAGTTTTCTCATACGCTGAATTCTAAATTCCATGTTTTTCTATCAGCTCTTTTGCTTTAGAAATATAGGCATTCATGGCATCTTCCTTCGATAATCCTAGAAAGATACAAACAGATCATCTCACAAACAGATGCATTAGAAGTTAAAAAAGTTCACTGAATTTAAGAATTAACAACCTACACAATGGAATACTATGCTGCAGTAAAAAAGAAGGAATTCTTATCATTTGCAGCAGCATGGGTGGAACTGGAGAACATTATGCTAAGTGAAATAAGCCAGGAAGTGAAAGAAAAACACCACATGATCTTACTCATTTATGGATAATAAAGAACATTATAGCCTGATGAACAAAAGTAAAGAGGCAGAGAAGCATCGAACAAACTGTCAAATTACAGATTAACAACCTTTTTGGAGGTTCCATGCTTCCCACTTAGCCTTGCCTTTTAAATCTAGCATTCCTGGACATTCTGCCAAAAGAAGGATAGACATATTGTCAAGTTTACTTTTTACTCTACGCTTCTATAAACATTGATCAAAGTATATCACTATTTTAAAGATGACAATAAATACCAATATTGATGTCTCCAATTACAGATTGTTTGTAGAGCCCGTAAAGTTCTTTCAGTTCTTCATCATCTGGCCTTGCTTTCAGCTTCCTCACATCTTCCGCTGCCCTATCAAAATCAGCCTAAAGCAAAGGAGAAAAGGCACATAATGCATTTGCTACTTGTATGCAGGCCCGTCTGTTTGGGGGTTTTTACCAGAAGCAGCAGGAACTCAAAGGAGCAGGGGGACAGAGATGCAAACAGAAATAAACTACTATTGCTCTGGCTCGACCAGAATTATCATAACTTATTCATGGACCCCACTCCAGGTACTTATGTGTTATATAGACAAGATATGGTGAACAAAATATAATTCTGAATACTGAAAATGTTCAACTTATCAATGTTTAAGAATTGAAGATGACACAAGTAAATGGAAAAATAACCTGTGCTTTTGGATTGGAAGAATTAATATTGTTAAAATGTCCATACTACCCCAAGCAAGCAAGCAACCTACAGATTCAATGCAATCCCTATCAAAAGTCCAGTGGCATTTTCAGAAATAGAAAAAACAATCCTAAAATTTGTATGGAACCACAAAAACTCCAAATACCCAAAGCAATCTTGAGAAAGAAAATTATAACCAGAGGCATCATGCTTTCTGGTTTCAAACTATAATACAAAACTATATTATTCAGACAGTATGGTACTGGCATAAAAACAGGCACCTAGGTCAATGGAATGGAAAAGAGAGCCCAGAAAAAACCCCATGCATACATGGTCAATTTAATTTAGGACAAATAAGCCAGTCTCTTCAACAAATGGTGTTGGAAAAACTGGACAACCACATGCAAATGAATGAAACTGGACCACTATCTTATACGGTACACAAAAATCAACTCAAAATGGATCAAAGACTTGAACATAAAACTTGAAAGCATAAAACTCCAAGAAGAAAACACAGGTGGCAACTCATTGAAACTTGTCTTAGAGGTAATTTTTTTGGATTTGACACCCACACCAGAAGCAACAAAAGCAAATGTAAACAAGTAGCATTACATCAAACTAAAAAGCTTCTGCACAGCAAAAAAACCCACCAACATGAAAAGACAGACCTACCAAATGGAAGAAAACATTTGAAAATCATATAGCTGATGGGAGTTAATATCTAAAATATCTATTAAAAAGTCATACAATTCAAAAACAAAAAACAAACAATCCAATTAAAAATGGGAGGTAGATCTGAATAGATATTTTTTCCAAAGAAGACATACAGATGGCCAACAGATATATGAAAATGTGCTCAACTTCACCAATCATCCAGGAAATGCAAATCCCATCAGTAGATGAGTGGATAAAAAAGCAATGTTAGATCTATACCATGGAATTCTATGCAGAAGTAAAAAAGAAGGCTCTCTTACCCTTTGAGACAGCATTGGGGGGGGGAGGGGGGCGGGAGGAGGCCTAGAGAGTATTATGCTAAATGAAATAAGCCAGTCAGAGAAAGATAAGTATCACATGATCTCATTCATATGTGGAATCTAAAGAACAAAGTAAACTGATGAACAAAATAGATCCAGAGACACGGAAGCATGAAACAGACTGTGGAATCTCAGGGGGAAGGCAGGGGTGAGAAGAGATTAACCAAAGAACTTATACGCATATATGCATAACCTATGAACACAGACAATAGTGTGGCGAAGGCCTGGGGTGAGGAGCAGGAGCAGGCTAGAGGGGTCAATGGGAAAAAAAGGGACATATGTAATACTTTCAATAAAGATAAATTTAAAAAACACACAATGAGATATCACTTCACACCTGTTACAATGGCTTCTGTCAAAAAGATAAGATAATAAGTGTTAGTAAGGATGTGGAGAAAACGGAACCCTGTACTCTGTTGGCGAGAATATAAAATGGTACAGCCCACTATGGAAAACAGTATGAAGGCTCCTTAAAAAGTAAAATAATAGAACTATTATATGATCCAGCAATCCCATTTCTGGGTATTTAATGAAGGGAAAAAATTGCTATCTTGAAAAGACATCTGCACCTCTATTTTAATTGCAGCAATATTTATAATATCAAGACATGGAAACAACCTAAGTGTCCATCAACAGATGAATGGATAAAGAAGAGATATACAATGAAATATTATTCAGCCATAAAAAGGAGACAATATTGACAACTGAATGTACCCTGCGGGCATTATACTATGGAAATAAGTTAGATGGAAAAAGCCAAATACTGCATGATCTAACTTATACATGGTATATAAAAAACAAACCCAGGAACAAAGAACAGATTGGTGGTTGTGAGAATCAGGGTGTTGGGGATGAGGAAATAGGTGAAGGTGGTCAAAAGGTTAAACAAATTGTAAGACATATTTTTCCTGTAAGGTAAAGTGCATAAATAAATATTTCTATTAAAAACTGTTTAATCGCATTACACTCAATGCAGCTTTCTCGATCAACCTCATGGACACTGTCTTCACTTCTTGCTAAATCTACACTTCACTATATGTAATAGCTTTGCTACCAATTAATATCTTGTCCAGGGCACATGCCTTTCACAGTCTTAAGCATCAGTATTATTCGTACCCTTTTAATGGACTAGCTAGTTTCTGAGGGCAGTATCTCTGCTTTCATTGTGTAGATTCCTTTAAACAAAACTTGTAAGATTTATTTCAACTAATTTACAGAAAAGAGAAGTTGTTCAGCCAACTTAGAGCTGATTAGTGAAAAGCAACTGGCTTCCTGGGGACTTTGTATACAAATAGACTGAGTAATAAACTTTGCCCTCCTCAGGACTTAACTCTGCCTAACTCCCAGGACCCTCAGCTTGGCCTGAAGCTGCCTCTTGGCATATTCCTCCTGAGACACAGTGCACCTAGAAACTTGGTTCCTGTCCTCTTTTTAACCTCTTAGTGTATATACAAAGGCTATGGTGGTTGTTTTCCTTAATAGAAATTTTCCATTCTTTTTTAAAAATCATTTTTATGTCTCAATTATGGTTGACATACAATATTAGATTAATGATTAGACATTACATAACTAAGTGATCAACCTGATAAATTTCACACCTGACACCGTACAAAGATATTAGAATATTATTGATTATATTCCCTATGTTGTACTTTACCTCCTCCCATAACTATTCTGTAACTATAAATTTGTACTTCTTCATCCTTTCACCTTTTTGCCTATTCTCCCAATCTACCTCCTATCTGGCAACTATCAAAATTTCTCTATATCTATGAGTCTGTTACTATTTTACTTCATTTGTTTTTTGGGTTTTTTTAGATTCAATCATTGACATATATGTATTTATTGTCATTTTATTGTTCAAATTTTTTATCTTTTTTTTTCTTTTTCTTATAGAAGATCCTTTAACATTTCACACCATACTGGTTTAGTAGTGATGAACTCCTTTAGCTTCTTCTTGTCTGGGAAGCTTTTTAACTGTTCTTCAAGTCTGAATGATAGCTTGGCTGGGTAGAGAGAGTAATCTTGGTTGTAAGCCCTTGCTTTTTATCAATTTAATCAGCAATTAATTGCTCTACAATTTAATCTTGCCAATCCCTTCTGGCCTGCAAATTTTCTATTGTGAAATCAGCTGACAGTCTTATGGAAGCTCCCTTGTAGACAACTAACTGTTTTTCTCTTGCAGCTTTTAAAATTATCTTTGTCTTTAACTTTTTCATTTTAATTTTGATGTGTCTTAGTGTGGGCCTCTTTGGGTTCATCTTGTTTGGGACTCTCTGAGTTTCCTGGACTTGTATGTCCATTTCTTTCATCAGGTAAGTGAAGTTTTCTGTCATTATTTTTTCAACTAGGTTTTCAATTTCTTGTTCCCTCTTTTCCTTCCTGTACCCCCTTGATGCAAATCTTGGTACACTTGAAGTTGTCCCAGAGGCTCCTTACATTAACCTCCTTTTTGGGGGATTCTTTTATCTTTTTGCTGTCCTGATTGGGCGTGTTTTGCTTCCTTACATTCCAAATCACTGATTTGATTCTCAGCTTCAACTCTACTGTTGATTCCCTGTAAATGATTCTTCATTTCAGTTAGTGCAGCCTTAATTTCTGACTGGTCATTTTTTATGCTGTTGAGGTTCTCACTAAGTTCATTGAGCATCCTTATAAGCAGTGTTTTGAACTCTGCATCTAGTAGATTAGTTGTCTCCATTTTGTTTAGTTCTTTTTCTGGAGTTTTGTACTGTTCTTTCATTTGGGACATGTTTCTTTATCTCCTCATTTTGGCATGTTTGGTGTGTTTATTTCTATAATTAGGTAGAGCTGCTATGTCTTCCAGGCTTGGCAGAGTGTCCTAATATGGTAGGTGTTCTAGGTGTTCTATAGGTTCCAGTGGGAACCTATAGGGACACAGCCTCCCTGATCACCCAAGTTGTGCATTCGAGGTTTGTCCCCCACCCCCCAGTGTGGTCTGTGTATACCCTTCTTTTATAGTTGAGACTTTATTACTGTTGGTATGTCAATGGGATGGATTTACCCCCATGCCAATCAGCTACAAGGACTGACTGCAACCACCAACCACTGAGCTCTGACCACCAAGCTCCAATCACCATTGAAGATCAATTGTGCAGGGACACACTCAACAGAGCAGGACTTACTTCAATGGGGCTCTGGTGCCTGCTGAGTCTGCCCCTTGAGTGTGTTGCTTGTGGAGTTGGTTGGGTAGTGATGCTTCGACATGGTCTAAAGGTGCTTACTGGGTGCACTGGCCCTGGGGCCTCCCAGGAGGTGCAGGCCACAGTCAGCCATCACCTGTATTCTGCTCTGGACCACCTGGCATGAGCTACAAAGTGATCTGCAGATGGCTGCTACTTGTGCTGGGCTTGGAGGTGCTCAGGTAAGGCCACACTGTGAACCAAGGCTGGCTGCTGTTAGTGCCGGGCTTAGGGCCACTTAATGAGAGGTATTCGGCATGCTGAAGCTAGATGCTTCTTGTTTGATAGATTTTTAAAAGAAAATCTGAAGCATGAGCACAACAAAGCCATTCACATGGAAAAGCCACTGGAAAAACAGCATGGGTAGGCCTGAAAGTTGGGTGGAGCAGGGCCTCAGGAAACCATCAGGGCAAACTGTGTGAGCCAGGTTGATGGAATTTCAGATATGGTGCCTGCCTGTGGGCTCTGTAGGGTGAAAGCTCATCAAAGGCACAATGGCCTCTACTAGCACTTATGTCTGGGAGAAAGATGTCCCTCCAGCTCTTGCCCTGATGCTAGACAATTCAGTTCCTCCCCATATGTCCCTTTTGAGCTGCTGCTCCAGTGCTAGAGCTCAGAGCTAAGAGTTAAGTCTGTGTAAGGGCCCTTTAAGAGGAATTGCCTGGGATTCCAGCATCCCTCTGTTTCCCTCAGCCTCAATCTCCCCTGGTTTTTGCAGCCAGAAGTTATAAGGACTACTCTTCATGGCAATGGAACCCTGAACTGGGAGCTTGGAGTGGGGTTGGGGCCCCTCGCTCCTCGGGGAGGACCTCTGCAGCAGAGAGATCCCTCCCAATTTTTATCTGCCAGATGTGGGTATGGGACTAGCCCTCACATCTCTGCCCCTCCTACTAGTCTCTATGTGTTTCTTCTTTCATTTCCTAGTTGTAGGACTTCCATTCAGCCAGTTTTCAGGCAGTTCTGAATAATGATTGTTGTGTAGTTTAGTTTTAATTCTGATGTGGCTGTGGAAGGAGGCAAGTGTTTACCTAAGCCACCATCTTTTTTTTTTTTTTTTAATTTATTTCAGAGAGGCAAGGACAGGGAGAAAAAGATAGAAACATCAATGATGAGAGAGAATCATTGATTGGCTGCCTCCTGCATGCTCCCTACTGGGGATCGAGCCCGCAACCCAGTCATGTGCCCCGACCGGGAATCGAACCGTGACCTCCTGGTTCGTAGCTCAATGCTCAACCACTGAGCCACGCTGGCTGGGCTAAGCCATCATCTTTACTGGAAGTTTCCCATTCTATTTTTTAATAGACTATATTTTACCTAATGTTATTTGTTTTAAACCTGGGATAAAGGTAATTGTCGAGTATCAAACACGACAGTCTCAGTGAGGCATTCTATCCCCACCCTGCATTTTCTTTCTCCAAACCCAAAGAACCAAATGCGTGGCAGAGAAAGAAGATAGCCCCACTGTAATTTCAGAACCCCAGTGATCTCAGCAGAGCTGCTAGATAAAATTTCTATCCAGCACCAAAGACAGGACAGTAGCACAACTGAATAGTTGTTTTGTAATGAACAAAAATCCCTTGCAAATGGGAAACCAGAGTCTCCAACCTAAATAACCTTGAAAATGACCCCAATTATTCCAGGAATCTGAGAACCATGGGTCCATGTGACAAGGGACAAACCCCTGCCTCATTTTCCTGAATATTTCTAGGAAACTGTCAGTTCCATTATACATAACATCATGGTTAAGAACACAGACTTGAGCTGGACTTGAGTGGTTTGAATCTAAGCTTCACCACTTCAGAGCTGTGTGACCTTGGGCAAGTTACTTAACCCCTCTGTTTCTGCATCTGGAATATGGGCCAATAACACCACCTATCTACAAGGTTGTTAGGCAGATTTAAATAAGTTAACACATGTAAAATATTCAAAATAGTACCTGGCACATAGTGAGTGGTCAGTAAAGTTTGACTATTATTTTTATTACAAGACTCTTTGAGGAAAAATAAACTAGTCCTAGAAAAAAAATGAAAAAAGTATTTACAATGAAGCAAGACATGAAAAATACTTTTAAGAAATAATTTAACAAAGAATACAAAATTGTTTTCATACACTCAGCTTTGTAAGTAATATGGAAAAAATAAAGACTAGAAAGAAATATAATAAAATATGTAAAAATTACCTTTGATTACTGGTAAGTTTTCTGGTTGTTTTAATACTTTCTATACTCTCCAAATCTTCTATAATGTGCATGTATTGTGTCTGTAATTAGGACAACAGAACAACGCTACAATAATGGTGGGGCTTCGTTAGGGCAAGACAGGGCAGGGCTATTCAGAGAGGCGTGGGGTTCGTCCCCTTCGGTTTGCCAGGAGTCTCCGGTGTCCTGTTGTGAAGTTTCATGCCCTTTTCCAGTAACAGCAACTCAATTGCTTTTGGCAAGCCAAACCTTGATTAGAATTCTAAGGCTCGGTACCTGCCTTCTAGGAAGAAGTTTCTGAAAAATTGTTCTTCATATTATGGACAGGCTAATGAATATCTCAGACCCTCTCCACAGAGGAGTTCAGCCCCTGACACAGTTTCACAGGCAGTGTCAGGGGTCCTTGTCTCTCCTCCCTCCCCAGGTAGAGAAACCCATTCCAGGGCCCAGGATCCTTCTCTTTCCAGCACGCCCTTCCCTGGCACCCTGACTTGGTATAGTCCTGCTCTACGGTGTGGCTCCCAGGTGCCCTTCTCTCTGAGGACTTTCCCATCCAGCCATGATGAACCCTAGTGCAAGGAACACTGTGAGAGACACGCTGCTATGGGATTCTGCACAAGCACCTAGGCTCCTCTGAGACTCGGCTTTTGCTGAAAAAAAGATCCTATCAATCTAAAGCAGGGAGGTGTTAGGGTTAAATACAATTAAGAATGTAAATATTTTTATTTTATTCTGTTGATTCTGCCTGCCAGAGCTCATCACCTGAAACATACTATTTAACACACATACTGGCTAGGCAGCCAGGATGAACAGGGCAGCCAGTTCTCAAGGAGCTCAGGGACCCCTGGGAGATGAGCAGGTCAGTAATGATCATGTGATATTTGGGTGCTCTGGGAACAAAGAGGAGGGAACAGCAGTAGGGGCAGGAGAATCCTTCCCAGAGGAGATAGAGCTGAGCTGAGCTGGAGGTCAGCGCTTGTGGGATGGTCTGGAACGGGGAGGGGTTGCAGGCAGCATGGACAGCAATTATCAGGGCTCAACATAAAGTCTGGGTGGGACTATATATGCTTGTTCCCTCATAGATCCACAATAGAGGGCAGACATAAATATTCATCTTGGTAGCAAGAGCCACGCCTTGCAGAGTGCTGGCAAGTGGTACAGCCTGTGTGCGCTCCTTATTGAGTAAATGACTATGTGAGTGGATATGAGGGGGATCTGAAAGCTAGGTGAGAAGCAGCTTTAAATGTACAGCTGTTTACATTGAATTCTAAAGTACTCTGGGCAAAGGGGAACGTTTAGTAATATTCCTGTGCTTCTGTGGAGCTGGGCTCACTGCTGTCAGTGAAGAATTTCTGCCTCATCAGAGCTGGCTGTCCTAGATGAGCCCAGTTCTTAACATCCTGGATGAATGCACATGTGCCTCATTCCCTGGCAACTGTGGTGGAGAGTCTTTGAAACAACTGCATTCAGGCCTCTCCCCAGACCCTTTCCTGCTCATGTGTTCACCACAAGGACCCCTGGCCACACCCCCGGTGGTAGCAGTGAGCCCAGTGTCCCTCCTGTCTCTCACAGTGGGTGCATCCTGCCTTCCTGGAGATGGACACAGTCTTTTACTGCCTAGGAGCACTGACCACCCTGGCCTCTGTGGAAAGCTCCTGAAGACAGCCCCCGAGGGTGACTCTCGCCTACTCTAACTTTACTTCCTGCAGCCAAAGAACATGGTCACTGCATATGGTGTTAATGATGCCTTTGTGAGCAATCCGTCCCCGCTGAGAAACTGAATTGGGAAGATCAAATTGCACAAAGGTGTGTGCGAAAGGGGTTAGACATGTGCCAATTGTAAAATAATGAATTTCCTAGCTCAAAAAGATGTGTTTTCTTGAAGAAGCAGTCTGCCTTTTATTTTCATCATCTAAGAAAGAAATATGTCCAAGTTTACACCACTGTCAGCTTGCCTAAAAACTTTGCTGCAGAAGTAAACATATTGTAATTCTAAAATACAAATTTGAGGTTATATCTGAATCAGTAATACCGTGTGTTTTGCCAAACAAAACTAAGCAAAGTACTAAGCTAAAAAGGAAGAAAGTTTTGACACTGAAAGATTTGATTATTTGGGGGAAGGTTCGATATGAATTATGTCACATATAAGAGAAAAATATCTAAAGGTTCAAGGACATGCTTATCCTTATTGGACACTAGCACATGCCAGGCATTTTTAAATGCTCTATACATGCAGCAAATTTAGCCTTAACAATCCCTCTCTTCCATTTTTAGACGAGGAAACTGAGGCATAGAGGGGTTAAGTATGTCACAGGCTAAGAAGGCGAGAGGTTTAGATTTGAAATGGGCTGGCTCTGGAGGATGTGCCTTTGCCCACCATAACATATTCCTTAAAGAATCGTTAATGAAGTGAACCATGCTCGTTCCAAGAAATTGTAAGCAGATATTTTTAAATTATATTTTAGAAAAATATTTAATAACTAGAGGCATGGTGCACAAAAATTTGTGCACTGTGGCAGGGGCTGGGGTGGCGGGGGGGAGGTCTGTCAGCCCAGCCTGCCTCTTCTCACAGTCTGGGAGCCCTCAGGGGATGTCCTACTGGGGAGTCCCTCTGCGGGAGACAATTGGGCTGATCAGGGGAAGGTGCCACCCCCATTAGCCTACTGCTGCTGCCACTGCTGGCCGCCATAGCTGCGAGGCTTTGTCTGGATGGACGTCTGGAGAATGTCACCCTAATTAGCATATTACCCTTTTATTAGTATAGATGAGAAAATGCTGGTAACATAGTGTTACATAAAGGAACAAATGTATATACATAATAGCATAATCAGTGTCTATATATACCCACATATTTGCACATAGGTACATACACATGGCCATGCCTGGGTGCACACATACATATTTTTGGCATACATGTATAAGTAACCTATTAAGTCAGCAGTGATCACCTGGGTGAGGAATTTCTGATCGTTTTGTTTGTTTGTTTTTTTTAAAAAATATATTTCATTGATTTTTTACAGAGAGGAGGGGAGAGGGATAGAGAGTTAGAAACATCAATGAGAGAGAAACATCGATCAGCTGCCTCCTGCACACGCCCTATTGGGGATGTGCCCGCAACCAAGGTACATGCCCTTGACCAGAATCGAAACTGGGACCCTTTAGTCCGCAGGCCGATGCTCTATCCACTGAGCCAAACAGGCTAGGGCTGATCGTTTTTTAATTACTTTATATCTGTTCTCTTTCCCAAAACTTTTCACCCTGAGTATATATATTTTTCACATATCAGAAAAATGGTATTTTTAAATTGAGTTTTACAGATATTTGCCCTTGCCCAAGAGAGCCCTTGTTTGTACTAAAAGCAAAGGGGCCCGAGTGAGACCCCAAACGTCCTCGCCTCCACCTCCAAGAAGGAGTCAGGGCAGGGCCACGCAGTCCTCCCCGATCCACCCCGCGACCAGCTCCCTGGGGCCGGTGCCTACTTAGCGTTTAACCAGTCCCTGGGGTTCACAGGAGTTGCCATAGGGAGCCCCGGCTCGCCGTCAAAAGAACGGCGCCGGCGTGGTCTCCACTGCAGTAAGGGGGCGCTGGCGAAGGGGTGGGGGCGTCCTCGGGATCAGCACGGACCGCTCTCGGGTGAGGCTACATTACAGCGCTGGAGGTACGTGACCCTAGAGGGCAGCTGCGGCGCCCCACGTCCCCTGAACACTGCCCTCTGGGGAGCTGTCCCCCCGCGCGGCCTGCCCACCCTCCGGCTCACCTGCAGGGACATGGTAGTGCGCTCCACCGCTGCTGCACCCAGACGCTCGTTTCCCCGGACCCCAGCTCCCTCCGCTCTTTAAAGGCCGTCAGTCGGGGGGGGCGGGGCTGGGAGGTGAGTGGCACTCGCCCCGCCCGCTTGAGGCGCCCTCTGTGGTCCTCCTGCCTCCTGGATGCGCTGGGCTCTGGAGGATGGCCAGCTGCAAGTGCGGCGGCAACTGGAAAAGCGAAAGGAAGGGAATTTAAATGAGTTCTCCACTCAGGGCTCGCTGCCTGATTCTTTCTCAAGAGGCTGTTGGCAGGAAATCCGACGAGGCCTCCCTGCGCCCGGACCTCACTTATGATTCTTCTTTTTTTATGTATACCTCCATCCTCCCCATGATGCCTAGAACCCTGGACGGTAGACAGTCTTTGTTCAGACCTTGCACGTCTCCCCAGCTGCCTCTAGACACACTTCATCAGGAGTGAAAAAGGCTGGTAATTTGGGTCTTTTCTTTGTAAAGCAGAAACACATTCTGAACACGTGCTGCAACCACGCTAACTTTCACAGGCACAAGACTACAGACTGACCGCATCGTTTTCTGGGGGGAAATCAGTGTCACTCCAAGTCTGCAGCCACACAGAATGGGATTGTGTTCCACATTGATTAAATTTTCAAAGAGCTGGGACCGCATTTCTCGGTCATATGAGGAGTTCATTTACAGCTTTGTTTAAATAGGAACATTGTGCAGCGAGGTGACAGGGTAACAGGAAGAATCCACAAAGTCAGGGTCAAGAAAGTTACTAATTTGAAACGTCTAAGGATACAACGATGTCTAACAATGCAAGGGACAGAGAAGAAAAGCCTCAACACATTTTAGCAAAATTACATTTTAAAAATATTTGCTACTTTTTCATGTAAATCCCTTGGTTTGTAATTTTCTCCTTGAAAATACTTTCATAGAGATATCAGTTGAATTTCCAAGGTAAGAACAAAAAGCAAATGTCAGAAAAACTTAGTGGGCACGATTTTTGTGTTTTTATTTTCTAAATTCCTGGGCGCTGGGCAATACACACTGGGTTCAAAGGCAAACGGCAGCTTCAGAAAAGTGAAATAAGCAGCTTCACAGGCAAAAAACAAAACAAAAAAACAACAACAACAACAACAAAAAAAACGCAAAGGGAGTTTATCACTACCAAACCAGCAATGCAAGAAATGCTAAAGGGACTGGTATAAAAATAAGAAATCAAAAGGGAAGAAGGAACACAGGCATAAAAAATAAAAATGGCTACAAACAAGTACCTATCAATAATAACTTTAAACATAAACCAACTAAATGCTCCAATCAAAAGTGGCTGAATGGATAAAAAAATATGACCCATATATATGATGCCTATAAGAGACCCACCTCAGAAAAAGGGACTCACACAGAATGAAAGTGAAGAGATAGAAAAATATCTTTCAGGAAAATGGAAATGAAAAAAAAGCTGGGGTAGCAATACTTATATCAGACAAAATAAACCTCAAAGTGAAGGCCATAACAAGAGATAAGGAAGGCCACTTCATAATACTAAAGGGATCTAAACAACAAGAGGACATAACCCTGGTAAACATATTTGCACCCAATGCAGGAGCACCCAAATACATAAAAAACCTCCTGGAAGATATCCAGGGAGAGATTGACAACAACACACTCATAGTAGGGATGTTAATACCCCATTGACATCACTGTATAAATCCTCTAGACAAAAAATCAGTAAAGAAACAGCAATCCTAAATGAGTCACAAGATCAGATGAACTTAATTGACATCTTTAGAACATTTTATCCCAAGCCATGGAATATACAGTCTTCTCAAGTGCACATGGGACATTTTCAAAGGTTGACCACATATTGGGATACAGGCAAAGTCTCTCCAAATTCAAGAAGATTGAAATCATATCAAGCATCTTCTCAGACCACAATGGCATAATCTATAACAATAAAAGCATAATATGTATCTGACTGAATGGCCAAAGAGCAGACGACCACCTGGATGACCACTCTATGACACCCACTAGCACCAGGCCAGCCAAGGCGAGTGCGATGTGACTGGTCGGGGGCCTGGTCATTGCCCCATGATTTCCCTGCAGAGGGAGGCCCAAGACACTGGCCAGCAGGGCCATCAATCAATCAATTGGAGGGCTCCATGATCGCCCCAAAGAGGAAGGCGCAGGCCACTAACCGGCAGGCTGTGGTGGGTGGGCAGGGTCTCCCTCTGTGGAGAGATCCATTGAGGAGCCTTGACGGGGTGGGCAGGGCCTACCTTTTTGGGGTGATCGTTTGTGGGGCTCCCGGACAGTGTGAGAGGGCGCAGGCAGGGCTGAGGGACCCCCGACCCCGAATGCACAAATTTTGTGTACTGGGCCTCTAGTATTAGAAATAAACTACAATAAAAACAATGAAAAAAAGTTCAAACACTTGGAAGCTGAATAGCATGCTATTAAACAATGATTGGGTTACCAAAAAGATCAAAGAAGAAATTAAAAACATCCTGGAAACGAATGACAATGAAAACAAAACAATTCAAAAATCTATGGGACACAGTGAAAGCAGTCCTGAGAGGGAAGTTTATACCTCAGGCCTACCTCAAAAGACAAGAAAAAATGGAAATAAATTATCTACTCTACAACTTAAAGAATTAGAAAGAGAGCAACAAGAAAAGCCCAGAGTGAGCAGAAGGAAGGAGATAATAAAGATCAGAGCAGAAATAAGTGACATAGAGACAAAAAAATAATACAGAAGATCAATGAATCAAAGAGCTGGTTCTTTGAAAGGATAAACAAGATTGATTTTCTTGTTTATTCTAGTCAGCCTCACCAAGAAGTAAAGACAGAGGACCCAAATGAACAAAATCAGAAATGAAAGAGGCGAAATAACAACAGACCCCACAGAAGTACAAAGGATTGTAAAAAAAGAAAAAAGAAAAACTATGAACAATTCTATTCCAAAAAACTAGACAACCTAGAGGAAATAGACTTGTTCCTAGAAAAATACAACCTTCCAAAACTCAATAAGGAAGAATCTAAAAACTCAATAGGCTGATAACTATGAAGGAAATGGAAGCAGTCATCAAAAAGCTTCCAGCAAACAAAAGCCCAGGGCCAGACAGCTTCACAGGGCAGTTTTACCAGACAGTCAAAGAAGAACTAAAACCTATCCTCCTCAGACTATTCCAAAAAATTCAAGAGGAAGAAATACTTCCAAGCTCATTCTATGAAGCCAGCATCACCCAAATACCAAAACTAGATAAAGACAACATAAGAAAGAGAACTACAGGCCAATATCCCTCATGAATATAGATGCCAAAATCCTAGCAAGTCAGATCCAGCAGTACATCAGAAAGATCATACACCATGACCAAGTAAGATTTATCCCAGGGATGCAAGTATAGTACAGTTTCTGCAAATCAATAAATGTGATACATCATATAAACAAATTGAGAGATAAAAACCACATAGTCATATCAATTGATGCAGAAAAAGCATTTGCTGAAAAATACCCTCAGCAAAGTGGGAATAGAGAGATCATACCTCAACATAATAAAAGTCTTATATGACAAACCCACAGCCAACATCATACTCAATGGGTAAAAACTAAAACCGTTTCACCTAAGAACAGGAACAAGACAAGGATGCCCACTTTCACCACTCCTGTAAATCATAGCACTGGAAGTGCTAGTCATAGCAATTAGACAAGAAGAAGAAATAAAAGGTATCCAAATTGGAAAAGAAGAGGTAAAACTATCATTATTCACAGATGACATGCTACTGTACATAGAAAACCCTAAAGACTCCATCAAAAAACTTCTAGACTTAATAAATGAATTCAGCAATGTAGCAAGATACAAAATTAATGCCAAGAAATCTATGGCATTTTTATACACCAAATAGTGAACTTATAGAAAGAGAGATTAAAAAAAAAACAATTCCATTTACCTTGCACACAAAAAATTAAGATGCCTAGTAATAAACTTAACTAAGGAGGTAAAAGACCTGTACTCAGAAAACTACAGGACACTGAAAACAGAGATAGAGCAAGACATAAATAGATGGAAGAACATACCATGTTCATGGATTGGTAGAATCAACATCATTAAAATGTCCATACTACCCAAAGCAATCTATAGATTCAATGCACTCCTAATTAAAACACCAATGGTATATTTCACAGACCTAGAACAAACTCTCCAAAAATTCACCTGGAATAAAAAAAGACCCCGAATAGCTGCAGCCATCCTGAGAAAGAACAAAGTAGGTGGGATCTCAATACCAGATATCAGGCTGTATTACAAAGCCACTGTTCTCAAAACTGCTTGGTACTGGCACAAGAACAGACATATAGACCAATGGAATAGAATAGAAAACCCAGAAATCGACCCAAACCACAATGCTCAATTAATATTTGACAAAGAAGGCAAGAACATACAATGGAGTCAAGACAGTCTCTTCAATAAATGGTGTTGGGAAAATTGGACAGATACATGCAAAAAAATTATGCTTGACCACCAACTTACACCATACACAAAAATAAACTCAAAATGGATAAAGAACTTAAACATAAGATGGGAAACCATAAAAATCTTAGAGGAATCCACAGACAGCAAAATCTCAGACATATGCCGAAGCTCTATCTTCACAGATACAGCTCCGAGGGCAGCCGTGGGCAAACTACGGCCCGCGGGCCCGATCCGGCCCGTTTGAAATGAATAAAACTAAAAAAAAAAAAGACCGTACCCTTTTATGTAATGATGTTTACTTTGAATTTATATTAGTTCACACAAACACTCCATCCATGCTTTTGTTCCAGCCCTCCGGTCCAGTTTAAGAACCCATTATGGCCCTCGAGTCAAAAAGTTTGCCCACCCCTGTCCTAGGGCAATGGAAACTAAAGAGAAAATAAACAAATAGGACTACATCAAAATAAAAAGCTTCTGCACAGCAAAAGAAACTATCAACAAAACAACTAGAAAGACCACTGCATGGGAGAACATATTTGCCAATGATATTTCTGATAAGGGTTTAATTTCCAACATTTATAGGGAACTCATACAACTTAACAAAAGGAAGATAAACAATCCAATCAAAAAAATGGCCAACAGACATAAATAGATACTTTTCGAAAGAGGACATACAGAAGGCCAAGAGACATATAAAAACACTAGAGGCCTCGCACATGAAATTCATGGGTGGGTATAGTCTGTAGGCCTGGCCTGTGATTAGGGCCATCTTCCCCGACTGCTGGCAGCTGGCCCTGCCCCCCGCCACCACCCATCTCCGGTTCCCCATTTGCCACTGGGCGATTGGAGCCTGCCGGCCAGTAGGGAGGGACCAAGAAATGGTCAGTGTGCCTCACGGTGACTGGTTGAACGATCATTCTGGTCGTTCTGCCATTTGGTCAATTTGCATATTACTCTCATATATATTTAGATGTTCAAAGTCACTAATTATTGCAGAGAGGCAAATCAAAACAACAATGAGGTACCATCTCACACCTGTCAGACCTGTCAGAATAGCTATCATCAACAAATCAACAAATGACAAGTGCTGGTGAGGGAAACCTTGTGCACTGCTGGTGGGAATGCAGACTGTGGAGAACAGTATGGAGTTTCCTCAAAAAACTAAAAATGGAACTCCCATTTGACCCAGTGATCCCACTTCTAGAAATATATACCAAGAAACTAGAAACACCAATCAGAAAGGATATATGCACCCCTATGTTCATAGCAGCACAATTTACAATAGCTAAGATTTGGAAACAGTCTAAGTACCCATCAGTAGATGAGTGGCTTAAAAAGCAGTGGTACATCTACACAATGGAATACTATGCTGCTGTAAAAAAGACGGAACTCCTACCATTTGCAAAAGCATGAATGGACCTGGAGAGCATTATACAGTTGGAGAAAAATAAATATCACATGATCTCACTCATTTGTGGAATATAATGAACAACATAAACTGATGAACAAAAACAGATCCAGAGACAGAGAAGCATCGATCAGACCGTCAAAGTTCAGAGGGAAGGCAGGGGAGGGTGGGAGTAAGGGGGAGAGATCAACCAAAGGACTTGTATGCATGCATATAAGCATAAGCAATGGACATAGACACTAGGGGAGTGAGAGCAAGAGTGGTGAGGTGGTGGGGATAATAGGGGGATAAGGACAGATATGTAATAACTTAATCAATAAAGCAAATTTTTAAAAAATACCAGGCACTTATATTTGTACCTCAATTGTACCTTTCCAAGTAATACTGTACTGTTGATGCCTAAGATAGGAAATTCAATTTAGCGGCTGAGGTTAGGCAGGTATTTATGATGTTTCCCTGAAAAGGACAAAAAATTGTTCTATCCTAACTGTAATTGAAAAATAAATAAATAAAATGGTTCTATCTTGTTCAAAGAGGAGTAGATGAGGTAGAAAGAATAATCTCTTTAGGAAGTAGCGCAGGTGTTTCACAATTAATATTCAGATGCTATATCCAGCCATGCTTGTCTTGCCTGCATGCTGGAAACCCGCCCTGCTTCGTGCCTGTGATTGGAACTACATAATTTTTACTGAGATAACTCTTTTCTGGCCTTGACACTAAACCTCTCTGACCTGCTCAGGCAACAGTCTGCCTTGCTTTGGGCCACTATCCAGAGCAAGTTGAGGCTCCCCTCTAAAGTTTTCAGGTCCTTATAATTATGTAACATTTCCTGACCACCCTCACAGTCCACCCTATTCAGAGCAGCAGCAGCAGCCAGAATTTCAGGCAAAAATGTTTATTTTATTATTTTATATATATATATATTTTAAATATATTTCCCTCACCCACTGCCAAGTTGTGGAAGGTACTAAAGTTGGATGAGGCTTTATATAAACCTGACTTGTTCATTGATGGCCAATTGAAGGATATCCTGTGTACATTAAACTGGGATTGAGCTATGGAACAATACTTATTTATTTGTTCATTCATTCATTGCTCATCTACATAATTAAAATTTACAAAATCTCTGTGTGTTTTTGTTTTTGTTTTTGTTTTTAAAGGATCACTCTTGCTCTGACTGGTGTGGCTCAGTTGGTTGAAGTGTCATCCCATACGTGGGAAGGTCTTGGGTTCTATTCCCGGTCAGGGCATATACCCAGGTTGCAGGTTCAAACAGGGCATGTACAGGAGGCAACCAATGTTTCTCTCTCTTCCTCTTTCTCCCTTCCTTTCTCTATAAGATCAATAAAATTATGTCCTTGGGTAAGGAAATAAATAAACAAACAAAAAATAAATAAAGGATCAGTCTTGTGGAAAATAGATTACAAGGGAACAAGGTTGGAAGCAAGATCCTTACTGTCATTATAATCCAGGGAAGAACTTAGGGTGCTTCAAACTCAGGTGGTAGCAATGGAGGTAGTGAGAAATAGTTCAGATTCTGGGTATATTTTGAAGGTAGTCAACAGGAGTCCCTGATAGAGTCTACATGGGGTGTGAAAGAAAAAGAGGAGTCAGGATAACTATAACATTTTTGACCTGATTGGTTGGGTTGGTGGCAAAGATCAGAAGTTCAGTTTTGGACCTGCTACTTTTGAGATATCAGACATCCAAGTGGAGATGTCAAGTAGGCAGTTTGATATCCAAGTCTAGTCTGGGTTGGGTATACGAATCTGGGACTCATGGACATAGAGATGGTATTAGACCGTGAGACTGGATGGCCCAAGAAACTGAATGTATATAGAGGAGAAAAGGGAAGAGGACTGAAGATTGAACCATGGCAAATTCCAGCCTTAAGAGTTCAGGGAGAAGGAGCAAAGAAGACAAAGAAGTGACAATTAAAGAAACAGAAGAGAGAAAGAGAGAGAGAGAGAGAGAGAGAGAGAGAGAGAGAGAGAGAGAGAATGAGAATGTGGTGTCCCAGAAATCAAGTCAAGAGAGAATAGCAAGTGAGAAAATATATTAAATTAGATGAGGATTGAGAGTTAATGATTGGATCTAGGTTATTGTTAAGATCATTGATGACTTGAAGAGAAGTTTTAATGCAGTGATGGAGGGCAAAGCCTCATTACAGTGGTTTTAAGAGAAAATTTCAATAGCAATTATAGAATAGTTTTTGGGTGCTGTTTGTTTATCCCTCCACCTATATCACTGTCTTTATTAAATCCTCCCAATTGTGTTCTTCAGGAAGAGTTCTTTTTGTCACTTTGCTCTTGTATGTAAACTTTAACATCCATGAGTCAAGTTCCACAAAAGAAAATTCTTGAAGTTTTCTTGGAATTGCATTAAAACTCCACATCAATTGGGTGGGGGTAGGGAGGCAGGTATCTTTTAAAATATTCATCTTTATTGTTAAAAGTATTACAGATGACCCTTCTTTTATCCCCAATTGACCCCCTCCTCCCCACTCCTGCCCCCCTCCCCAGGCCTTCACCACCCTATTGTCTGTCTCCATGGGTTATGCATATATGCATATAAATTCTTTGGTTAATCTCTTCCCCTCCCCCCCAACCCCCCAACCCCCAACCCACACAAGAATCCTCAGTTTGTTGCATTCTTCCTTATTTCTGGCTCTATTTTGTTTGTCAGGTTTATTTTTTGTTCATTATATTCCATATATAAGTGAGATTATGAGATACTTGTCTTTCTCTGATTGGCTCATTTCATTGAGCATAATCATCTCTAGGTCCCTCTATGCTGTCTCATTGTATCAGTGAAAATTCTATGTTTTCTTCTAGGATGTTTATGGTTTCACAACTAAATATTTAATTTTTTTTCCATTTTGAGTTTATTCTTGTGTATGATGTACGTTGGCAGTCTGATTTAATTTTTTTTGCATGTTCCTGTCCAATTATCCTAATACCATTTATTGAAGAGACTGTCTTGACTCCATTGTATGCTCTTGCCTCCTTTGTCAAATATTAATTAAGCATAATAGTTTGGGTGGATTTCTGGGTTCTCTGTTCTGTTCTATTGATCTAAATGCCTGTTTCTGTGCCAGTACAGGGCTGTTTTGATTACAGTGTGTTGGACTTACTGCTGACCTTAGAGTTAAGGTGTCCCAAGGTGAACTTAAAATTAGAAAAAGCTGGTGAGAAGCTTGGCCCAAATCATCTCAAAAGAAAGACACTTCCTGAATTCACTGGATGAACTGATCTTTATAATGGAATCAAAACACAGTGCCAACCAAATATAAAAATAACAACAAACACTAACAAACCAAATAAAATAAAAATGATAAAAAGAAGTTTAAAAAGGACAAAAATGAGAAAAAAGAAAAAGAGTAAAGAAAAAAAGGGAAAATGAAAAATAAATAACAAAATAGACAAAAACCTCATCATGTCAAGGAGAAACTTGGGTCAGATTTCTTCCTGTCATTAAAACCAGCTTCTTGAGCTATAAAAACAACATAATGTGGGCCCCGCCAGGAACTTAAAAAGGGGCTTGAAATTTCATAACAATGGCTCTTTATGAGGCCAGTCCAAGAAATGGACCCATCAAAGCTGGATTGTCTATTGTAGTTTACTTTCTGGACTCTAGAATACTTTACTCTTTTAATAAATTATTGAGGATCCCAAAGAGCTTTTTGGTTAGATGGGTTATGGCTATCAATATTTATCTTATTAGAAATGAAAATCCAATGCTACAGTTGCCTTTTCATTTCCAGTTTGAAAAGCTATAATACTTTTTGGTGTTGAAGAGCTCATACTGTGTACACACACAAAAAGTTATATATGAAGTAAACGGCATTTTTCTTTTTTTATTTTATATATATATTTTTATTATTGCATATATGTCCTCATC
>NW_006291969.1:282519-297840 GCF_000327345.1 Myotis davidii
TTGTATTTTTTCTTTTTTCCCCTTTATTGAATAAGATATTACAAATGTGTCCTTATCCCCCCAATGTCCCCTCATCCCCCCAATCCTGCCCTCACCTTCACCCCCTGTTGTCCCTATGTCCATGTTAGGCTTATATGCACGCATATAAGTCCTTTGGTTGATCTCTCCCCCTTACCCCCACCCTCCCCTACCTTCCCTCTGAGGTTTGACAATCTGATCGATGCTTCCCTGTCTCTGGATCTGTTAAAGCTGCATTTTTCAAAGAATTTTTTTAAAAAAGATTAAATTTTTCTGCCTGTTTGATATTCCTTCCTGCTTTGTGACATTTTCTGTGATGAGTTTAACATTACTTTACTTGTCACTAATCAGAAATGTTAGCTTTTTTTCGTAAATCTAACTGGTTTAAATGCTAGATCAAATACTACAATATGGTTATCCATTTCTGATATATGGTTTCATGTGATTGGTTGAATTTGTTTATGGTCTGACTGGTCTAAACATCTGTCAATGATGAAGTTTCACAAAATGCAAGGATGGTAATCAGGGTCAGCAAAAACACTCATATTTGTGTTGTTTATAAGAAATGAATCTATTACTGCTATCAGCTTCATTACAAACAGGTCTGTAGGCAGACAATCAAAACAAGAGTCTTAATACTTTCTGACTAAGCAATAAAATGAAGCCATCTATATAATAATAAAGTTATAAATTCAGTGATGTCAGAATATTGAATTAGTGATTACAATGCTTGTGATTATATTACAACTTTAGATAAGTAAAGTTAGGATGTTCTAAGAGAACTCCTTGCAACAAAACTATCCAGGACCGCCCAGCCGGTGTGGCTCAGTGACTGAGCATCAACCTATGAACCAGGAGGTCATGGTTTGATTTCCGGTCAGGGTGCATGCCTGGGTTGTGGGCTTGATCCCCAGTGTGGGGTGAGCAGGAGTCAGCTGACCAATGATTCTCTTTCATCATCATCATCATCATCATTATCACATCATCATTCTCTCTCTCTCTCTCTCTCTCTCTCTCTCTCTCTCTCTCTCTCTCTCTCTTTCTCTCTTTCCCCCTTCCTCCTTCCCTCTCCCTTCCTCTCTGAAATCAATAAAAATATCTATGTGTTTTTTTTTAAAAAACTACCCAGGACCATTTTACTGTCAACATATTTCAGGAAAAAGACTATACCTGACAGGAGGCACTTTTACCTTAATTTGGTTGACTATCGATACTTTTAGAATATTCAGAGTAAAGGTCCATAAATATCTTGCAGCTTCACACAACCTAGCAAGACATAATGACTAGTTCAGGGCTTCAACTTCTCAAAGCACCACTGGCAACAATCTCTCATTTGTTTTAATATTCCTCAGTAAACTTGTGAAATTTTTAGCCTTTAGTTTCAATAACAATATGTAACCAGGACTGAATTAAAGTATATAGGGCTTGTAATTTTGTCTCCACTCTGCTCTTTTGGTTATAATATTGCATGTGTCTTACCTATTAATATCCACTTAATGTATTCTGCAACTGAGCCCCAGAAAACAATATGTCTTTCTCCTGGGGAAGCCACTGCTCCCAACTTAGAAGCCACCTCCTCCCATTTTTGTCAACAACCCTACTTCTGCTTAGTTGTGGAGCCCAAAGATGCTCAGGGAAGGTGGGTCCACCTTCAGGAGAAAAATCATAGTTGGCCGAAGCCGGTCTTGCTTGACTCATTCACCTCTGCAGTGACTGGTTTAGGCGTGGGCTTATGGCCAATTCTGTCCAATAAGCCACTAAGGGAAGTATGCTGGGGCTTCTTCAATTTTTTCTTTCTGGTAAAAAGAAAGAAATTCACGAGGCAAAACTTACTGCCTTATACAAGGTATTGTGTAGGATGTGATGATTGGAATTGTGACCTTGTGAGGACAAGCTTGAGGGCAAATGCCAATATTCTGAGGATGGCAAATGGAAATATAGAAAGCCCTTGGAGTTCTGATGAACTGCTGTGTAGCCAAATGAGCCAGTTCTGGAAAACCTCCAGACTTCTGTGACAGATAATCACCCCTATTGAATATCCACTTTCAGTAGGATGCTTTGAAAGCATCATCATCATCCCTTCAACTGGGTGGAAATACATGCACCTTTAGACTATATTTAACACAGCGGCACATGTGGGTATGAAGAAGCACAGTCTATGCAACAGGGTTTTCCCCACTTTCCTTTTTGGCAAATAGGCTCTTTACTGTGCTCCCGCCCAAGGCTTCCTGTCAAGTGAGGGACTGACCATCTCTGGGACCACAGACAAGTACTGTTTGTGTATATGGTTCAATATATATAACATAAAGTTTATTATTTTAACTATTATTAAGTGTGCAATCCAGTGGAATTAAATACATTCACAATACCGTTTTACCACCACAACTATCTACTTCCAAAACTTTTTCATCTTCCCCAACAGAAGCTCTATATCAGTGATGACGAACCTATGACACGCGTGTCAGAGGTGACACGCGAACTCATTTTTTTGGTTGATTTTTCTTTGTTAAATGGCATTTAAATATATAAAATAAATATCAAAAATATAAATCGTTGTTTTACTATGATTGCAAATATCAAAAAATTTCTATATGTGATATGGCACTAGAGTTAAGTTAGGGTTTTTCAAAATGCTGACACGCCGAGCTCAAAAGGTTCGTCATCACTGCTCTATACCCATTAAATAATAGTTTCCCATCCCTTCTTCCTCTCAGTCCTGGTAACCTCAATTCTACTTTCTGTCAGTATGAGTTTGCCTATTCTTGGTAGCTCATATAAGTTCAATCATACAATATTTGTCATTTTGTGACTGACTTATTTCTCTTTGCATAATGTTTTTCAAGATTCATCCATGTTGTAGCATGTGTCAGTACTTCATTCTTTCTTTTATGGCTGAATAATGTCCCGCTGTGTGTATATATCACACTTCGTTCATACGTTCATCTATTGATAGGTGCTTTGAGTTGTTTCTACCGTTTAGCTATTGTGGATAATGTTACTATGAGCATTGGCATATAAGTATCTGTCCAGTGCCAGCTTTCAATTCTTTGGATTATACAGGAGTGAGCAAAAGTAGGCATGTTTTTTCCCCCTCAAATCACCCTCATCCCCCATTTATCTTTCTCTGTGTGTGTGCCACTCCCTTCTGGATCCTCCATTTATCTTGATTTTTATGGAGCTGGGGATTCTCACAGGGATTCCGTGAAGATGAGGGCACTCGGCCGGGGTTAGGTGTGGCATCCCTTAGGCAAGCCAAATACGGAAAAGCGGGGGGAGAGAGGGGACTGCACTGCCAGGCGCTGAAAAGTAGAAATTGGGTCCGAGAGAAGGTGGCAGGTGAGAGGACCAGCTTCAGGAGACAATTGGCGTCGGACTGACTCCCAGATCCGGCAGTCCAGCCAGCTAGCGGCGGGTTACCGTGGCAACCATGAGATCTCGCGAGACAGACATCGCGCCTGCGCAGCGCTGCTGTCGGCCCCTCTCCGGAGCCTCCCGCCTCCACCCGGCTCTCGAACTCCAGGTGTTTACAGCTCGGTCCTCCTGCTGACCCTCTCGGCCGCGGTGGCAGTGAGCCGACTTTTTTTGCTGTGAGTAACGCAGAAGGATGAAGTGCGGGGCTCCGTGAGCGTGTGGGAGGCGGAGCCGGCAGGGCGGGGGCTGTGCGCACGCGCACGGCGGACCGGCCGGGAGTGGCTCTGAGGCCATTCTCTGCTTTCCTCCGGGTCGATCACTGTGTTTGGTAGATGTCACCTCTTAGCCTCTTTAATTAGCATGTATTTCTGTCCATCCCCACTGCAGCTACTCATCTACAGGCCACCATCATTTCTTTTTATTTTTTTTAAAAAATATATTTTTATTGATTTCAGAGAGGAAGCGAGAGGGGGAGAGAGAAACATCAGTGATGAGAGAGAATCACTGAGCGGCTGCCACCTGCACGCCCCTCACTGGGGGAGAGCCCTTCATTCCGCAGCCAGCGGGGTAGGGCGCAGCATCATTTCTTACTAGAACTTCTCGCTGGAAGGCCCTCGAGGGCCTTCGCCACCTGGTCCTTACCCACCTTCCCTAGTATCTCACTCCTCTCCCTAGCATCTGCCCCTGACACTGACTTACCTCCTTTAATGCTGTTCCTTGGACACTCTCCTTTGGTGCTCCCTGTGGTAGGCATTCTTCAGGATTTAGTCAAAGGATCACTGCCTCCAGGAGGCCCTCCTGACCCCCTCCACTAAGCCAGGCTTCTGCTATGTCCCCTTAGGGCCCTGTTGGTCCCTGGTCTGAATGTCTTACTGGATTTTCTGCTGGTATGTCTTCCTCATAGTCTAAGCTCAGTGAGGCCAGTGACTGTTTTTCTGTGCTATTTCATGGCTTGTACTGTGGGTAATCCAGAAATACTTGAAGTAAGAAAGGGCGCTATGAGGCTGAGGATGGGAGTAGTATTCCTGGCAGAGGGAATAATGTGCATAACGACATGGAGAGGAGAAACGGATGACTTCATTAAGTAGCATGTGGCCCAGTGGCGGGATGTAATGTGTGTTGGGGCACCTCAGGAGAAAGGCTGGTGGGGAGACGGGCCAGTGTGTGGGGGGCCTTAAAGGGTTTGCACTTGATCCTATAGCAGTGATGGCGAACCTATGACACGCGTGTCAGAGGTGACACGCAAACTCATTTTTTGGGTTGATTTTTCTTTGTTAAACGACATTTAAATATATAAAATAAATACCAAAAATATAAATCTTTGTTTTACTATGGTTGCAAATATAAAAAAATTTCTATATGTGACATGGCACCAGAGTTAAGTTAGAGTTTTTCAAAATGCTGACACGCCGAGCTCAAAAGGTTCACCATCACTGTCCTATAGGCAGTAGAGGCCTCCAGTCAGCCCCAAAGGCACCTCAGCAAGGGCTTCCTATTTTCTCCTCCAAAGCTGTTACTCCTCTTTACCAGTGAGTATTTGTGCATTATAGGGCATTAAGGTTCTGCTTATCTGAACTTGGTTCTCATCTCCCCAACCAGATTCTGAAGACAGAAGGAGTTAATGCATATCTTGCTCTCTCCAGAGCAAATCACTGTAAGTATTTATTCTGTCTTTGAATGTTGACACATTAACTGACTTGCAGTTTGGCAAGAGCTCTGTTAGGTCATTGTTGTCTTTTTTAAAAAATACACATTTTATTGATTTTTTTTACAGAGAGGAAGGGAGAGGGATAGAGAGTTAGAAACATCGATGAGAAACATTGATTAGCCACCTCCTACTGGGGATGTGCCGGCAACCAAGGTACATGCCCTTGACCAGAATCGAACCTGGGACCTTTCAGTCCACAGGCCAATGATCTATCCACTGAGCCAAACAGGCTAGGGCAGATCATTTTTGTCTTGCTTGTCTTCCTGACCACCTTAAACCTGCTACCAACCTTGGATTTGAATGAGCTCCTTCCCAGTTCCCTGAGCTTGAGTGGAGCATGTAGAGAATGGGCATAGGCGCGGGCTGTGCAGTGTGGCTGGTTTGAAGACTGCAGATAGTCTCTAGCAGTGGACATGATACTGATATGAGTGAGATCTGTGGGGACCAGGAGAGGTCAGGAGACCATTTTTAGAGCTATCCAGTGTGGATAAGCCTCCTGTCCTACACCTGTGGTTCCTTATTCCAGTTCTGCATCACATTCACCCAGGCAACTTTTTACAAGTCCAGGTGCACCAGTCTTATTCTCAGACTCCAATTGAGTAGATCGAGTGTAAGGACCAACCATCTCTATGTTTTAAAGGCCACAGATTATTTTTGAAGTGCAGCCAGGATTGGGAGAGCATAAAATTTAGATTTGGGAACCAGCTGTGACTTCAAGCAAGGTGTTTGACCCGAGTCTGTTTCCTCATCCACATGCTGGGCAATTATACAGGAAATTTGTGAGACTCAACACATGGAGCAAGTACCTTATAAATTCTGACATTCCACAGAGACACTTGCTTGTCAACATCAGTAGACAGCCCAGTAAGTAGGAGTTCACTTGGAGAGGATTAATTCCTAACCCTGCCTGCCGTGTTCCAGGGAGGGGAGGCTCAGTGGTATAAATGAGGGAGTATCTGGAATGAGAAACCTGAAAGTAGGGGTAGTTCCAAACTCCAGATGTCTTCACAGCTGGCTTAACTTCCTTGAGTTTTGCCATGTGGGTCCCTACGGTTGTTACCTGAGCTCCAGAAAGAATGTGAGGAAGAAAACTGAGTGAAGAGAAAGGATATGCAGTTGTCTCTGGGAAGGAGAAACATGATATACTCCCTAGACTGGTGGGTTTTGTTTTTTCTGTTTATTGATTTCAGAGGGAAATAGAAACCTTGGTGAGAGAGAAAAATTAATATTGACCGCTGCCTCTTACAGGACCCTGCTGGGGACTGAACAGGAGACCTCTTGGTGTATGGGTTGATGCTCAGCCACTGGGCTACACCAGCTGGGCTAGACCAGTGTTTTATAACATTTTCCCAGTAAGGCACCTTCTGGTTATTTTTCCCTAATGGATTAATATCTTTAAATTTCGTTACAAAATCTTGCTAGTTTTCATCACATTGCCAGCTGGAGGAGCAGTTGGCTTGGAATAACTGTAGGAAGGGGAACTGTCCATCTGTATGTGTATCAAATGTTTTAGGGAGATACATAAGAAACTCAGAGTCCAGGGAGGAGGACTTACAAGAGGCATAAAATGAAAGTACCATTTGAATTTTTAACATGTGCAGATGTTACTATTTAAGTTTTTTTTTTAAAAAAATCACATGTAGTTAATCATTAATGGCAGAAACTTCCAGGGCCCTCACAGATTGTGAGCTCCATGGAGGTGAACAAGGGGACTTATGTGGGTGGATGTGGGGACTTGTTGATGCTGAACCCCAGAGCCTAGAACACTGCCTGCACTTTTGGAGGTGCTCAGTGAATATTTGTTGAATGGATGAATGGAAGCCTAACTAGAGAGGAATTTAGAGAATGGTAACAAATCTATGAGAATATCATACAGCCATTAAGAGGTTAACCGCTAATTCTGAACATGTAGAAAATTTTTATTTATTTTTAAATAATATTTTTATTGGTTTTTACTGAGGAAGGGAGAGAAACATCCATGTGAAAGTGAAACATTGATTGGCTGCCTCCTGCACACCCCCTACTGGGGATCTATCCCACAACCCCGAATGGAAATCAAACCAGCAACCCTTAGTGCATGGGACAATACCCTAGCAACTGAGCCACACAGGTCAGGGCAACATGAAACATTTTTAATAAACTAAATAAACAAATAGAATTTCACTGTGATTGCAATAATGCAAAACATTCCTATATGACCTATATATGAATAAAAACAGTCATGAAAAAAAAATGGGGAAATTACTGAATCTTAAAAAGAGAGGTCAAGTGTCTGGTCACATAATTGGTCCTCTATGATTAGGCCTGCTGTAGCCTGTAAAGAATCAGAATAAGTATAACCAGGATATTCTTAAGACATGTGCTGCTAGTTAACAATTGTCCTTTGTCGTTTTGCTTCTCAGTGAAGGATTTTTATAATGGCTGCAGCTCCTCAGGCACCAGGGAGAGGCTCGGTTCGGAAGACAAGACCTTTAACTGTAAAGACATCGTTGAACAACCCGTATACTATCTGCTGGAGTGCTCTGGAGAGAGAGGATTTGCACTTCATCTTACAGACACTTGAAGACAGATTTAAATCAATTGGACTTGAGAAAATTGAGAATAAGAAAAGAAGTAAAAAGCAGTTTTTTAAAAAACAAGGCAGAGACAAATGTAGCATAGATGTTCATATGAGTGAGGATCTGAAGGAGAAAAAAACAGAAGATAATGAACAAGTATCAGGGTGGACTTCTGTCCAGGTGAGGAAGCAGCTTGCCATTGGCGTTAATGAAGTCACCAGGGCTCTGGAAAGGAACGAACTGCTTTTGGTTTTAGTGTGTAAGTCAGTCAAGCCTGCGATCATCACCTCACACCTGATTCAGTTAAGTTTAAGCAGAACGGTCCCTGCTTGTCAGGTTCCCCGTCTCAGTGAGAGAATTGCGCCTGTCATTGGCTTAAAATGTGTCCTAGCTTTGGGATTCAAAAAGAACACCACTGACTTTGTCAATGAAGTGAAAGCTATAATCCCCAGAGTACCCAATTTAAATGTACCATGGCTTCAAGACAGATTTGAAGACTCCAGGGAAAATTCAGAGTCCGAATCTTTGGAAAGTCAAGACAGAGAGATTTGGGACACTTCCTTTGAAGACCTCTCTAAACATAAGAGAAAGCTCACTGAAGGTCAGCAGGCTGCAGTGCTACAACCCCTTAAAATAAAGAAACTGATTCCAAACCCTAATAAAAAAAGGAAACCACCCAAAAGTAAAAAAATTACTTCAAAGTAATCATGTATAAACTTGTCACTACATACAATTGGAAAATGACTCCTTGTAAAAAACCTTGAAGCTAATAAACTGAATTACTTTTACATAGATCTGTGGGAGATTGTTTGGTAAATGTTCCTTTCAAATGCATAAGACTTTTAGACAGCACAGATATGCTGAAGCTTAAAAACACTAAATGCAGAAAATATTCAGAAGTATGCATATCAAAAGTTTATTGACACTAATGTCCATGCTAGTATAGATTCACTTTTTAAAGGTTGGTACAATGCTTGTGAGCAAAAACATCTGTATCCTACAGCACTTAACATCTTTCTCTCAAACTTAGAAAATGTACCACAGTACACATGGTCTAAATTAGAGTAGATGAAACTGGACTGCAGATACACCATCAGTTTTAAAGGAAAGATACTAAATGCTAAGCAATACATTGTCTTCAGAAACAATACATCAGGTTTTTACTTCCTTCTATTTTACTTCCTTTGGGAGAAAGGCTTGACACCTTTAGGGAAAGCCAGATAGGGTCTTTTGACTAGTTAGAATTCACCCCTTTACATGGTTAACATTTCCTTGAAAATTTAACATGTATAAAAAGTGTGATGGTAATCAGGTGAAATGAGGCAGGAAGAAAATAAAAAAACGGAGCTTGGATTCTCAGAGGCAAGTCTGTACAATGATGGGCATCCTTCATGTTAGGAAATGGAGCATAATCAGTACTCTATGGTTATGACAGTGTCTGCTACCTACAGTGTGTGTTTGAAAAAGTAACTTTTTCTAATTTAAGGGGAAGAGTGGCCAGAATTTATTTTCAGCTTTAATTCTGTTTGATGCATGAATTATGCCACCTCCACTCATTTAAATTTTACTGAATACTATCGTGGCGCAAAAAAAAAAAAAAAAAAATCCCTTAAGAAATTGAGTATTTCCATTATTGACAAAGGATGCAGGACAAATGTAGGTTTTTTTGAATATGTAAAACACTATATTACACTGAAATTTAGTTCTAATAGCTACTTAAACGCAGCAGTTTTACATAATTTGTTTAAATTATAGAGGCAAATGTGCTAGTTATTTTTAAATGAGACAAAAAAAAGATTTTAATAAAATTGGAATTTTAGCCCGTGACAAAATTTCTGACTGGCAATTCTGTAATTATTTGAAAATCTCCCTTTGTATGACTCTGTGCTATAAAAATGAATGGAACATAATTCCCAACTGTGCTTTTGGCTTCAGATTAAGTTAAAATCTCATTTATTTAACTCTGGTATCTCAAAAAAGTTTCAGTGAATTGGTTCAGTTTTGCTTCTTGAAGTTTTCATCTTCTGTTAAGGAAAAATAGTAATACCACTGGGTTGAATCATCCTAAAAACTCTTCCTTTATGTCTTCAAGAAAGTACACAGTTATTGGAGTACGCTCTACTGTGGGGCCCACGCACGCCCTCTACCGGTAGTCTCAAGGATACCACAAGCCCTGGGTTGGCCTGTTGGTTAATGGCAAGCTGCAGAAAGTAGCTTTTAGCTCCTTAATGTAAATCAGGATCAACAACTTTTCTTTCAGGGCCAGATAGCATATATGTTAGACTTTTTGGTTCATACAACCTCTACTGAAACAAATCAACTCTGTCTTTTGTAGCATGAAGCAGCCATAGGCAGTATATTAGTGAATAAGTGTGTGTTCCAATAAAACTTTATTTATGGATGCTGAAATTTGAAATTCATATAATTTTCATGTATCCCAAAATGTTATTTTCCTCTAACCACTCAATAATGTAAATATCATCTTTAGCTTAGGGTATACAAAAACATGTGATGGGCTGGATTAGGGTGATGGGTTATAGTTTGCTAGCCCCTGCCTGGTATAAGATAGGACTGGTTTCATTTGACTACTTATAACATGAAGGAAAAGCCATCATGTCTAAAATAATTAAAATTTTCTGGACAGAACAGCCTAGGCACTGGAAGAGGGAAGGCAGAAAAAAGTAACTACTTCGTGGAATGAGTCAAGGCCAGTTTATATGGCCTCATTTAGCATCTTTTTTCTCCTTGAACTATTGACAATATATATATATATATATGTACACTGTGAAACTTGTTTTTTCAAATTCTAGATAAAAACACCATCAGTAACAAAAGTATGAATACTTATTTACAAATAAGACATTTTCTATTAGCATGACAGCTTTCATGATAAATTAAAGTCAGCATTAAGGAATATGTGCAATTTTGCATAATAAAAACATTCAAACTATCAATATCCTGATAGCACTAATAAATTCCACTGGGCAGTTCCTTTGACTTTAGCACTTATATTTTCTTTTCCTCACATATCCTTGCTGTTCCTGAAAAGAAGCGAGTTTGTGCAGCAGCAGCAAAGTCTAGTTAGTCATGGTGCATACTCTTTCAGAGAGCACATTTCATGTTTGCACAAAACTTTGCTTTTGAACCCAACCACCAACCTGTTGAACATTAAAGTACAAATTTGTGTGTTTATTAATTTGGCAACTTTGCTTCTGGAGAAATAAATGTACTAGTCACCAGTACATTTTTATCTTGCTCTACACACAAACACCCACCACTCATCATGGAGTTGTGGAAATGCTGAATCCAGAAATGTCTCCAATGATAGCATGGAAGATGATAGGAGGAAAAATTTCCCAATTGGATCCTTTATTCTGTTACACAGACAAAAAGACCATCACCTGATAAATAGAAATGCAGCAGTTTATCTCCATACATTAGCAAAGATTTTCTTACACAAGTCTGTGACTTCTGTTCCGTCCATTAAAAAAAAAAAAAAAAAGGCCCTTTCTAGAGAATGGAAAAATACCTTCAAGAGATGGTCAAAAATTTGAAAATTAGAGGAATGTGCTCTTTGTACTCTTTCATCCCTCCTTCAAATGGGTAAACAGTGAAAAAAAGGAAGAATGTTAACATTCTAGCTAGACATATGTAGTATTGGTCACATATGGATGTTTTTTCAACTTTTCCAATTATTACTGACTGTATCAGTTTCACTTAGGTTGTGCTTTTATTCTTTGGAATGACAGTTCCAGGAATCATTAAATAGAATATTAATAAATGATGGGTGGTTTCAGAGTTCTAGGGATGGAAACATCCATCTATTGTAATACAAGTCCAACCTAAAGGAAGGGAAGAAATGGAATAGTAAGGACAGATAAGCAAGAGACAATAAAAGCATAATATGCTAATTAGACTGAACATCCTTCCTGACAAACTTCCGGACGAAGCTGGGACTGCGAGGGAAGCCCAGATCCCGGGTGCCTGCCAGTGGCTGGAGGGAAGTCCGTGCAGGCAGCCGGGAGAAGGTAGGCCTACTCTTGCACGAATTTTGTGCATCGGGCCTCTAGTTAAGTTATAATGTAGTACAATAGACCCGTGTTTTTTAAAAGCTACTAAAAAATTAATAATCCTAAGGGAAGTATGGAATTTCCTAGATAAATATATTAAGTTTATAAAGCATATATCAACTTTTCTTACCTTTTCAGAATCTGTTCCTGGACACCTCCAATTGTACAAGTAATACTGTAAATTGCCATCTCCTATTCCAAACTTGAGTTTTTCCAAGAATGTCTTATTTTCCATCAAATCTAGTGCATTGAATACATCAAATCCTTTCTGCCAATGTAAAAAAGATTGAAAATTTCAAAAGACTAGAGTGTTTTCTGTATTAAGTATTTCAGCATAACATTGAATTCCTATAACCTGAATATACACTTATAATAAGATTCAATGTCTGTAATATATATAATATAGGTTAAGAATTCAGTTATATATAACTAGCAATGAATCTGATGAAGTCAGCTATCCAGCAATGCTGAATTAAAATATAGTATGCTGGCTCACAGTGACATAACAAAATCTATTAAAAGTTCAGAAAATATTTGTTCCTGTTTTAGAAGGAACAGTCACCTAGATGGCTCCATCTCCAAAACTGTTACTGGTCTTTCTAAGTTCTGACTTAGTTCAAGTTACAGCCAAGAAACCAAAGTTGTAAAAACTTTAAATAGTATATTTGTCTTGGGCTGATAATGGAAAATAAATTTTCTAAAATTTAATAGTAGAAATCTAATGTCTTTAAAATGTTAGATAATAATATGCAAAAGGTGATATAGATGAAGCACCTACATTTCTATGTCTTAGGGTTTTTACATTAAATAACTAATTACTGGCCTTCTAGGGGAAATAGTTGAAAATGAGCAATAGGATGAAATAATCAGGATAATGTTGATTTGGGGATCCACTAGTAATGGGTTTTTTATGTGTTTTTTAAAAAATTGATCAAATACTAGTAAATGCAAGGAAGACACTTTTGAGGTGTTGTTCCCAAATTCTCATGAATATTTTCTCATATTCAATAATTACTTTAAAATGTATAAAATGTATCTGTCTACTGATTTTAATTTATTTTTAAAGGAAAATGTTTATTTGCAGCAAGAATTTAAATTGTCCTAACTATGACACTGAGGAAATAAAAAAAATAAGTATAATAAGGCATATTTTGAGTTTAATTCCTTTCATTTTATAGTCTAATTTTGACAATAATCCCCTTTAAAAATAAGGTTCCTTTCATTTTAAAATTCAGAGACCATTTATTTAAATCAAAAAACTGGTTGATGCTAATTATTCACTATAAAACAAACACTCATGTATTTTCCTTATATCATGGGATCATGTATTTATCTTATATTTCTTATGGGTTTTATGCACTCTTATGTAAATGTTTAAAGTATCTACTTTATACAAAATGACTTTTTGGTTAAGTTGCAATAGAATTGATGAAAATAGACACTGAAATTTTACAAGAAACTTATCAAAATTCTTCCTTTGACCGATGGTCAAAAGTAATAAACATTCAAATTAATTCATCTTGTGTGAAAGAAAATACGTAAGATGCTTTATACACTTACACACACATATTTGGAAAAACACAGGACAAAAATAAATGAACTGCTTACCAATTTAGCTATAATGAGCGCATCATTCATGAGGTCTAACAGGGGCGTCTCCGTGTGAATGTTGTAGAATGAGTAGGCAGCCTTGAGGCTCTTATGAGCAGGGTGGTGCATGACTGTGGAGGGGAGTGTGTAGAAGCTCAGGAAGTCAGTAAGTTTACCACTGGAGTTCTAAAGAACAAAGATAGCATCAAGTAAATACCTTCTGGTTCTCAACCGTGCTAATGCCGCGACCCTTTAATACAGTTCCTCATGTTGTGGTGACCCACTATTTCATTGTTACAAATTGAACATAATTAAAGCCTAGTGATTAATCACAAAAAGAGTATGTAATTATATATGTGTTTTCTGATGGTCTTAGGCGACCCCTCTGACAGGGTTGTTCGATCCCCAAAGGGGTCGCGACCCACAGGTTGAGAACTGCTGGTCTAGAAAAAATATTATCCATGCATTTAAGCTAACTTTTTGATCTTTGACTTACTTTCTGTTAGAATAAAAGCAACAAGTCATACTTCTCCCTCAGCAGTCTGATATGGAGCCTTGTAGAATATGTTCTGTAGAGGTCGAGAAGGGTTTGGGGCTGTAACATTAGGCTAAATGCTAATTGATGATTTGCATAAAGATCTTTATCAATAGAAAGTTTTAAAAGGAAAGCTTCCTTCGGGATGATTACTGAGTCTCTTCAGACACGGAAAAGTAATCAAAATAAATCATTGCTTTTACAGAAATAAGAGTGTTAAGGATTAGATGCTGCCTTTTCCAGCTAACAGACATGTATAATTTTAACATCTTCTTGGCACAAGGGGAGAATTTATTTCATTAGCTTAAAGCAAAGTTGGATAGAGTTTGGAAGCTGTTTTTAGAAGCTTATGGAAGGTACTGGTACTATACCAAAATATACACATGTGAGTAATAGAAAATCTGAAGCTATCAAAAATTATAAGAGATATAATAGTGATATTTATTTCATTATCATTGGTATACCCTTCAATACAAGAAATTAGCTGGTGTTATTTGGGTTGTTTTAAGAGCTGTGGTAACCGGAGAGACAAGATGGCGGCAGAATAGGCAGACCCGTCCCAAGGCTCATCCCGGAGCAAATAGAATGAGCAGTTGAAACAGATAACATCCACCCCCGAATTGGCGAAGTATACTCAGCTGGTGAGACAGTTTGCAGCCGGGAAGGGCAGAGTTCCCCTGGAAAGGTAAAAACCAGGGACCTGGGCAGGAAAGTTTGCCAAATCTCTGAGCCCAGAGGGTCAGAGGGAGACTGAGTGACACCCAGCCGTGTCCCTTGGGACAGGCACGGCCCCTGACTGTGGAAAGGAAATCTGTAAGACTGTTGGCGCCGGGGGATTTGAGATCTGGGTTCCATAATTATGGAGGACTGGCCTAAAGGGGGCAGCCTGAAGCGCTGACCAGACCATGCAGTGCCGGTAAGAGAGAAGCTTACAGGGAAATTGAGGATGAGTCACCCCTGAGCCCAGGACTTGGGCAGCCATTTTCTCCTGAGGATATAACTCCTCCCTCCAGCCCCCAGGCAAGGAATACAGCCACACCCAGATTCCACCCTGAATGCTATGAAGGATTAAACAAATCTGATTAGTCCCTGGGAGTTAACAGGGTCTGGTCTATAGAAGGGCTTTTGGTTCCAGCAACAACAAAACAAACAAACAAAAATCAGACACTCCAGAAAACTGGGATCTTAAGCCAGCCAAAGGAATGACATTTCAATTTTTCATTTTTCTTTTTTTTATTATTATTTTATAAGCTTTTTTCTTTGTTTCCCCCCTTTTTTAAATTAAATCTTTATTGTTCAAAGTATTAAATATGCCCCCCATTGACCCCTTCTAATTCACCCCCACTCGAGGCCTTCACCATCCTACTGTCTGTGTCCATGATTTACGCATACAGGTTCTTTGGTTGATCTCTTTCCACCCACCAGCCCTAC
>NW_006291969.1:298993-299697 GCF_000327345.1 Myotis davidii
TGGGGGCGATTTGACCTCCAGGCTAACTGGCTATGAGAGTCAGCTTTGTCTGTAGTGGGGGAACTTCTGTGCTGGATCTCTAGGGTGGCGCTAATCTAGCATTTGCCTAAGGCTATCCGGCAAATGCCTCTGTGCAGGTCTTGGGTGGGGCGGGTCCCCGTGGATCTACAGGGCAGGCAGAGCGAGCAGTTATGGCTGCTCTCAGTTCTGTCCCTAGGGGCTCTGCCTCTCAGAGTCCCAGCAACCGCTGCAAACCTCAGAGAGAAAGCTGCCTTCGAGTTCCGACCGAAGCCAGACAGTCCCGCTTCTCCCCTTTGAGTCTGGGTCCCCAGAGACTCGCCCGGATCTGGAGCTCAGAGTCTGAAACTTCCTCCCGATTGAAAACAACAACCACGCTCGCAGCCGCCAGCCCGCTCCACGCGCACACCGCACCTTTAGTATTTCACTTCAGCACTGCGCCTCCTCTGAGTCTGGGTATGATATTCTCTTTCCTCCTAATTGTAGAATTTCCACTCAGCCAGCCTTCCTGTGGTTCTGGATGATGTCCGTTCTGTCTTTTAGGTGTATATTTGAATTGGTTGTTCGTGGCAGCAATCTCCGGCGTTAACCTATGTCTCCATCTTGGTTTTTTCCCCCTAAATTTACATTTTAAATGTAAGTATCTAGAGTGGAAAAAACATCCTTTTAATTTGGGGGGAGGGACT
>NW_006291970.1:0-2274 GCF_000327345.1 Myotis davidii
CAAGATCCTTATCAGATTGGATTGTGCCTGGGGTAATGTAGAGAACTTCTCAAGCACCGCCCGCTGACCTCTTTGATCTGTTTGGCCTCTTCCTCCTTATGAAAGCCTCTGCCTGTACTGAGATGTGCAGATGGGTTTTGGGACGAGCTTTCCCCATCTTCTAAGGTTGCCAGCACCTGAATAAACCACTTTCCTTCCTGACGACCACCTGTCGCATGGGATTGGTTTCAGGGGTGTGAGTGAGTGGTACCTTGTTTTTCTGGACACATTCCTGGTACATGGACCTCTGGGAATATGTGTATCATGGTAATGTTCTTTCTTCTGCAGGTGACAGGGGGAAGCAGAGACCGGTCACAGAGGAAAGGAGGTACAATGGTGCTTTGCCTTCAGAGCAATAAGAACAGGCAAGAAAAAGATGGAAGGGAGGAGGAGAAGGAAGGATTGGACATGGAGTTTGATCTGAGGGAGGAAATTGGACTTTGTGGACTGAAGTGAGTTTAGCAGCTAAACCATACAGCTCTTGCCAAGAGCATGTCTGAGGTTTGGGGAAGGGAGAGATCATTCTATAAGTGATGTCATGAGACCTCAGGAATGCTACCTGCTCTTTCACCTGTCACTTAGCTTCCTGATTTCCTGATCAGCTATCCCAGGTATCTGTCTGTAACTGAATATTATGGTCTGGCCTCTCTCACTAGCACTTGAGAAGCAAGACCGCTGTTAAGAAGCCCACCTGGACACAGACGTTAGCTTCGTTCCTCTGCCAGCTGTTAATGGTAAAGCATATTATTTCCATATTATTCGCATGGGGTGGGTTGTTCTATGATTTTGAGTTCCCTCTTAGATGATCAGAAAGAAGGTGGTGGTGTCAGGACAAAAAGAAGAGTTGAACCAACTACAAAGTTTTAATTAAGGAAAAAAGAAAAGGAAAGGAAAGAAAGGAAAAAGGAAAGGAAATAAAAGAGCCCGGTTGGCATGGATCAATTTTTTAGCTTAAACCAAGGACCTGGAGATGTGGATTCGATTCCCAGTCATGGCATATGCCTGGGTTACAGTCTTGATCCTCAGTAGGGGGGACGCAGGAGGCAACCAATCCGTGATTTTCTGTCATCATTGATCTTTCTTTCTCTCCCTCTCCCTTTCTCTCTGAAATCAGTAAATCTATATGTAAAACACGAAAGAATAGTCATGCCACAGTAGAGCATTGAGTCAATGCAATTGTGTATAATAAAAGGATAATATGCAAATAGACCAAATAGCAGAATGACTGGTTGCTATGACACACACTGACCACTGGGGGCAGATACTCATGAGAAGAGCTTTCCAAACGGTGGTCAGTGCACTCTCACAGGGGGAGCGCCGTTCATCCAAAAGCCAGGCTCACAGGTGCCGAGCACAGAGGGGCTGGTGGGAGCCTCCACTGCAGCACTAAAGCGGGCCTAAACTGTCAGTTGGACATTCCTCAAGTGGTCTTGGACTGGGAAAGCCTGAAGGGTTGGCTGAGAGACTCCCCTGAGTGCATAAATTTTGTGCACTGAGACTCTAGTATTATTATAATAACTGTGTATGATGTCAGATGGGTATGGGATTAATTCCATGATTTCATAGTCCATTATATAATGTCTAATCATTGGGGTGTACCCCTGAAATGAACCTAAGGTTCTATGTGAACTGTCACTTAAAAATGTTTTTAAAATTCCATAGGACCATGTTACCTTCATAGAGTCATATTTTACCTTATGTACTTTTTGTACAGTTTGTTTGAGAAGAGAGATCTGAAACTGAAAAGAAAGACAAGTTGGGATTTATAAATTTGCACAATAAACTGAGGCAACCACAATCGCAACCATAAAAACCATAAAAATAAAAGCCGAGGTAAAATACATTTGGAGACCCAATTCCCTGTCTTTCTTTACCAGGACCAAAGTAGCGAGAGGCTCTGAGAAGCTGTGGCTGTTGCTCCTTGGACCACGGAGGCGTCATGGCAGAGCTCCCATTGATGGTGCACATCACCCGCACCCTATCTGTCTGAGGATCCGTGGTCCCTCGGTGTATGAGGATGAGAAGCAGCGCACGTGGCTGCATCTCGTCATGGAGACAGGAGGTGTACTGAAAGTACGCTTGCGCCAGGAAGACATCCCCAGTGGGTATATCCCTCTCACCACCAGCCCGCTGTCCTCGAGCACCATGCCTTTGATGTGGACGATCCAACCTGGGAACCAGTACCTGGACTGCAGGTGCCGGTTCTGGCGCATCGTGCACCACGTCAAGGAGGAT
>NW_006291970.1:3846-8498 GCF_000327345.1 Myotis davidii
CTCCATGATGTCTTTTCCATTCTCTGGTGATTGGACCTGCAGGACTATTGAGGGAGTGAGTGGCTGCCACCAGACTGGTGGGCTGCCGGGATGGGTTGGTGAGCTGAGCGGTTCTCCCGCTGTGGGAGTGCACTGACCACCAGTGGGCTGCTCCTGCATTGAGCATCTGTGCCCTGGTGGTCAGTGCGTGTCATAGCGACTGGTGGACCGGTCATTCAGTAATTCAGTCATTTGGTTGCTTAGGCTTTTATATAGAGATAGATATTTTTACTGATTTCAGAGAGGAAGGCAGAAGGAGAGCTTGAAACATCAATGATGACAGAATCATTGGTTGGCTGCCTCCTGCATGTCCCTCCCTGGAGATCAAGCCCACAAACCGGGCATGTGCCCATGACGGGAATCAAACCCAGGATCCTTCGGGTCAAAGGCCAACACTCTATCCACTGAGCCAAACCGGCCAGGGCTAATTTGACTTTTTCAAAGGGTGGAAACCCTTGAAGCATCTCAGCATTCATGTCACAGTGGGAATTACAACTCACCTCCCCATTCTTTCAACATTGTTCCTGTAAATACAGACTCTGACTAATAATGAAGCTTGTAGGTAAACAGCATGTTTGTATGAGAATCCTAGGAACTAATTTGAGAAGATATGAACTCTGACATTCCCAGTTCTGGGAGATTTGACGACCTTCAACCTTAGAACCAGGAGGACAAAGGCTAGGATGAGGCAAACTCTACTGTCACCTGACCACTTCCAAGATCCTTATGAGATTGGACTGTGCCTGTGGGCACGTAGAGAACTTCTCCAGCCCCTTCCCCTGACCTCTTTGCTCTGTTTGGCCTCTCCCTCCTTATAAAAGACTTTGCCTGTACTGAGATGTGCAGATGAGTTTTGGAACAATCTTCCCCCAACTTCTCAGGTTGCCAGCACCTGAATAAATGTCTTTCCTTCCTGCCGACCACCTGTCTCCCGGGACTGGTTTCTGGGGTGTGAGTTAGTGGTACCTTGTTTTTCTGGACACACTCTTGGTACATGGATTCCTGGGAATATGTGTATCATGATCATATTATTTCTTCTGCAGGTGACGGGGGAAGCAGAGATTGGTCACAGAGGAAAGGAGTGAAGAACGGTACTTTGCCTTCAGAACAAGAACAGGTAAGAAAAAGATGGATGGGAGGAGGAAGAGGAAGGATTGGGGATGGAGTCTGATCTGAGGGTGGAATTTTCGGCTTTGTGGACTGAAGTGAGTTTAGCAGCAAAACCATGCAGCTCTTGCCAAGAGCATGGCTGAGGTTTGGGGAAGGGAGAGAACATTCTATGAGTGATGTTAAGAGGCCTCAGGAATCCGAATGGCTGTTTCACCTGTCACTTGCTTCCTGTTTGCCCAATCAGATATTCCAGGTGTCTGTCTTTCCCTCAATATTTTGATTCAACCTCTCTCACCAGCACCTGAGAAGCAAGACCTCTGTTATGAAGACCACCTGGATGCTGACACTAGCTTTGTTCCTGTATCAGCTGTTAAAGGTAAAGCATATTATTTGCATATTATTTCCAAGGGGTGGATTGTTCTATGGTTTGTGAGTTCCCTCTGAGATGATCAGAAAGGAGGTGGTGGTGTCAGGACAAAAATTTGAACCAACTACAAAGTTTTAATTAAGAAAAAAGTAAAGAGAAGAAAAGAAAAAAATACATAAATAAAAGAAATGAAAAGAGTCCGGCTGGCAGTAGGGCACATGCGGGTTACAGTCTTGATCCCCAGTAGTGGCCATGCAGGAGGCAACCAATCCGTAATTCTCTGTCATCATTGATCTTTATATTTTTCTCCCTCTCTCTTCCTCTCTGTGATCAGTAAAACTATGTGAAAAAAATGAAAGAATAGTCATGGCACAGTAAAGTGGAGCATTGAGTCAATGCAATCCTATATAATAACAGGCTAATATGCAAATCGACTAACTTGCAGAACAACTGGTTGGTATGACAAACACTGACCATCAGGGGCAGATGGTCATGGTAGGAGCTATCCACTGGTGGTAAGTGCACTCCCATTGGGGGAGCACTGCTCAGCCAAAAGCCAGGCTCACAGCTGCCGGACACAGGGGGATGGTGGGAGCCTCCACGGCAGTACTAATGCGGGCCTAAGCTGTCAGTTGGACATCCCCCAAGGGGTCCCAGATTGGATGAGGCTGCAGGATTGGCTGAGGGAGCCCTCTGAGTGTATTAATTTTGTGCACTTAGCCCCTAGTAATATTATAACTGTGTATGGTGTCAGATGGGTATGAGATTAATTGTATGATTTCTTAGTCCATTATATAATGTCTAATCATTGGGATGTACCCCTGAAATGAACCTAATGTTCTATGTTAACTGTCATTAAAACATATTTTTAAAATTCCATAGGATCATGTTACTTTCATAGAGTCATATTTTACATTAGGTACGGTTTTTACAATTTGTTCTTGAAGAGAGATCTAAAGCTAAAAAAGAAAGAAAATTTGAGATTATAAATTTGCAAAATAAATCAAAGGCAACCACAAACACAACCGTAAAAACCATAAAGATAAAAGCCGAGGTAAAATGCGATTGGAGACTCCATCCCCTGTCTTTCGATACCAGGACCAAAGTAGCTAGAGGCTTTGAGAACGGTGGCTGTTGCTCCAGGACCACAGAGGGGTCATGGCCGAGCTCCCATCAAAGGTGCACCTCACCTCTCACCCCATTGGCCTGAGGATCCTTCGGCCCTCGGTGTACCAGGACGAGAAGCAGCACACGTGGCTGCATTTCATCATGGAGACAAGAGGTGTCCTGCAAGTAGGGTTGCGCCAGGAAGACATCCCCAGTGGGCTAATCGAACTCACCACCAGCCCGCTGTCCTCGAGCACCATGCACTCGGTGTACGAGGACGAGGACCATCGCACGTGGTTACATCTAGTCATAAACAGAAGAGGTGTCCTGCAAGTACGGTTGCGCCAGGAAGACATTCCCAGTGAGGTTATCGGACTCAACACCATCGCGCTGACCACGAGCAGCATGCCTTCTATGTGGAGGCTACACACTGGAGGCCAGTACCTGGACAACAGGTGCCGGTTCTGGTGCATTATGCATCACATCAAGGAGAATGGCGTGGAGGAAATGATACTTGAGCTGATGGACGACTGGTAGGACATGTGATGGGGTCCCTGGCTATTGTCAACCTGAGCCCCAGTCCTGCTGGCCTGCCAGTGGGACATGTATAGTTCTGTTCACCTTCTCAATAAGCTCTGTTATTCTATCTGCCACGCCTTGGGTGCGAGGGCATATTGATCTCTCTCTCTCTCTCTCTCTCTCACTCTCTCTCTCTCTCTTTCTTCTTGTTCTTGTTGTTGCTATTGTTGTTGTTGTTGTTGTTATACTTCTTCTTCTTCACCTCCTTTCTCTCTCTCTCTGTCTCTTTTTATCTCTCCCTCTCACTGTCTCTCTCCCTCTCTCTCAAATCAATTTTGAGCCAAGCCGGTTTTGCTCAGTGGTTGAGGGATGACCTATGAACATGGAAGTAAAAGTTCAATTCCTGGTCCGGGCACAGACAACAATTGACCAATGAGCCCTAGCTTGTTTGGCTCAGTGAATAGAGGGTTGGACTGTGGATTCTGGAAAGTCCAAGGTTCAATTCCAGTCAAGGGCACATGCTCTGGTTGTGGGCTCAATCCCCAGTAGGATTCGTTCAGGAGGCGATGTATGATTCTCTCTCATCATTGATATTCGTTCAGGGCGATGTATGATTCTCTCTCATCATTGATGTTTCTCACTCCCTTCCTGTATGAAATCAATCCTATATAATAAAAGCCTAATATGCTAAGTGTCCAGTAAACGGGACATCTGTTCAACCAATCAAAGCATAATATGGAAATGATATACTAAGGTTGCACAACTGCTCGTTATGACATGCATTGACCAATAGGTAAAAGACATTCAGACTGTTAGGTCAGCTAGCTGCTGGGATCTGGCTGATCTGGACTGAGTGAAACGTGCTGTACATGCCCTGGAGCCCTCCCATGGTCCCTCCCAATATGGCCAACGTCTCATGTCCCTCCCCAGACCTAATGGGGCACCGGTGGGGTCCCATGACATGGCCTGTGGCCTGTCGTTCTCTGGGACCCCTTGGGCGATGTCAGAGTGCCATTGTCGGCCCAATCCCCACAAACCAGCCCGAGGCACCACACTGATGCATGAATTCGTGCACTGGGACTCTAGTAAAAATATATTAAACAGAGAAAGACAAAAAAAAAAAGACCTTAAGACTGAAAATATTAGCCCAGCCCTAGAAGACAAGGTTCAAAGACATCACTGGAAATAATTTTCTTTTCCATGACCAGCGTTCTCATTGTTTGATCTCCTGAGGTTCGTCAACCGATACTACCCTCTCCAAAAAAGAACGAATGTTTGCGGGATTACGGGTGTTTTATGCTGATTATCTCTTTCCTTTGAGGAATTATGAGGGATGCCAGGGCTCGTCTCCTGAAGGCTCGAGCTGGCTCTGTGTATGGCTTTAGCATCTGGTATGGATGTACTTGGGTTTTTAGTTGTGTTTAGCACTAAACAGCCTGAAACAAAGCCCAGAGACCATAAAATTCACCAGGTATCGCACCAGATAAAGGTGGCTGGAGGGGGAGACAGC
>NW_006291970.1:8611-12726 GCF_000327345.1 Myotis davidii
CCTGACCGGTTTGGCTCAGTGGATAGAGCGTCGGCCTGTGGACTGAAGGGTCCCAGGTTCGATTCCAGTCAAGGGCATGTACCTTGGCTCTTGGCTCATCCCCAGTAGGGAGTGTGCAGGAGTCAGCTGATCGATGTTTCTCTCTCATCGTTGTTTTGAACTCTCTCTCCCTCTCCCTTACTCTCTTTAAAAAATCAATAAAATATATTTTTTTAAAAAATAAATTGTCATCTTGCAAGAAAGTGTTTGCAAATGCAAATTGAGACCTTTAAAGCTGAGGACTTGGGAGTATGAGGGATGTGTTTCTAAGGTGTGTTTCTCATATTCAATATATTGCACTTCCGGCCTGGCCATCATGGCACAGTGGTGAACATCGACCTATCAACCAAGAGGTTATGGTTCATTTCCCAGTAAAGAGCACATGCCCAGGTTTAGGGCTCCATCCCCAATAGGGCGCATGTGGGAAGCTGCCGATCAGTGATTTTCTCTCATCATGAATGTTTCTCTCCCTCTCGATTTTTCTTCCTCTCTGAGTCAATAAAAACATTTTTAAAAATATTAGCAATTGTTGCATTCAGATTAAACGCACATTGTTTTAAAACAGTTTATTATTTGTTTGAATTAACATACCAGGTGGGTAGTCATTTAAAGATTACCAAGCGCCCGAGCTGGTTTGGCTCAGTGGATAGAGCGTCCCTCTTTTTTTTTCAGCTATATTTTTATTGATTTCAGGGAGGAAGAGTGAGGGAGCGAGTTAGAAACATCCTTGATGAGAGAAACATGGATCGGCTGTCTCCTGCAAGTCCCTCACTGGGGATCAAGCCCACAAATTGGGCATGTGCCCTTGACTGGGAATAGAACCTGGGTCCTTTCCGTTCACTGGCCAACACTCTATCCATTGAACTAAACCAGCCAGGGGCAATTTGACTTTCAAAGGGCGCAAATGCATTGAAGAATATGTAAGCATCTCAGCATTCATGTTACAGTGCGAATTACAACTCACCTCCCCATTCTTTCCACATTGTTCCTGTAAACGCAGACTCTGACTAATAATGAAGCTTGTAGGTAAACAGCATGTTTCTATAAGAATCCTAGGAACAAATTTTACAAGATAGGAACTCTGAACTTACCCATTCTGGGAGATTTGCTGACCTTCAACCTTAGAACCAAGAGGACAAAGTCTAGGATGATGCACACTGGACTGTCAACTGACCACTTGCAAGATCCTTATCAGACTGGATAGTGCCTGTGGGCACGAAGAGAAGTTCTAAAGCCCCGCCCGCTGACCTTCTTGCTCTGTTTGGCCTCTCCCTCCTTATAAAAGCCTCTGCCGGCACTGAGATGTGCAGATGAGTTTAGGGACGAGCTTCCCCCATCTTCTCAGGTTGCTGGCACCAGAATAAACCTCTTTCCTTCCTGACGACCACCTGTCTCCCAGGACTGGTTTCTGGGGTGTGAGTCAGTGGTACCTTGTTTTTCTGGACACATTCCTGGTACATGGACTCCTGGGAATATGTGTATTGTGGTCATATTCTTTCTTCTTCAGGTGACAGGGGGAAGCAGAGACTGTTCACAGAGGAAAGGAGGGAGAAACGGTTCTATGCCTTAAGAGCAAGAAGATCAGGTAAGAAAAAGGTGGATGGGAGGAGGAGGAGGAAGGATTGGGGATGGAGTCTGATCTGAGGGATGAATTTGGACTTTGTGGACTGAAGTGAGTTTACCAGCAAAACCACACAGCTCTTGCCAAGAGCTTGGCTGAAGATTGGGGAAGGGAGAGATTATTCTACAAGTGATGTTATGAGACCTCAGGTATCCTACATGCTCTATCACCTGTCACTTTCCTTCCTGTTTTCCCAATCAGCTATCCCAGGTATCTTCCTGTTCCTGAATATTTTGGTCTTGCCTCTCTCACCAGCAATTGAGAAGCAAGACAACTGTTAAGAAGCCCACCTGGAGGTTGACGTTAGCTTTGTTCCTCTGCCAGCTGTTAAAGGTAAAGCATATTATTTGCATGGGGGAACTTGTTCTATGGTTTGTGAGTTCCCTCTGAGATGATCAGAAAAAAGGTGGTGGTCTCAGGACAAAAAGAAAAGTTGATGAGCCGAAACCGGTTTGGCTCAGTGGATAGAGCGTCAGCCTGCGGACTGAAAGGTCTCAGGTTCAATTCTGGTCAAGGGCATGTACCTGGGTTGTGCGCACTTCCCCAGTGGGGAATGTGCAGGAGGCAGCTGATCGATGTTTCTCTCTCATCGATGTTTCTAACTCTCTATCTCTATCTCTCTCCTTTCCTCTCTGTAAAAAATCAATAAAATATATTTTAAAGAAAAGAAAGAAAAGAAAAGTTGATGAAACTACTAAGTTTTCATTAAGAAAAAAAGAAAAGAAAGAAAAGAAAAGGAAAGAAAAGAGCTGCCTGGCATGGCTCAGTTGTTTTGCTTAAACCCAGGAAAAAGGTGATGTCAATTTGAATCACAGTCATGGCACATGCCTGATTTACAGTCTTGATCCCCAGTAGGGGGAATGCATGAGGCAACCAATCCGTGATTTTCTGTCATCATTGATCTTTCTTTCTCTCCCTTTCCCTTTCTCTCTGAAACCAGGAAAACTATATAAAAAAAGAAAGAATAGTCATGGCACAATAAAGTAGAGCCTCGAGTCAATTATATATAATTAGAGGCTAATATGCACAGCAATAAAAGAGCAGAACCACTGGATCCTATGACACACACTGACCACCGAGGGCAGATACTCATGGCAGGCATGTCCACCAGTGGTCAGTGCACTCCCACAGGGGGAGCGCCACTCAGCCAAAAGCCAGGCTCACGGCTGCCGGGCACAGGGGTTGGTGGGAGCATCCATGGCAGCACTAAAGCAGGCCTAAGCCGTCAGTTGGATATCCCTCAAGGGGTCCCGGACTGGGCGAGGCCACAGGGCTGAATTAGGGACCCCTCCAAGGGCATGATTTTTGTGCACTGAGCCTCTAGTAATAATATAATAACTGTGTATGGTGTCAGATGGGTATGAGATTAATTGCATTTCTTAGTCCATTATATATTGTCTCATCATTGGAGTGTACCCCTGAAATGAACCTAATGTTCTATGTTAGCTGTCATTGAAAAAAATCTTTTTAAAATTTCATAGGACTACGTTACCTTCATAGAGTCGTATTTTACATTAAGTACGTTTTATACAGGTTGTTCAAGGTAAGAGACCGAAAACTAAAAAGAAAGAAAAGTTGAGATTTATAAATTTGTAAAATAAACCAAAGGCAACAACAAACACAACCGGAAAAACCATAAAGATAAAACCCGAGGTAAAATGCATTTGGTGACCTGATCCTCTGTCTTTCGATACCAGGACCGAAGAAGCAAGAGGCTCTGAGAAGCTGTGGCTGTTGATCCTTGGACCATGGAGAGGTCATGGCAGAGTTCCCTTCACAGGGGCACCTCAACTCACACCCTCTCTGCCTGAGGCATGGGCTCTCAGTGTATGAGGACGAGAACCAGCGCACATGGGTGCCACTCGTCATGGACACAGAAGGTGTCCTTTAAGTACGGTTGCACCAGGAAGACATCCCCAGTGAGGATATCGAAATCACCACCAGCCCGCTGACCTCGAGCACCATGCCTTGGATGTGGACACTTCACCTTGGAGACCAGTACGTGGACACCATGTTCCGGTTCTGGCGCATCGTGCACCACGTGTTGAAGGATGACATGGAGGAAATGATCCTTGAGCTGAAGGAGGACTCGTAGGACATGTGATGGGGTCCCAGGCTCTTTTCAACCTGAGCCCCTGTCCTACTGGCCTGCCTGTGGGACATGTATACATCTTTTCAGCTTTTTAATAAGCTCTATTGTCCTACCTGCCACACCCTGAGTGCGAGGGCACATTAATGTCTCTCTCTCTCTCTCTCTCTCTCTCTCTCTCTCTCCCTCTCTCTTCTTTTTCTTCATCATCTTGTTGTTGTTATTGCTGTTCTTCTCCTCCTCCTCCTCCTCCTATCTCTCTCTCACTCTCTGTCTTTTTGTCTCTCTGACTCTCTCTGTCTATCTCCCTTTCTCTCAAATCAATAAAAGCATTTTGAGCCATGTTGGTGTTTCTCAGTGGTTGAG
>NW_006291970.1:12979-15109 GCF_000327345.1 Myotis davidii
GGTGTCCCTCCCCAGATCCAATGGTGCACCGGTGGAATCCGTTGGGCTTGCCTGTGCCTTCTTGAAATCTGTGACCCCTCGGGGGATGTCAGAGAGCCAGTTTCGGCCGATCCCCGCAGGCAAGGCCAAGACACAACACTGGTGCACAATTTCGTGCACCTGACCTCTAGTAAAAATATATAAAACAGAGAAAGACAAAGAAAAAGACCTTAAGCCTGAGAATATTAGCCCACCCCCGGTAGACAAGGCTCGAAATTATAACTGGAAATAGTTTTCATTTCAATGACCAGCGTTCTCATTGGTTGATCTCCTGAGGTTCATCAACCGATACTACCATCTCCAAAAAAAGAATGAATGTTTGGGGAATTACCAGTGTTTTATGCTGATCATCTCTTTCCTTTGAGGAATTATGAGGGATGCCAGGGCTCGTCTCCTGAAGGCTCGAGCTGGCTCTGTGTATGGCTTTAGCATCTAGCTCTAGATGCCTATGGGTTTTAATTGTGTTTAGCACTGAACAGCCCCAATCAAAGCCCAGCGATCATAAAATTCATCTACCATCGAACCAGACAGAAGCGGCTGGAGTAGGAGCTGGGGGAAGCCCCAGAAATCAATTTCAGGGCATCCATGGTTGCATTAAAGAGATCACTGACTGCTGATTAAATTCTCCTCTTGCAGGAAAGCGTTTGCAAAAGCAAATTGACACCTTTAAGACTGAGGATTGGGGAGCATGAGGGATGGGTTTCACAGGTGTGTTTCTCATATTCAAATATTGCAAGCACATCGGGCCTGGCCGGCGTGGTTAAGTGGGTGAGTGTGGCTCAAAGGTTGGTCATCGACTTATCAACCAGGAGGTCATAGTTCCATTCCTTGTCAAGGTCACATGCCTGGTTTGCGGGCTCGATCGCCAGTAAGGAGTGTGGGGGAGGCAGTCGATTCATGATTCTCTCTCATCATGGATGTTTCTCTCCCCCTGTCTTTCCCTTCCTCTCTGAGTCAATAAAATCATTTAAAAAATATTAGCAATCATTGCATGTAGATGACATGCACACTGTATTAAAATGGTTTATTATTTTTTTGGTTTAATATACCAAGTGGATAGTTATTTAAAGATGACATATTACCCGAGCTGGTTTGCCTCAGTGGATAGAGCGTCCCCCCTTTTTTTCAAATATATTTTTATTTATTCCAGAGAGGAAGGGAGAGGGAGAGAGTTAGAAACATCCATGATGAGAGAGCCATGGATCGGTTGCCTCCTGCAAGTCCCTCACTGGGGATCAAGCCCACAACCTGGGCATATGCCTCGACCGGGAATCAAACCGGGGACCCTTCAGTTTGCAGACCAACACTCTATCCACTGAGACAAACCGACCAGGGCCAATTTGACTTTTTTAAAGGGTGGAAACGCCTTGAAGAAGAACAAAGCACCTCAGCATTCATGTCACAGTGGGAATTACAACTCACCTCACCATTCTTTCCAAATTGCTCCTTTAAATGCAGACTCTCACTAACAATGAAGCTTGTAGATAAACAGCCTGTTTGCATAAGAATCCTAGGAACTAATTTTACAAGATATGAACTCTGACATTCCCAGTTCTGGGAGATTTGATGACCTTCAACCTAGAACCAGGAGGACAAAGTCTAGGATGACGCACACTGGACCGTCACCTGACCAATTCCAAGATCTTTATCAGATTTGATTGTGCCTATGGGCATGTAGAGAACTCCTCAAGCCCCGCCTCCTGACCTCTTTGCTCTGGTTGGCCTCCCCCACCTTATTAAGACTCTGCCTGCACTGAGATGTGCAGATGTGTTTTGGGACGAACTTCCCTCATCTTCTCTGGTTGCCGGCACCTGACTAAACTTCTTTCCTTCCTCACCACCATCTGTCTCAAGGGACTGGTTTCTGGGGTGAGTCAGGGGAACCTTGTTTTTTCTGGACCCATTCCTGATACATGGACTCCATGGAACAGGTGTATCATGGCCAGTTTCTTTCTTCTGCAGGTGACAGGCAGAAGCAGAGTCTGCTCACAGAGGAAAAGAGGGAAGAACGGTACTTTGCCCTCATAGCAAGAAGAACAGGTAAGAAAAAGGTGGATGTGATGCCGGGGTCCAACCCCAGCAGGTCCAGGG
>NW_006291970.1:20520-24017 GCF_000327345.1 Myotis davidii
TTGCCGTCAGAGCAAGAAGAACAGGTAAGAAAAAGATGGATGGGAGAAGGAGGAGGAAGGATTGGGGATGGGGTCTGATCTGATGGAGGAATTTGGACTTTGTGGACTGAATGAGTTTAGCAGTAAAACCATACCGCTCTTGCCAAGAGCATGGCTGAGGTTTGGGGAAGGGAGCGATCATTCTATGAGTGATGTTATGAGTCCTCAGGATTCTGATTTGCTGTTTCACCTGTCACTTGCTTCCTGTTTGCCCAATCAGCTATTCCAGATATCTGTCTGTCCCTGCATATTTTGGTCTTGCTTTTCTCACCAGCACTTCAGAAGCAAGACGGCTGTTAAGAAGCCCACCTGGACACAGACGTTAGCTTTGTTCCTCTGCCAGCTGTTAAAGTTAAAGTGTATTATTTGCACGTGGTGGGTTGTTCTATGGTTTTTGAGTTCTCTCTGAGATGATCAGAAAGAAGGTTGTGGTATCAGGACAAAAAAAAAGTTGATCCAACCACAAAGTTATAATTAAGAAAGAAAACAATAAAAAAAAAAAAGAAAGAAAAGAAAAGAAATGTAAAGAGCCCGGATGGCATGGCTCAGTTGTTGCACTTAAACCTAGGAACTAGGACATGTCAATTTGATTCCCAGTCAGAGCACATGCCCGGGTTACAGTATTGATCACGAGTACGTAGTGTGCAGGAGGAAACCAGTCCGTGATTCTCTGTCATCATTGTTCATTTTTTTTCTTTCTCTCCCTCTCCCTTCCTCTCTGAAATCAGAAGTATATGAAAAAAACGAAAGAATAATCATGGCACAATAAAGTAGAGCATTGAGCCAATGCAATCCTATATAATAAAAGGCTAATATGCAAATCAGCAAACGGAAGAACAACTGGTCGCTATGACACTCACTGACCACCGTGGGAAGATGCTCATGTCCAGAGCTGTTCACTGTTGGCCAGTGCACTCCAACAGGGGGAGCGCCGCTCGGCAAAAAGCCAGGTTGACAGCAGCTGAGCACAGGGGTTGGTGGGAGCCTCCACAGTAGCACTAAAGCGGGCCTAAGCTATCAGTTGGACATCCCTCAAGGGGTCCTGAACTGCGTGAGGCCGAAGACCTGACTGAGTAACGGTGCACTGATCCTCTAGTAATATTATAATAACTGTGTATGGTGTCAGATGGGTATGAGATTAATTGCATGATTTCTTAGTCCATTATATAATGTCTAATCATTGGGGTGTACCCCTGAAATGAACATAAGGTTGTATGTCTACTGTCATTTAAAAAATGTTTTAAAAATTTTATAGGACCATGTTACCTTCACGGAGTCACATTATACTTCAAGTACGTTTTGCAGAGTTTGTTCAAGAAGAGATATCTAAAGCTAAAAAGAAAGAAAAGCTGAGATTTATAAATTTGCAAAATAAACCAAAGGCAACCACAAACACAACCGTAGAAACCATAAAAATAAAATCCAAGGTAAAATGCATTTGGAGAACCCATCTTCTGTCTTTCAATACCAGGACAAAAGTAGCGAGAGGCTCTGAGAAGCTGTGGCTGTTGCTCCTTAGACCACGGAGGGGTCATGGCCTAGCTACCATTGAAGGTGCACCTCACCACACACCCTATCTTCCTGAAGATCCGTGGGCACTCAGTGTTTGAGGACGAGAAGCAGCGCCTGTGGCTGCATCTCATCATGGAGACAGGTGGTGACCTGCAAGTACGGTTGCACCAGGAAGACATCCCCAGTGGGCATATAGCACTCACCAACATCCCCCTGAATTTGAGCACCATGCCTTTGATGTGGACACTCCACCCTGGCAGCCAGTATGTGGACTCCATGTGCCGGTTGTGGCACATCGTGCAGCACAGCAAGGAGGATGGAGTGGAAGAAATGATCCTTGAACTGAAGGACAACTCGTAGGACATGTGATGGGGTCCCTGGCTCGTCTCAACCTGAGCCCCAGTCCTGATGGCCCACTGGTGGTACATGTATAGTTCTGTTCACCTTTTTACTAAGTTCCATTGTTCTATCTGCCACCCCCTGGGTGCGAGGGTACTTTGATGTCTCTCTCTCTCTCTCTCTCCCTTTTTCTTGTTCTTGTTCCTCTTGTTCTTCTTGTTGTTCTCCTTCACCTTCTCCTTCTTCTGCTTCTTATTCTCCTTTCTCTCTCTCTGTCTCTTTGTCTCTCTGTCTCTCTTTGTCTCTCTCTCCCTCTCTCTCAAAGCACTAAAAGCATTTTGATCCCAGCTGGTGTTTCGCAGTGGTTGAGGGACGACCTATGTACCTGGAGGTCACAGTTCGATTCCTGGTCAGGGCACACACAAGAATTGACCAATCAGCCCTAGCTTGCTTTGCTCAGTGGATAGAGGGGTTGACTGTGGACTTTGAAGTGTCCCAAGTTCAATTCTGGTAAAGGGCACATGCTCTGTTTGTGGGCTTGATCACCAGTATGGGGCGTCCAGGAGGCAGCCAATGTATGATTCTCATCATTGATGTTACTCACTCCCTTCCTGTATGAAATTAATCCTATATAATAAAAGCCTAATAGGCTAAGTGTCCAGTCGACTGGTCAATTGTTCAAGCAATCAAAGTATAATATGCAAATGATATTCTAAAGTTTCTCAACTGCTCTCTATGACATGCATTGACCACCAGGGATAAGACATTCAGACTGGTAGGTCAGCTTGCTGCTGGGGTCTGGCTAAACGGGACTGAGTGAGACGGGCTGGACGTGCCTTGGAGCCCTCCTATGGTCCCTCCCCAGCTGGCCAACCTCCCACATCCCACCCAGGCCCAAATCTTGCCCTATTGGGTCCCAAGACCTGGCCTACCCCTTTTCACAATCCGGGACCCCTCGGAGGATGTCAGAGAGCCGGTTTCACCCGGATACCGCTGGCCAGGCCAAGCAACCCCACTAGTGAACGAATTCGTGCACCGGGCCTCTCGTAAAAATATATTTAAAGAACACACCCAGTCTTCAATTTCCATGGGCGATGAAATTGGGAACCAATTCCTAAGATCCGTCGTTATTCTTCCAAGAATATGAACAGGAATTTAAGCTCAGATTCTGAAAATACGGAGACTGCCCACAGTATATATTTTTCATCGCTTTGGCGATTAGTTACCTCCGAGGGAGCTTCCATTTCCATTAGCAAAAAGCCCGAGATTTCAAATAAAGGGGAAGTCGTGTTAATTGTGTCTATAATTTGTCTCCCATAACTTGTCTGCTGGTAGAACCGATTTGTTCTCATTGTGTGTGGAGTTTCTTGCCCCAATAACCCTAGAAATTTTGTTTTCTCACCTTCCCCCAAAAGTTTGCATTTGTTATTTTTCTTTGTTTTTACTGGTAATTTTGATGCATTTGAAGTGGATTTCACATCCTTGTTGGGTTTTGAGGGTCTGAGCCATGACCGGCCTTTCTAAGGAGGGTTATGGAAAATTTAAATTATCACACACTCCCCCTCCCTCACCACCACATCTTCAAAGAAATGAAAGCATCGTTTTCT
>NW_006291970.1:24301-25227 GCF_000327345.1 Myotis davidii
GTATGTTTTTAATAAATATGTGTTTACTGATTTCAGAGAGGAAGGGAGAGTGAGAGAGAGAGAAACATTAATGATGAGAGAGAACCATGGATTGGCTGTGTCCAGCATGCCCTCTACTGGGGATCGAGCCTGCACCCAGGGCATGTGCCTGACCCGGAATCGAACCTGTGACCTCCTGGTTCTTAGGTGTACACTCAACCACTCAGCCACACCTCCTGGGCATCATATTTTTTTTACTTTGTTTTTATTGTTGTCATTACTACTGATGTCCCCATTTTCCCTCTCTTATCCCACCTCCACCATGTCCTCCCCTCCCCATTTCCTGTGGCCATTGCCACACTGTTGACTGTGTCTACGGGTTATGCATATATGTTCTTGAGCTTTTGAGTAGTGTCCCAAAGTGTTTAAAACCCGTGCACTTAGTTGGCATTTGATATTTATGAATATCTCCTAAAACATCTATTATGTGGAAGTATATGTAGGAAGTCATATATTATGTCCAACTACCACTTTGGGCTTTGTAAAAATAGCAAATACCTTTTTAAAAAGCAGACTGAGATGACGGAGTCTAGGAGAAGAAAATCCACCCTAGCCAATCATTTAAGTACTAGAGGCCTGGTGCATGAAACTCGTGCAATGGAAGGGGGGTGTCTCGCATCCTCTCTCCAATCTAGGACTTCCCTCTCACAGCCCAGGACTGGTGGCTCCTAACCGCTCGACTGCCTGCCTGATTGCCCCTAACCCTCTGCCTGCCGGTCTGATCACCCCTAACTGTTCCCCTGCCTTAGTGATTGCCCCTAAATGCTCCCCTGCGACCTGATGCCTCCAAATGCTCGCCTGTTGGCCCAATCGCCTCTATCTGCTCTCCTGCTGGCCTGATCGCCCAAATAGCCTCTGCCTCTGCCCCTGCACCCAGGACCCAGGTT
>NW_006291970.1:25318-25664 GCF_000327345.1 Myotis davidii
TGGCCCGGCTGGCGAGGCTCAGAGGTTGAACATCGACCTATCCTCCAGGAGAACATGGTTCATTTCCCAGTAAAGAGCACATGCCCAAGTTGTGGGCTCCATCGCCAGTAATGTGCATGGGAGAGGTGGCCGATCCATGATTCTCTCTCATCATGGATGTTTCTCTCCCTCTCACTTTCCCTTCCTCACTGAGTCAATAAAATCATTTAAAAAATATTAGCAATTGTTGCATTTAGATGACATGCAGATTGTATTAAAATAGTTTGTTATTTTTTGGTTTAATATACGAGGTGGGTAGTCATTTAAAGATGAACTAGCACCCGAGCTGGTTTGGATCAGGGGATAG
>NW_006291970.1:25717-27227 GCF_000327345.1 Myotis davidii
TCAGAGAGGAAGGGAGGAGAGAGTTAGAAACATCCATGATGAGAGAATCATGGATCGGCTGCCTCCTGCAGGCCCCTCACTGGGTATCAAGCCCACACCCTAGGAATGTGCTCCTGACCAGGAATCGAACCCGGGACCCTTCAGTTCCCAGGCCGACACTCTATCCACTGAGCCAAACAGGCCAGGGCCAATTTGACATTTTCAAAGGTTGGAAACGCCTTGAAGCATCTCAGCACTCATGTCACAGTGGGAATTACAACTTACCTCCCCATTCTTTCCACATTGTTTCTGTAAATACAGACTCTGACTAATAATGAAGCTGGTAGGTAAACAGCATGTTTGAATAAGAATCCTAGGAACTAAGTTTAGAAGATATAAACTCTGACCTTCCCAGTTCTGGGAGATTTTCTGACCTTCGACCTTAGAACCAGGAGGACAAAGTCTAGGATGACGCACACTGTACTGTCACCTGACCACTTCCAAGATCCTTATCAGTTTGGATTGTGTTTGTGACACATAGAGAACTTCTCAAGCCCTGCCCCTGACCTCCTTGCTCTGTTTGGCCTCTCCCTCCTTATAAAAGGCTCTGCCTGCACTGAGACGTGCAGATGAGTTTTGGGAAGAGCTTCCCCCATCTTCTGAGGTTGCCGGCACTCGAATAAACCTCTTCCCTTCCTGATGACCACCTTTCTCCCAGGACTGGTTTCTGGGGTGTGAGACAGAGGTACTTTGTTTTTCTGGACACTTCCCTGCCACATGGACTCCTGTTAATATGTTTATCATGGTCATGTTCTTCCTTCTGCAGTTGACAGGGGGAAGCAGAGACCGGTCACAGAGGAAAGGAGTAAAGAACGGGGCTTTGCCTTCAGAGCAAGAAGAACAGGTAAGAAAAAGGTGGATGGGAGGAGGAGGAGGAAGGATTGGGGATGGAGTCTTATCTGAGGGAGGAATTTGGACTTTGTGGACTGAAGTGATTTTAGCAGAACAACCATATAGCTCTTGCCAGGAGTATGACTGAGGTTTGGGGAAGGGAGAGATCATTCTATAAGCAATGTTATGAGACCTCGGGAATCCGACTTGCTGTTTCACCTGTCTCTTTGCTTCCTCATTGCCTGATCATCGATCCCACTGTCTGTCTGTCCCTGAATATTTTGTTCTTGTCTCTCTCACCAGCACCTGAGAAGCAAAGACGGCTGTTAAGAAGCCCACCTGGACGCTGAATTAGCTTTGATTCCCCTGCCAGCTGTTAAAGGTAAAGCATATCATTTGAATATTATTTGCATGGGGTGGGTTGTTCTATGGTTTGTGAGTTCCCTCTTAGATGGTCAGAAAGAAGGTGGTGGTGTCAGGACTAAAAGAAAATTGATCCAACAACAAAGTGTTAATTAAGAAAAAAAGTAAAAAAAAGAAATGAAAAGAGCCTGGCTGGCATGGCTCAGTTGTTTCATTTAAACATATGAACCAAGACATGACGATTTGATGCCCAGTAATGGCACATGCCCGAGGTACA
>NW_006291970.1:27511-29426 GCF_000327345.1 Myotis davidii
AGTTATATGACTGTGTATGGTGTCAGTTGGGTATGAGATTAATTGCATGACTTCTTAGTCCATTATATAATGTCTAATCATTGGGATGTACCCCTGAAATGAACCTAAGGTTGTATGTCAACTGTCAATTGAAAAATGTTTTAAAATTCCTTAGGACCATGTTACCTTCACAGAGACATATTTTAACTTAAGTATGTTTTGTAGAGTTTGTTCTAGAAGAGAGATCTAAATAAAAAAAAGAGAAAAGTCGAGATTTATAAATTTGCAACATAAACCAAAGGTATCCACAAACAACCTTAAAATACATAAAGATAAAAGCCAAGGTAAAATGCATTTGGAAACTCTATCCCCTGTCTTTCGATACCAGGACCGAAGTAGCAAGAGGCTCTGAGAAGCTGTGGCTGTTGCTCCTTGGACCACGGAGGGGTCATGGCCGAGCTCCCGTCGAAGGTGCACCTCACTTCGCACCCCTTCTTCCTTAGGATCCATGGGCCCTCGGTGTACGAAGACGATAACCATCGCACATGGTTGCACCTCATCATGGAGACAGAAGGTGTCCTGCAAGTACGGTTGCACCAGGAAGACATTCCCATTGGGTATTTCGCACTCACCACCAGTCCGCTGACCTCGAGCACCATGCCTTTTATGTGGATGCTCTACGCTGATAGCAAGTACGTGGACTCCATGTGCAGGTTCTGGCGCATCGTGCACCACATCAAAGAGGATGGAGTGGAGGAAATGATGCTTGAGCTGATAGACAACTCATAGGACATGTGATGGGGTCTCTGGCTCATGTCATCCTGAGCCCCAGTCATGCTGGTATGCTGGTGGGTCGTATATAGTTCTGTTCACCTTTTTAAGAAGCTCTGCTGTTCTATCTGCCACCCCCTGGGTGCAAGGGCACATTGATGTCTCTCTCTGTATCTCTGTCTTTCTCTATCTCTTTCTTCTTGTTCTTCTTCTTTTCTTCTTCTTATCCTTTCTCTCTGTCTCCCTGTCTATCTGTCTCCATGTCGCTCTCCCTCAAATCAATAAAACCATTTTGAGCCATGCTGGTGTTTATCAGTGGTTGAGGGACAACCTATGAACCCGGAGGTCATGGTTCGTTTCCTGGTCAGGGCACAGATAAGAATTAACCAATGAGCCCTAGCTTGTTTGGCTCAGTGGGGAGAGGGTTGGACTGTGGACTCTGGAAGGTCCCAGGTTCCATTCTGGTCTAGGGAACGTGCTCTGGTTATGGGCTCGATCCCCAATAGGAGGCGTGCATAAGGCTCCTGATGTATGATTCTCTCTCATCATTGATGTTTCTCTCTCCCTTCCTGTATGAAATCAATCCTATATAATAAAAGCCTAATAGGCTAAGTGTCCAGTCAACCGGTCATCTGTTCCACCAATCAAAGCATAATATGCAAATGATATACTAAAGTTGCTCAACTGATCACTATGACATGCTTTGACCACCAGGGAAAAGACATTCAGACTGGTAGGTCAGCTTGCTGCTGGGGTCTGGCTGATCGGGACTGAGTGAGACGGGCTGGACATGCCCTGGAGCACTCGTATGGTTCCGTTCCAGCTGGCCAACTTCCCACATCTGACCCAGGCCCCGATCGCACATCAGTGGTGTCCCTTGGCCTGGCCTGTGCCCTCTCGTAATCTGGGATCCCTCGGAGCATGTCAGAAAGACCGTTTCAGCCAATTCCCGCAGGCCAGTCCAAGGCACCACACTGGTACACAAATTCGTGCACCAGCCTCTAGTAAAAATATTTGAAATAGAGAAAGAGAAAGAAAAAGACCTTAAGCGTGAAAATATTAGCCCAGGCCGGGTAGACAAGGCTTGAAGACATACCTGGAAATAGTTTTCATTTCAATGACCAGCGTTCGCATTGTTCGATCTCCTGAGGTTCGTCAATAAATA
>NW_006291970.1:30128-32992 GCF_000327345.1 Myotis davidii
CCACCTGAGGATCTCACTACATTTATCGGCGGTCTCACCAGTCTTTTCGAGGGCCATACTAAGTTTATCGGCAGCTTCTAGATAGTTCTTGAGAGACCTTAAAATTGTGGTTCTGAACTCAATATCCTCCATTGACAGTTTTGTTCTGTTTCTTTGTCTCTGCATTTTTTATGCTTTCTTGGTGCACCCCCTAGTGGTCTTTGTGTGCAGTCTTGTTGTAGTTAAGTCTTGATTTTTGTAGTTAATACTGGGGGGATTTGACCTCCAGGCCAACTGGCTGTGAGAGTAAAAGAACGAATGTTTTGGGGATTACGGGTGTTTTATGCTGATCGTCTCTTTCCTTTGAGGAATTATGAGGGAAGCGAGGGCACTTCTCCTGAAAGCTCGAGCCGGCTCTGTATGTGGCTTTAACATCTAGCTCTGTGTGCATTAGGGTGTTTTAACGTGTTTAGCAATAAACAGCCACAAACAAAGCCCAGCGATCATAAAATTCATTTACAATCGAACCAGAGAGAGGCAGCAGGCTGAGGGCCCAAAGGGAGCCCCAGAAATCAATTTCAGGGCATCCATGGTTGTATTAAAGAGATCACTGACTGCTGATTAAATTCTCCTCTTGCAGGAAAGTGTGTGAAAATGCACATTGAGACCTGTAAGGCTGAGGATTGGGGAGCGTGAGGGATGTTTCTAAGGTGTGTTTCTCATATTCAAAATACTGCACTTCTGGCCTGGCCAGCATGGCTCATTTGTTGAGCATCGACCTATGGACCAGGAGGTCACGGTTCAATTCCCGGTCCACTGCACATGCCTGGGTTTTGGGCTCGATCACCAGTAGGGTCGTGTGGGATGCGGCCAATCCCTGAGATTCTCTCGTCATGGATGTTTCTCTCCCTCTTGCTTTTCCTTCCTCTCTGAGTCAATAAAAACATTTAAAAAAATATTAAGCAAGTGTTGCATTCAGATTAAATGCACATTGTTTTAAAAGAGTTTATGATTTTTTTGGTTTAACATACCAGGTGTGTAGTCATTTAAAGATTACCTAGCACCTGAGCCAGTCTGGCTCAGTGGATAGAGTGTCTGCTTCTTTTTCTAAATATATTTTTATTGATTTCAAAGAGGAAGGGAGAGGGAGAGAGTTAGAAACATCCTTGATGAGATAATCATGGATCGGCTGCCTCCTGCAAGTCCCTCACTTGGGATAAAGCTCACAACCTGGGCATGTGCCCTGGACCAGGTATCAATCCCAGGACTGTTCAGTTCGCAGACTGGCACTCTATCCACTGAGGCAAACCAACCAGGGACAATTTGAATTTCAAAGGTCGCAAATGCCTTGAAGAAGAAGTAAGCATCTCATTATTAATGTCACAGTAATTACATGAATTCATGTAATTCATGGGGATTACAATTCACCTCACTATTCTTTCAACATTGTTCCTGTAAATGAAGACTCTGACTAATAATGAAGCTTGTAGGTAAACAGGATGTTTGTATATGAATCCTAGGGGCAAATCTTACAAGGTATGAACTCTGACTTTCCAAGTTCTGGGAGATTTGCTGACCTTCAATCTTAGCACCAGGAGGACAATGTCTAGGATGACGCACACTGGACCAACACCTGACCACTTGCAAGATCCTTATCAGATTGGACAGTGCCTGTCATCACGTAGATAACTTCTCAAGACCCACCCCTGACCTCTTTGCTCTGTTTGGTCTCTTCCTCCTTATAAAAGGCTTAGCCTGTACTGAGATGTGCAAATGAGTTTTGGGACGAGCTTCCCTCATCTTCTCAGGTTTCCAGCACCTGAATAAACCTCTTTCCTCCGGAAGACCACTTGTTTCCTGGGACTGGTTTCCGGGGTGTGAGTCAGGGAACCTTGTTTTTCGGGACACATTCTTGGTACATGGACTCCTGGGGAAATGTGTATCAAGGTCATGTTGTTTCTTCTGCAGGTTACAGGGGGAAGCAGAGACCGGTCACAGAGGAAAGGAGCTACGACGGTGCTTTGTCTTCAGAGCAAGATGAATAGGTAAGAAAAAGGTGGATGGAAAGAGGAGGAGGAAGGATTGGGGATGGAGTCTGATCTGAGTGAGGAATTTGGACTTTGTGGAGTGAAGTGACGTTAGCAGCAAAACCATACAGTCCTTGCCAAGAGCATGGCTGATGTTTGGGGAAGGGAGAGATCATTCTATAAATGATGTTATTAAACCTCAGGAATCCTACTTGCTGTTTCCCTTGTCTCTTTCCTTCCTGTTTTCCCTACCAGCTATCCCAGGTGTCTGTCTGTCCCTGAATATTTTGGACTTGCCTCTCTCCCCAGCACTTGAGAAGCAAGACCGCTGTTTCAAACCCACCTGGGTGCTGACTTTAGTATTGATCCTCTGCCAGCTGTTAAAGGTAAAGCATATTATTTGCATATTATTTCCATGGGGTGGCTTGCTCGATGGTTTGTCACTTCCCTCTGAGATGATCAGAAAGAATGTGGTGGTGTCAGGACAGAAAGAAAAGTTGAACCAACTACAAAGTTTTAATTATGAAGGAAAAGAAAAGAAAACAAAAGAAAAGAAAAGAAAAGAAAACAAAAGAAAAGAAAAAAGAAAAGAAAAGAAAAGAAAAGAAAAGAAAAGAAAAGAAAAGAAAAGAAAAAATAGAGAAAGGAACCCAGCTGGCATAGCTCAGTTGTTTAGCTTAAACCTAGGAACGAGTTGAAGTTGATTCGATCCCCAGTCATCGCACAGGCCTGGGTTACAGTCTTGATCTCCAGGAGGGGGCATGCGGGAGGCAACCAATCCGTGATTCTCTGTCATCATTGATCTTTAATTCTCTCCCTCTCCCTTCCTCTCTGAAATCAGCCTTCTCTGAGCCCCAT
>NW_006291970.1:33093-34666 GCF_000327345.1 Myotis davidii
TTGGCTTTATTAATATATTAATGTATTTATTCATGATGCTCAAAGGAAAGTGAACACTGCACTCAGAAATGCAGGTGAAATGCGACCGTGTTACCTTCACAGAGTAAAATTTTACTTCAAGTAAGTTTTTTACAGTTTGTTCTAGGAGAGAGATCTAAAGCTCAAAAGAAAGAAAAGTTGAGATTTATAAATGTGGAAAATAAACCAAAGGCAACCACAAACACAACCATAATAAACATAAAGATAAAAGCCGAGGTAAAATGCGTTTGGAGACACCATTTCCTGTCTTTCGATAACAGGACCAAAGTAGCAAGAGGCTCTAGAGGCTGTGGCTGTTGCTCCTTGGACCACGGAGGGGTCATGGTGGAGCTCCCGTCGAAGGTGCACCTCACCTCTCACCCCGTCTGCGTGAGGATCCGTGGGCCCTCGGTGTATGAGGACGAGAAGCAGCGCACGTGGCTGCATCTCTTCATGGAGACAGGAGGTGTACTGCAAGTACGGTTGCACCAGGAAGACATCCCCAGTGGGTATATCCCTCTCACCATCAGCCTGCTGACCTCGAGCACCATGCCTTTGATGTGGAAGATCCAACCTGGGAACCAGTACCTGGACTGCATGTTCTGGTTCTGGTGCATTGTGCATCACATCAGGGAGGATAATATGGAGGAAATGGTACTTGAGTTGATGAAAGACTTGTAGGACACGTGATGGGGTCCGTGGCTCTTGTCAACCTGAAACCCAGTCCTGCTGGCCGGCCTGTGGGATTTGTATAGTTCTATTCACCTTCTAAATAAGCTCTGTTATTCTATCTGCCACCCCTATGGTGCGAGGGCACATTGATCTCTCTCTCTGTCTCTGTCTCTGTCTCTCTCTCTCTGTCTCTTCTTTCTCTCTCTCTCTCTCTCTCTCTCTCTCTCTCTGTTTGTTCTTGTTCTTGTTGTTGTTGTTCATCTTCTTCTCCCCTCCTTCTCCTCTTCCTCCTCCTCCTCCTCCTTTCTCTTTCTCTCTCTCTGTCTATTTATCTCTATGTCTATCTCCCTCTCTCTGAAATCAATAAAAGCATTTTGAGCCAAGAAGGTGTTTCTCAGTGGTTGAGGGACGGCCTATGAACCCGGAGGTCACGGTCCGATTCCTCGTCAGGCACAGACAAGAATTAATCAATGAGCCCTAGTTTGTTTGTCTCAGTGGAGTGTGGGTTGGACTGTGGAATCTGGAAGGTCCCAGGTTCGATTCTGGTCAAGGCCACATGCTCTGATTGTGGGCTTGATACCCAGTAGGGGGCGTAAAGGAGGCACCCGATGTATTGTTCTCTCTCATCATTAATGTTTCTCTCTCTCTTCCTGTATGAAATAAATCCTATATAATAAAATCCTAATATGATAAGTGTACAGTCAACCAGTCATCTATTCAACCAATCAAAGCATAATATGCAAATGATATACAAATGTTGCTGAACAGCTCACTATGACATGCATTCACCACCAGGGACAAGACATTCAGACTGGTATGTGAGCTTCATCCTGGGGCCTGGCTGATCGGGACTGAGACAGGCTGGGACCACCCAGGAACCTCT
>NW_006291970.1:34762-40357 GCF_000327345.1 Myotis davidii
CATTTGGCCTGGGCTGTGGCCTCTCAGATTCTGGGCCCTCTCAGGGGATGTCAGAGAGCCAGTTTCTGCCGATCCCCACAAGCCAGGCTGAGGCTCCACACGGGTGCATGAATTAGTGCACCGGGCCTCTACTGAAAACATAGTAAACAGAGAAAGACAGAGAAAAGGACCTTAAACCTGAAAATATTAGCCCACCCCAGGTAGACAAGGTACAAAGACATCACTGGAAATAATCTTCATATCCAGGTCCAGCATTCTCATTGTTTGATCACTTGAGTTTCGTCAACTGATGCTAACCTCTCCAAAAAAAGAACAAATGTTTGGGGGATTATGGGTGTTTTATGCTGATCATCTCTTTCCTTTGAGGAATTACGAGGGATGCCAGGGCACATCTCCTGAAGGCTTTAGCCAGCCCTGTGTTTGGCTTTAACATATAGCTCTGTGTGCATTAGGGTTTTGAATTGTGTTTAGAACTAAACAGCCACAAACAAAGCCCAGCGATCATAAAATTCATCTACCATTGAACCAGAGAGGCAGCAGGTGGAGGGCCCAAGGGGAGCCCCAGAAATCAATTTCAGGGAATCCATGGTTGCATTAAAGAGATCCCTGACTGCTGATTAAATTCTCCTCTTGCAGTAAAGTGTTTGCAAATGCACATTGAGTCCTGTAAGGCTGAGGACTGGGGAGCGTGAGGAATGTGTTTCTAAGGTGTGTTTCTCATATTCAAAATATTGCACTTCCGGCCCGTCCAGCGGGGCTCTTTGGTTGAGCATAGACCTATTGACCAGGAGGTCATGGTTCTATTCCTGGTAAAGGGCACATGCCCAGGTTGCGGGCCAATCGCCAGTATGGTGCGTGTAGGACACGGCCGATCAGTGATTCTCTCTCATCATGGATGTTTCTCTCCCTCTCAATCACCCTTCCTCTATGAGTCAATAAAAACATTTTTAAAAATATTAGCATCTCACACTTGGGGGAGGGGGGCAGGCTTACAACAGAACTTCCATTAGAATTGGGTTGACCAGATGTCCGAAAATGAAAAGAATTTGCTACCTCACGTGCTATGAAACATTCCTGTCCCTGCGTTGGTGACTACAAACCAGAGTTTTGGAGACGGGCACTTGTATTCTTTTCAAGAAACTTAGAAATTTGCTTGATTCTGGGTATTTCTATGCACTGCAGTTCAGGTTGTGAATAAACCAAGCGCCTGAGCTGGTTTGGCTCAGAAGATACAGCGTCGGCTTTTTTTTTCAAATATATTTTTATTGAATTGAGAGAGGAAGGGAGAGACAAAAACATCAACGATGAGAGAGAATCATTGATTGGCTGCCTCCCGCATGCATGTGCCCTGACCGGGAATTGAACCGTGACATCCTGGTTCATAGGTTGATGCTCAACCACTGAACCACACCGGCTGGACTGGATTAATATTTTGGCTAGATTTCATCTATTGGTCCTCTAGCAATGAGAAAGACCTGAAGGTAAAGGAGCTCGGTGAAGATATGTTTTAATGGGAACTTCCAAGTAGAGAAATCTCAAGTCCCACCCCCTGACCTCTTTGCTTTGTTTGGCCTCTCCCTTCTTATAAAAGCCTCTGCCTGCACTGAGATGTGAAGATGGGTTTTGGGACTAGCTTCCCCCATCTTCTCAGGATGCTGGCACCTGAATAAACCTCTTTCCTTCCTGACGACCACCTGTCTCACGGGACTTGATTCTGGGGTGTGAGTTAAGCGAACCTTGTTTTTCTGGACATAATCCTGATACATGTACTCCTGGGAATATGGGTATCATGGTCATGTTCTTTCTTCTGCAGGTGACAGGGGGAAGAAGAGACTGGTCACAGAGGAAAGGAGGTAGGACGGTGCTTTGCCTTCAGAGCAAGAAGAGCATTTGCCTTGAGCAAGAAGAACAGGTAAGAAAGAGGTGGATGTGAGGAGGAAGAGGAAGGATTGGGGATGGAGTCTGCTCTGAATGAGGAATTTGGGCTTTGTGGACTGAAGTGAGTTTAGCAGCAAAACCATACAGCTCTTGCCAAGAGCATGGCCGAAGTTTGGGGAAGGGAGAGATCATTCTATAAGTGATGTTATGAGACCTCAGGAATCCTTCTTGCTGTTTCACCTGTCTCTTTGCTTCTTGTTTTCCCGATCAGCTATCCCAGTATCAGTGTGTCCCTCAATATTTTGGTCTTGCCTCTCACAACAGCACTTGAGAAAGAAGTTCGCTGTTAAGAAGCCCACCTGGACGTTTATGTTAGCTTTGTTCCTCTGCCAGCCGTTAAAGGTATAGCATATTATTTCCATATTATTTGCATGGGGTGACTTGTTATATGGTTTTGAGTTCCCTCTCAGATGATCAGAAAGAAGGTGGTGGTGTCAGGACAAAAAGAAGAGTTGAACCAACTAAAAAGTTTTAATTAAGAATAAAAGAAAAGGAAAGGAAATAAAAGAGCCCGGCTGCCATGGCTCAGTTGTTTAGCTTAAACCAAGGACCTGGAGATGTGGATTCGATTCCCAGTCATGGCACGTGCCCGGGTTACAGTCTAGTTCTCCAGTAGGGGGCATGGAATCGCCATTCCGTGATTCTCTGTCTTCATTGAACTTTCTTTCTCTCCCTCTACATTTTTCTCTGAAATCAGTAAAACTAAATGTAAAAAAAGAAAGAACAGTCATAGCACAGTAAAGTAGAGCATTGAGTCTATGCAATTGTATATAATAAAAGGCTAATATGCGAATCGAGCAAACAGCAGAATGACTGGGTGCTATGACACGCACTTTCCACTGGGGGCAGATGCTCATGAGAAGAGCTGTCCACCGGTGGTCAGTGCACTCTCTCAGGGGGAGCACCTTCCATTCAAATGCCAGGCTCACAGGTGCCGAGCACAGAGGAGTGGTGGGAGCCTCAATGGCAGCACTCTACCAGGCCTAAACTGTCAGCTGGACATTACTCAAGGGGTCTTGGCCTGGGAGAGGCTGAAGGCTTGGCTGAGCGACCTGCCTGAGTGCATAAATTTTGTGCACTGATTGTGTAGTATCAATAAAATAACTGTGTATGGTGTCAGAAGGCTATGAGATTAATTGCATAATTTCTTAGTCCATCATATAATGTCTAATCATTGGGTTGTACCTATGAAATGAACCTAAGGTTGTATGTCAACTGCCATTTAAAAAATGTTTTAAAAATACTATAGGACCATGTTACCTTAACAGAGTCACATTATACTTCAAATATGTTTTGTACAATTTGTTCTACAAGAGATATCTAAAACTAAAAAGAAAGAAAAGATGAGATTTATAAATTTTCAAAATAAACCAAAGGCAACCACAAGCAACCAAAATCCATAAAGATAAAAGCCGAGGGAAAATGCGTTTGCAGATCCGATCCCCTGTGTTTTGATTTCAGGACCGAAGTAGCGAGAGGCTCTTAGAAGCTGCGGCTCTTGCTCCTTGGACCACGGAGGGGTCATGGCCGAGCTCCCGACGAAGGTGCACGTCACCTCACACCCCATCTGCCTGAGGATCCTTGGGCACTCGGTATACCAGGACGCGAAGCAGCGCACGTGGGTGCATCTCGTCATGGAGACAGGAGGTGTCCTGCAAGTACGGTTGCAGCAAGAAGACATTCCCAGTGGGCATGTTGCACTCACCACCAGCCCACTGACCTCGAGCACCATGGCCTTGATGTGGACGATCCACCCTGGCAACCAGTACCTGGACTGCATGTGCCGGTCCTGGCACATTGTGCACCACATCAAGGAGGATGAGATGGAGGAAATGATCCTTGAGTTGATGGAAGGCTCGGAGGACAGGTGATGGGGTCCCTGGCTCTTGTCAACCTGAGCCCCCGTCCTGCTTCCCTACCGGAGGGACGTGTATAGTTCTGTTCACCTTTTTAATAATCTCTGTTGTTCTCTCTGCCACCCCCTGGGTGCGAGGGCACATTGATGTCTCTCTCTCTCTCTCTCTCGCTCTCTCTCTCTCTCTCTCGCTCTCTCTCTCTCTCTCTCGCTCTCTCTCTCTCTCTCTCTTTCTTCTTCTTCTTCTTCTCATCCTCCTCCTCCTCCTCCTCGTCCTCCTCCTCTTCTCTCTAACTATCTCTCTGTCTCTTTGTCTCCCTTATCTATCTGTCTCTATCACTCTCTCTCAAATCAATAAAAGCATTTTGAGCTAAGCTGGTGTTTCTCAGTGGTTGAGGGATGACTTATGAACCCGGAGGTCACGATTCAATTCCTGGTCAGAGCATAAATAAGAATTAACCAATGAGCACTAGCTTGTTTGGCAGGTGGATAGAGAGTTGGACTGTGGACTCTGGAAGTCCCAGGTTCGATTCTGGTCAAAGTCACATGCTCCATGATTCTCTCTCATCACTGATATTTCTCACTCCCTTCCTTTATGAAATGAATCCTATATAATAAAAGCCTAATATGCTATGTGTCCTCTCAACTGGTCATCTGTTCAACCAAACAAAGCATAATATGCAAATGATATACTAAGGTTGCTCAACTGCTCACTATGACATGCTTTGACCACCAAGGACAAGACGTTCAGACTGCTAGGTCAGCTTCCTGCTGGGCTCTGGTTGATCGGGACTGAGTGAGACACGCTAGACACACCCTGGAGCCCTCCAATGGTCTCTCCACAGCTGGCCAACCTCCCGAGTCCCTCCCCAAATACAATGGTGCCCTGGTGGGATCCCTTGGCCTGGCCTGTGCCATCTCGTAATCTGGAATGCCTCGTGGGAGGTCAGAGAGCCAGTTTTGGCCAATCCCAGCAGGCCAGGCCTAGGGACCACACTGGTGCATGAATTTGTGCACTGGGCCTCTATTAAAAATATAATAAACAGAGAAAGACAAGGAAAAAGGCCTTAAGCCTGAAAAAATTATCCCATCCCCGGTAGACATGGGTCAAAGACATCACTGGAAATAGTTTTCATTTCAATGACTAGCGTTCTCATTGTTTGATCTCCTGAGGTTCGTCAACCGATACTACCCTCCCCAAAAAGAACCAATGTTTGCGGGATTACGGGTGTTTTATGGTGATCATCTCTTTACTTTGAGGAATTATGAGGGATGCCAGGTCTCATCTCCTGAAGGCTCGAACTGGCTCTGTGTATGGCTTTAGCATCTAGATCTGGATGCATTTTGGTTTTTAATTGTGTTTAGCAGTAAACAGCCCGAAACAAAGCCCAATGATCATTAAATTCACCAGGTATCACACCAGAGAAAGGTGGCTGGAGGGGGAGCCAGAGGGAGCCCCAGGAATCAATTTCATGACATCCATGGTTACATTAAAGAGATCACTGACTGCTGATTAAATTCTCCTCTTGCAGGAAATTTTTGCAATTGCACCTTAAGGCCTTTAAGGCTGAGGATTGGGGAGCATGAGGGATGTGTTTTTATGGTGAGTTTCTCATATTCAAAATATTGCACATCGGACCCCGCCGGCGTGGCTCAGAGGTTGAGCATCGACCTATCATCCAGGAGGTCATGCTTCATTTCCCAGTAAATAGCACATGCCCAGGTTGCGAGCTCCATCGCCAGTAATGGAGATGGGGGAGGCGGCCGATCCATGATTCTCTCTCATCATGGATATCTCTCTC
>NW_006291970.1:40817-43026 GCF_000327345.1 Myotis davidii
GACTAATAATGAAGCTTTAGGTAAACAGCATGTTTGTATAAGAATCCTAGGAACTGATTTAAGAATATATAAACTCTGACCTTCCATGTTCTGGGAGATTTGATGACCTTCAACCTTAGAACCAGGAGGACAAATGCTAGGATGACGCACAACGGACTGTCACCTGACCACTTGCAAGATCCTTATCAGATTGGAAAGTGCCTGTCAGCAAGTAGAGAACTTCTCAAGCCCCGTCCCCTGACATCTTTGCTTTGTTTGGCCTCTCCCTCCTTATAAAACCCTCTTCCTGCACTGAGATGTGCAGATGGGTTTTGGGACGAGCTTCCCCCATCTTCTCAGGTTGCCGGAACCTGAATAAACCTCTTTCCTTCCTGATGATCACCTGTCTCCGGGACAGGTTTCTGGGGTGTGAGTCAGTGGAACCTTGTTTGAGGAGGAGGAAGGATTGGGGATGGAGTCTCATCTGAAGGAGGAATTTCGGCTTTGTGGACTGAAGACAGTTTAGCAGCAAAACCATACAGCTCTTGCCAAGATTATGGCTGAGGTTTGGGGAAGGGAGAGATCATTCTATATGTGATGTCATGAGACCTCAGGAATCCTACATGCTCTTTCACCTGTCACTTTGCTTCCTGATTTTCTGATCAGCTATCCCAGGTTTCTGTCTGTCCCTGAATATTTTGGTCTTGCCTCTCTCACCAGCACGTGAGAAGCAAGACAGCTGTTAAGAAGTGCACCTGGACGCAGACATTAGCTTTATTCCTCTGCCAGTTGTTAAAGGTAAAGCATATCATTTCCATATTATTTGCATGGGTTGGGTTGTTCTATGGTTTTGATTTCCTTCTGAGATGATCAGAAAGAAGGTGGTGTTGTCAGGACAAAAAGAAGAGTGGAGCAAACTACATTTTTAATTAAAAATAAAGAAAAGGAAAGGAAAGAAAAGAAAAGAATAGAATAGAATAGAATAGAATAGAAAAGAAAAGGAAGGACAAGAAAAAAAAGGAAAGTAAAGGATAGAAAAGAGCCCCGCTGGCATGGCTCAGTTTTTTAGCTTAAACCAAGGACCTGCAGATGTGGATTCGATTCCCAGTCATGGCACATGCCCGGGTTACAGTCTTGTTCCCCTGTAGAGGCCATGCAGGAGGCAACCAATCCGAAATTCTCTGTCATCATTGATCTTTCTTTCTCTCCCTCTCCCTTTCTCTCTGAAATCAGTAAAACTATATGTAAAACACGAAAGAATAGACATGGCACAGTAAAGTAGAGCATTGAGTCAATGCAATCGTATACAATAAAAGGCTCATATGCAAATCGACCAAACAGCAGAATGACTGGTTGCTATGGCATGCACTGACCACTCCGGAGAGATGCTCATGAGAAGAGCTGTCCAAAGGGTGGTCTGTGCACTCCCACAGGGGGAGCGCCGTTCTTCCTAAAGCCAGGCTCACAGGTGCCGAGCACAGAGGGGTTGGTGGGAGCCTCCACAGCAGCACTAAAGCGGGCCTAAACTGTCAGTTGCACATTCCTCAAGTGGTTTTGGACTAGGAAAGCCTGAAGGGTTGTCTGAGAGACCCCCCTGAGTGCATAAATTTTGTGCACTGAGACTCTAGTATTATTATAATAACTGTGAATGGTGTCAGATGGATATGGGATTAATTCCATGATTTCATAGTCCATTATATAATGTCTAATCATTGGGGTGTACCCCTGAAATGAACCTAAGGTTCTATGTGAACTGTCACTTAAAAATGTTTTTAAAATTCCATAGGACCATGTTACCTTCATAGAGTCATATTTTACCTTACGTACATTTTGTACAGTTTGTTTGAGAAGAGAGATCTAAAACTGAGATGAAAAAAAAAGTTGAGGTTTATAAATTTGCTAAATAAACCATAGACAACCACAAACAACTGTAAAAACTATAAAGATAAAATCCAATGTAAAATGCGATTGGAGACCTGATGCTCCATCTTTTGATACCAGGACCGAAGTAGTGAGAGGCTCTGAGAAGTTGTGACTGTTGCTCCTTGGACCACGGAGGGGTCATGGCCGAGCTCCAGTCAAAGTTGCACCTCACCTCGCACCCCATCTGCCTGAGGGTACATGGTCACTCGGTGTATAAGGACAAGGACCATCGCACATGGTTGCACCTCACCATGGAGACGGAAGGTGTCTTGCAAGTACGGTTGCGCCAGGAAGACATCCCCAGCGG
>NW_006291970.1:43516-44796 GCF_000327345.1 Myotis davidii
GATAAACTAATTGCTCAACTGCTCACTATGTCAGATTTTGACCACCAGGACAAGACATTCAGATTGGTAGGGCAGCTTGCTGCTGGGGTCTAGCCGATCCGGACTGAGTGAGACGGGCTGGACATGTCTTGGAGCCCTCACACGGTCCCTCCCCAGCTGGCCAACCTCCCATGTCCCTCCCCAGATATAATGGGACACTGGTAGTGTGCCTTGGCCTGGCCTGCGCCCTCTCATAGTCTGGGGTCCTTGGGAGATGTTGGAGAGCCGGTTTCGGCCCAATCCCGCAGGCCAGGCCAAGGGACCACACTGGTGCACGAATTCGTGCACTGGGCCTCTCATAAAAATATATTACACAGAGAAAGACAAAGAAAAAGGCCTTAAGCCTGAAAACATTATCCCATCCCTGGTAGACAAGGGTCGAAGAGATCACTGGGAATAGTTTTCATTTCAATGACAAAGGTTCTCATTGTTTGATCTCCTGAGGTTCCTCAACCAATACTACCTTCTCTATAAAAAGAATGGATGTTTGAGGGATTACGGGTGTTTTATGCTGATCATCTCCTTCTTTTGAGGAATTACGAGGGATGCCAGGGCTCGTCTCCTGAAGACTAGAACCGACTCTGTGTGTGGCTTTAGCGTCTAGCTCTGGATGCATTTGGGTTTTTAATTGTTTAGCACTAAACATCCCAAACAAATCCCAGCGAACATAAAATTTATCTAGCATCCCACCCAAGCGAGGTGGCAGGAGATGGGCCCAGGGTGAGTCCCAGAAATCAATTTCAGGTAATCCATGGTTGCATTAAAGAGATCACTGACTGCTGATTAAATTCTCCTCTTGCAGGAAAGTGTTGTCAAAGGCACATTGAGATCTTTAAGGCTGAGGACTGGGGTGCGTGAGGGATGTGTTTCTAATGTGTGTTTCTCATATTCAAAATATTGCACTTCGGGCCCAGCCTGCGTGTTTAAGTGGCTGAGTATCAACCTATTAACAGGAGGTCACCGTTTGATTCCCAGTCAAGGGCACATGCCAGTGTTGCTGTCTCCATCCCCAGTAGGGGTCGTGCAGGAGGCAGCTATTCCATGATTCTCTCTCATTATTACTGATGTTCGTATCCCTCCCTCTCCCTTCCACTCTGAAATCAATAAAAAATATATGTATTTTTTATTTTAAAAAATATATTTTATTGATTTTCTACAGAGAGGAAGGGAGAGAGATAGAAAGCTAGAAACATCGATGAGAGAGAAACATGTATCAGCTGCCTCCTGCACATCCCATACCG
>NW_006291970.1:49606-50761 GCF_000327345.1 Myotis davidii
GCCATTTTGTTCTATCTGTCACCCTCCATGTGCGAGGGCAAATTGATGTCTGTCTCTCTCTCTTTCTTCATTTTCTTCTTCATCTTCTCCTTTATCGCTGTCTGTCTCTGTCTCTCTGTCTCTCTCTGTCCTTCTCTCTCTCATCATTGATGTTTCTCGCTCCCTTTGTGAATGAAATCAATCCTATATAATAAAAGGCTAATATGCTAAGTGTCAAGTTGACTGGTCATCTGTTCAACCGATCTAAGCATAAGATGCAAATGATATACTAAGGTTGCTCCACTGCTCACGATGACATGCTTTGACCACCAGGGAAAAGACATTCAGACTGCAAGGTCAGCTTGGTGCTGGAGTCTGATTGGGACTGAGTGAGATGGGCGAGACACACCCTGGAGCCCTCCAATGGTCTCTCCACAGCTGGCCAACCTCCCGAGTCCCTCCCCAAATATAATGGTGCCCCGGAGGGATCTGTTGGCCTGGCCTGTGCCATCTCGTAATCTGGAACCCCTCAGGGGAGGTCAGAGAGCCAGTTTCGGCTGATCCCCACAGGCCAGGCCTAGGGACGACACTGGTGCATGAATTCGTGCACTGGGCCTCTATTAAAAATATAATAAACAGAGAAAGACAAAGAAAAAGGCCTTAAGCCTGAAAAAATTATCCCATCCCCGGTAGACAAGGGTCGAAGACATCACTGGGAATAGTTTTCATTTCAATGACCAGCGTTCTCATTGTTTTATCTCCTGAGGTTCATCAACCGATACTTCCCTAAACAAAAAAAGAACGGATGTTTGGGGATTATGGGTGTTTTATGGTGATCATCTCTTTCCTTTGAGGAATTACCAGGGATGCCAGGGATCGTCTCCTGAAGGCTCGACCCAGCTCTGTGTATGGCTTTAGCATCTAGATCTGGATGCATTTGGGTTTTTAGTTGTGTTTCGCAGTAAACATCCCGAAACAAAGCCCAACAATTATAAAATTCACCAGGTATCACACCAGAGTAAGGTGGCTGGAGGGGAAGCCAGATGGAGCCCTAGAAACAAATTTCAGGGCATCCATGGTTGCATTAAAGAGATCACTGATTGCTGATTCAATTCTCCTCTTGCAGGAAGGTGTTTGCAAATGCACATGGAGACCTTTAAGCCTGAGGATTGGGGG
>NW_006291970.1:51055-53137 GCF_000327345.1 Myotis davidii
GAATTGACTTTTTCAAAGAGTGGAAACGCCTTGAAGTAGAACGAACCATCTCAGCATTCATGTGACAGTAATTACATGAATTCATGTAATTCATGGGAATCAAAGTTCACCTCCCCATTGTTTCCACATTGTTCCTGTAAATGCAGACTCTGACTAATAATGAAGCTTGTAGGTAAACAGCATGTTTGTATAAGAATCCTCGGAACCAATTTTACAAGAAATGAACTCTGATCTTCCCAGTTCTGGGAGATTTGATGACCTTCAACCTTAGAACCAGGAGGACAAAGTCTAGGATGACACACGGGACCAACACCTGACCACGAGCAAATCCTTATCAGACTGGATAGTGCCTGTGATCACATAGAGAAATTCTTAAGCCCCACCCCTGACCTCTTTTCTCTGTTTGACCTCTGCCTCCTTATAAAATCCTCTGCCTGCACTGAGATGTGTAGATGGGTTTTGGGACGAGCTTCCCTCATCTTCTCAGGTTGCCAGCACCTGAATAAACCTCTTTCCTTCCTCACCATCACATTTCCCTTAGGACTGGTTTCTGGGGTGTGAGTCAGGGGAACCTTGTTTTTTCTTGACAAATTCCTGATACATGGACTCCTTGGAACAGGTGTATCATGGCCATTTCCTTTCTTCTGCAGGTGACAGGGGGAAGCAGAGTAGGCTCACAGAGGAAAGGAGCGAAGAACGGTGGTTTGCCTTCAGAGCAAGAAGAACAGGTAAGAAAAAGATGGATGGGAGGAGGAGGAGGAAGGATTGGGGATGGAGACTGATTTGAGGGAGGAATTTGGACGTTGTGGACTGAAGTGAGTTTAGCAGCAAAACCATACAGCTCTTGCCAAGAACATGGCTGAGGTTTGGGGTATGGAGAGATCATTCTATAAGTGATGTTATGAGACCTCAGGAATCCTACGTGCTGTTTCACCTGTCACTTTGCTTCCTGTTTTCCCGATCAGCTATCTCAGGTGTCTGTCTCTACTTGAATATTTTGGTCTTGCCTCTCTCACCAGCACCTGAGGAGCAAGACCGCCTTGAATAAGCCCACCTGTACACAGACGTGAGCTTTGTTCCTCTGTTAGCTGTTAAAGGTAAAGCATATTATTTGAATATTACTAGCATGGGGTGGGTTATTCTATGGTTTTTGAGTTCCCTCTGAGATGATCAGAAAGAAGGTGGTGGTTTCAAGACAAAAAGAAAAGGTGATCCAACTACAAAGTTTTAATTAAGAAAATAAAAAAAAAATAAAAGAAAAGTAGGAGCCTGGCCTGCGTGGCTTAGTTGTTTAGCTTCAACAGAGGAAGCAGGAGGTCACAGTTTGATTCCCTGTCATGGCACATGCCCGGGTTATAGTCTTGATCCCCAGTAGGAGGTGTGCAGGAGGCAACCAATTCGTGATTCTCTGTCATCATTGATCTTTTTTACTCTTTCTCTCCCTCTCCCTTCCTCTCTGAAATTAGTAAAACTATATGAAAAAAATGAAATAGTCATGTCACAGTAAAGTAGAGCATTGAGTCAATGCAATATTATATAATAAAAGGCTAATATGCAGATCGACCAAATGGCCGAACAACTGCTTTCTGTGACACACACTGACCATTGGGGGCAGAAGCTCATGGCAGGTGCTCTCTACTGTGGTCAGTTCACTCCCACAGGGGCTGAGCCCCTCAGTCAAAAGCCAGGCTCACAGCTGCCGAGCACAGGGGTTGGCGGGAGCCACCACAGCAGACCTAAAGCGGGCCTAAGTTGTCAGCTGGACATCCCTCAAGGGGTCCCAGATTGCATGTTGCCGCAGACCTGACTGAGGGACACCCCCAAGTACATGAATTTTGTGCACTGTGCCTCTAGTAATATTATAACTGTGTATGGTGTCAGATGGGTATGAGATTAATTGCATGATTTCTTAGTCCATTATATAATGTGTAATCATTGGGGTGTAACCCTGAAATGAACCTAAGGTTGTATGTCAACTCATATAAAAAATGTTTTAAATATTTTATAGGACCGTGTTACCTTCACAGAGTCAAATTTTACTTTAAGTACGTTTTGTACAGTTTGTTCTAGGAGAGAGATCTC
>NW_006291970.1:53658-54963 GCF_000327345.1 Myotis davidii
ACTAAGCCATTTTGTTCTATCTGTCACCCTCCATGTGCGAGGGCAAATTGATGTCTCTCTCTCTCTCTTTCTTCCTTTTGTTCTTCTTCTCCTTTCTCGCTGTCTCTCTGTCTCTCTCTCTCTGTCGCTCTCTGTCCTTCTCTCTCTCAAATCAATAAAAGCATTTTGAGCCAACCTGGTGTTTCTCAGTGGTTGAGGGACAATCTATGAACCTGGAGGTCAAGGTTCTATTCCTGGTCAGGGCACAGAGAAGAATTGACCAATGAGCCCTAGCTTGTTTGGCTCATGGATAGAGGGTTGGACTGTAGACTCTGGAAGGTCCCCGGTTCAATTCTGGTCAAGGGCACCCACTCTGGCTTTGGGCTTGATCCCCAGTATGGGGCGTGCAGTAGGCACTCGATGTACGATTCTCTCTCATCATTGATATTTCTAGCTCCCATCCTCTATGAAATCAATCCTATATAATAAAAGCCTAAAATGCTAAGTGTCTAGTTGACTGGTTTCTCTGTTCAACCAATCAAAGCATAATATGCAAATGATAAACTAAGGTTGCTCAACTGCTCACTATGGCAGACTTGACCACCAGGAACAAGACATTCAGACTGGTAGGGCTGCTTGCTGCTGGGGTCTAGCTGATCGGGAGTGAGTGAGACAGGCTGGACATGCCCTGGAGCCCTCACAGGGTCCCTACCCAGCTGGCCAACCTCCCATGTCCCTCCCCAGATATAACGGGGCACCGATGGGGTGCCTTGGCCTGGCCTGTGCCCTCTCATAATCTGGGGCCCTCGGGAGATGTCAGAGAGCCGGATTCGGCCCAATCCCGCAGGCCAGGCCAAGGAACCACACTGGTGTACGAGTTCTTGCACTGGGCCTCTCATAAAAATATATTACACAGAGTAAGAAAACGCAAAAGACCTTAAGCCTGAAAATATTAGCCCAGCCCTGGTAGACAAGGCTCAAAGACATCACTGGTAATAGTTTTCATTTCAATGACCAGCTTTCTCATTGTTTGATCTCCTGAGGTTAGTCAACCAATACTACCTTCCCTATAAAAAGAATGAATGTTTGGGGGATTACGTGTGTTTTATGCTCATCATCTCTTTCCTTTGAGGAATTACAAGGGATGCCAGGGCTCATATCCTGAAGACTAGAACCGACTCTATGTGTGGCTTTAGCGTCTAGCTCTGGATGCATTTGGGTTTTTAATTGTTTAGCAGTAAACATCCCAAACAAAGCCCAGCGAACATAAAATTTATCTAGCATAGCACCCAAGAGAGGTGGCAGGAGACGGGCCCCAGGTGCCTC
>NW_006291970.1:55326-58692 GCF_000327345.1 Myotis davidii
AGGATTTTGTTCTAGGCCAGATGTTTTCAGCTGGTGTGTGTGTGTGTGTCAGGGATTTTTAAAGGATGCAGTACTTGACAATTTAGTCAGGGCACTGGCCTTTTTTCCCCTTAGATTGTCAAATTTGTTTTTTCTAAATATATTTTTATTGATTTCAGAGAGGAAGGGAGAGCGAGAAATATCCATGATGAGAGAGAATCATGGATCAGGTGCCTACTGCAGGTCTCCACTTGGGGATGGAGCCCGCAACCCGGGCATGTGCCCATGACTGAAATCGAAACCAGTATCCTTTAGGTCTCAGGCGAACACTCTATCCACTGAGGCAAACCATCCAGGGCCAATTTGACTTTTTCAAAGGATCAAAATGCCTTGAAGACTAACGAAGCATCTCAGCATTCATGTGACAGTAATTACATGAATTCATGTAATTCAAGGGAATTAAACTCACTTCATGATTCTTCCACATTGTTCCTGTAAATTCCAACTCTGACTAATAATTGACCTTGTAGATAAACAACAAGTTTGTATAAGAATCCTAGAAAATAATTTTAGAAGATATAAACTCTGACCTTCCCATTTCTTGGAGATTTGATGACCTTCAACTTAGAACCAGGATGACAAAGGCTACGATGATGCACACTGGACCGTCACCTGACCACTGCAAGATCCTTATCAGATTGGACTGTGCCTGTGGGCACGTAGAGAACTTCTCAAACCCCGTCCCCTGACCGCTTTGCTCTGTTTGGCCTCTTCCTCCTTATAAAAGCCTCTTCCTGCACTGAGATGTGCAGATGGGTTGTGGGACGAGCTTCGTCCATCTTCTCAGGTTTCCGGCACCTGAATAAACCTCTTTCCTTCCTGATGACTACCTGTCTCCGGGACTGGTTTCTGGGGTGTGTGTCGACACATTTCTGGTATATGTACTCCTGGGAATATGGGTATGATGGCCATTTTCTTTCTTCTGCAGGTGACGGGGGGGCAGAGACCGGTCACAGAGGAAAGGAGTGAAGAACGGTGCTTTATTTTCAGAGCAAGAAGAACAGGTAAGAAAAAGGTGGATGGGAGGAGGAGAAGGAAGGATTGGGGATGGAGTCTGATGTGAGGGAAGAATTTGGGCTTTGTGGACTGAAGTGAGTTTAGCAGCAAAACCATACAGCTCTTGCGAAGAGCATGGCTGAGATTTGGGGAAGGGAGAGATCATTCTATATGTGATATTATGGGACCTCAGGAATCCTACGTGCTGTTTCACCTGTCTCTTTGCTTCCTCTTTGCCTGATAAGTTATCCCAGTGTCTGTCTGTCCCTGAATATTTTGGTCTTTCCTCTCTCAGCAGCACTTGAGAAGTAAGACCGCTTTTAAGTAGCCCACCTGGGCGCAGACGTTAGCTTTGTTCCTCTGCCAGCTGTTAAAGGTAAAGCATATTATTTACATATTACTAGCATGGGGTGGGTTGTTCTATGGTTTGTGAGTTCCCTCTGAGATGATCAGAAAGAAGCTGGTGTTATCAGGACAAAAAGAAAAGTTGAACCAACAACAAAGATTTAATTTGGAAAAGAAAAAATGAAAAGAAAACTAAGAGCCTGGTCAGCATGGATTAGTTGTTTAGCTTCAACCGAGGAACCAGGAGATCACAGTTCGATTCCCTGTCAAGGCACATGCCCAGGGTACAGTATTGATCCAAAGTAGGAGGTGTGCAGGAGGCAACCAATCCGTGATTCTCTGTCATCATTGATCTTTTTTCTCTTTCTCTCCCTCTCCCTTCTTATCTGAAATCAGTAAAACTATACGAAAAAATGGAAGAATAGTCATGGCACAGTAGAGTAGAACATTGAGTCAATGCAGTCCTATATAATAAAAGGCTAATGTGCAAATTGACCAAATGGCAGAACAACTGGTTGCTATGACACACACTGACCATCGGGAGCAGATGCTCATGTCAGGAGCTCTCCACTGGTGGTCAGTGCACTCCACAGGGGGAGTACTGCTCAGCCAAAAGCCAGGCTCACAGGTGCGGAGCACAGGGGTTGGTGTGAGCCTCCACAGCAGCACTAAAGCGGGCCTAAGCTGTCAGTTGGACATTCCTTAAGGGGTCCCAGACTGGGAGAGGCTGCAGGCTGGCTGAGGGACCCCTGTGAGTGCATAAAATTTGTGCACTGATCCTCTAGTAATATGACTGTGTATGGTGTCAGTTGGGTATGAGATCAATTGCATGACTTCTTAGTCCATTGTATAATGTCTAATCATTGGGGTGTACCTTTGAAATGAACCTAAGTTTCTATGTCAACTGCCATTAGAAAAATGTTTTAAAATTCCGTAGGACCATGTTACCGTCACAGAATCATATTTTAACTTAAGTATGTTTTGTAGAGTTTGTTCTATGAGAGAGATCTAAACCAAAAAAAGAGAAAAGTTGAGATTTATAAATTTGCAACATAAACCAAAGGCAACCACAAACAACCTTAAAAACCATAAAGATAAAAGCCGAGGTAAAATGCGTTTGGAGATTACATCCCCTGTCTTCGATGCCAGGACCAAAGTAGCGAGAGGCTCTGAGAAGCTGTGGCTGTTGCTCCTTGGACCACGGAGGCGTCATGGCAGAGCTCCCTGTGAAGGTGCACCTCACCAAGCACCCCTTTCGCCTGAGGATCCATGCGCACTCGGTGTACGAGGACGAGGACCATCGCACGTGGTTACATCTAGTCATAAACAGAAGAGGTGTCCTGCAAGTACGGTTGCGCCAGGAAGACATTCCCAGTGAGGTTATCGGACTCAACACCATCGCGCTGACCACGAGCAGCATGCCTTCTATGTGGAGGCTACACACTGGAGGCCAGTACGTGGACAACAGGTGCAGGTTCTGGCGCATCGCGCACCACGTCAAGGAGAATGGCGTGGAGGAAATGATACTTCAGCTGATGGAAGACACGTAGGACATATGCTGGGGTCCCTGGATCTTGTCAGCCTGAGCACCAGTCCTGCTGGCATGCCGGTGGGATGTGTATAGTTCTGTTCACCTTCTTAATAAGCTCTTTTGTTCTATCTGCCACACCCTGGGTGCTAGAGCACGTCTTTCTCTCTCTCTTTCTCTCTCTCTCTATCTCTCTCTCTCACTCTCTCCCTCTCTTTCTTCTTGTTCTTCTTGTTCTTGTTCTTGTTCTTCTTCTTCTTCTTCTTCTTCTTCTTCTTCGTCTTCTTCTTCTTCTTCTGCTTCTCCTTTCTCTCATGTCTGTCTTCTTGTCTCTCTGTCTCTCTCTGTCTCTCTCCCTCTCTCTCAAATCAATAAAAGGATTTTGAGTCAAGCTGGTGTTTCTCAGTGGTTGAGGGATGACTTATGAACCCGGAGGTCAAGGTTCAATTCCTGGTACA
>NW_006291970.1:58745-95355 GCF_000327345.1 Myotis davidii
ACAGGTTCGATTCTGTTCAAGGCCACATTCTCTGGTTGTGGGCTCGATCCCAGTAGGGGGCATGCAGTAGGCACCTGATGTATGATTCTCTCTCATCATTGATGTTTCTCTCTTCCTTCCTGTATGAAATCAATCTTATATAATAAAAGTCTAATATGCTAAGCGTCCATTCGACTGGACATCTGTTCAACCAATTAAAGCATAATATGCAAATAATATACTAAGGTTGCTCAACTGCTCACTATGATATGCATTGACCACCAGGGACAAGACATTCAGAATGGTAGGTTAGCTTGCTGATGAGGTCTGGCTGATCGGGACCGAGGGAGGTGGGCCGGACACACCCTAGAGGCCTCCCATGGTCCCTCTCCAGCTGGCCAAATTCCCATATCACACCCTGGACCCGATCGTGCACCAGTGGGGTCACTTGCGTTGGACAGAATCCACTCGCAATCTGGGAACCCTTGGGGGATGTCAGAGAGCTGGTTACATCCAGATCTCACAAGCCAGGCCGAGGGACCACACTGGCGCACAAATTCGTGCACCTGGCCTCTAGTAAATATATATTAAACAGAGAAAGACAAAGATAAAGACCTTAATCCTGAAAATATTAGCCCAGCCCCGGTAGACTAGGCTCGAAGACATCACTGGAAATAGTTTTCATTTCAATGACCAGTGTTCTCATTGTTTGATCTCCTGAGGTTGGTCAACCCATACGACCCACTTCAAAAAAAGAACGATTGTTTGGGGGTTTACGGGTATTTTATGCTGAATATCCCTTTTTTTGAGGAATTACGAGGGATACCAGGGCTCATCTACCGGAGGCTTCAGCCGCCTCTGTGTGTTCATTTGGGTATTAATTGTGTTTAGCACTAAACAGCCCCAAACAAAGCCCAACTATCATAAAATTCTACCACAATCGCACCAGAGAGAGCCGGCTAGAGGGGGTTAAGGGGGGAGCCCCAGAAATCAATTTCAGGACATCCATGGTTGCATTAAAGAGATCACTTATTGCTGATTAAATTCTCCTCTTTCAGGAATGTGTTTGCAAAAGCACATTGAGACCTTTAAGGCTGAGGACTTGGGAGCATGAGGGATGTGTTTCTAAGGTGTGTTTCTCATATTCAAAATATTGCACATCGGACCTGTCCAGCGTGGCTCAGACGTTGAGCATCAACCTATCAACCAGGAGGTCATGGTTTGCTTCCCAGTCAAGGGCACATGCCCAGGTTGCGGGCTCGATCGGCAGTAGGGGGCGTGGGGGAGGCGGCCAATCCATGATTCTCTCTCATCATGGATGTATCTCTCCCTATCTCTGTCCCTTCCTCACTGAGTCAATAAAAACATTTAAAAAATATTAGCAATTGTTGCATTTAGATCACATGCACATTGTATTAAAAGAGATTATTAGTTTTCTATTTAATATACCAGGTGGGTTGTCATTTAAAGATGATCTAGCACCCGAGCAGGTTTGTCTAAGGGAATAGAGCGTCTGCCTTTTTTTCAGATATATTTTTAATGATTTCAGAGAGGAAGGGAGAGGGAGAGAGTTAGAAACATCCAAGATGAGAGAATCATGGATCAGTCGATTCCTGCAAGTCCCTCACTGGGGATCAAGCCTACAACCTGAGCATGTGCCGTGTATCGGGAATCAAACCCAGGACCATTCAGTACGCAGGCCAAAACCCTATCCACTGAGCAAAACCAGCCAGGGCCAATTTGACATTTTCAAAGTGTGGAAACGTCTTGAACCATCTCAGCATTCATGTCACAGTGGGAATTACAACTCACCTCCCCATTCTTTCCACATTGTTCCTGTAAATACAGACTCTGACTAATAATGAAGCTGGTAGGTAAATAGCATGTTTGTATAAGAATCCTAGGAACTAATTTTAGAAGATATAAGCTCTGACCTTCCCAGTTCTGAGAGATTTTCTGACCTTCGACCTTAGAACCAGGAGGACAAAGTCTAGGATGACGCACACTGTACTGTCACCTGACCACTTGAAAGATCCTTATCAGATTGGATTGTGCTTGTTGACACATAGAGAACTTCTCAAGCCCCGCCCCCTGACCTCTTTGCTCTTTTTGGCCTCTCCCTCCTTAAAAAATGCTCTGCCTGTACTGAGATGTGCAGATGAGTTTGGGGACGAGCTTCCCCCATCTTCTGATGTTGCCGGCACCTGAATAAACCTCTTCCTATCCTGATGACCACCGGTCTCCCGGGACTGGTTTCTGGGGTGTGAGTCAGGGGAGCCTTGTTTTTCTGGACACTTCCCTGCCACATGGACTCTTGGGAATATGTGTATCATGGTCATGTTCTTCTTCTGAAGGTGACAGGCAGAAGCAGAGACTGGTCACAGAGGAAAGGATCAAAGAACGGAACTTTGCCTTCAGAGCAGGAAGAACATGTAAGAAAAGGGTGGATTGTAAGAGGAGGAGGAAGGAATGGGGATGGAGTCTGATCTGAGGGTGGATGTTGGGCTTTGTGGACTGTAGTGAGTTTAGCAGCACAACCATATAGCTCTTGCCAGGAGCATGACTGAGGTTTGGGGAAGGGAGAGATCATTCTATAAGTGATGTTATGAGACCTCAGGAATCCTACTTGCTATTTCACTGGTCTCTTTGCTTCCTGTTTGCCTGATCATATATCCCACTGTCTGTCCATGAACATTTTGGTCTTGCCTCTCTCACCAGCACCTGAGAAGCAAGACCTCTGTTAAGAAGCCTACCTGGACGCTGAATTAGCTTTGATCCTCTGCCAGCTGGAAAAGGTAAAGCATATTATTTGAATATTATTTGCATGGGGTGGGTTTTTCTATGGTTTGTGAGTTCCCTCTGAGATGATCAGAAAGAAGGTGGTGGTGTCAGGACTGAAAGAAAAGTTAATCCAACAACAAAGTTTTAATGAAGAAAAAGTAAAAAAGAGAAATGAAAAGAGCCCGGCTGGCATGGCTCAGTTGTTTAGCTTAAACCTAGGAACCAAGGCATGATGATTTGATGCCCAGTGATGGCAAATGCCCGAGTTACAGTCTTAATCCCCAGTAGGAGGTGTGCAGGAGGCACCAATCTGTGATTCTATGTCATCATTGATCTTTTTTTCTCTTTCTCTCCCTCTCCCTTCTTCTGTGAAATCAGTAAAACTATATGAAAAAAATGAAAGAATAGTCATGGCACAGTAAAGTAGAGCATTGAGTCAATGCAATCCTATATAATAAAAGGCTAATAAGCAAATTGAAAATCGGCAGAATGACTGGTCGTATGATAAACACTGACCACTGGGGCAGATGCTCATGGCAGGAGCGCTCCACTGGTGGTCAGTGTACTCCCACAGGGGGAGCGCCGCACAGCCAAAAGCCAGGCTCACAGTTGCCGAGCACAGGGCTTGGTTGGAGCCTCCACAGCAACACTAAAGAGTGCCTAAGCTGTCAGATGGACAGCCCTCAAGGGGTCCCAGACTGCAAGTTGCCACAGACCTGACCGAGGGACCGCCGCCAAGTACATGAATTTTGTGCACTGTGCCTCTAGTAATATTATAACTGTGTATGGTGTCAGATGGGTATGAGATTAATTGCATGATTTCTTAGTCCATTATATAATGTGTAATCATTGGGGTATAACCCTGAAATGAACCTAAGGTTGTATGTCAACTCATATAAAAAATGTTTTAATATTCTATACGACTGTGTTACCTTCACAGAGTCAAATTTTACTTTAAGTACGTTTTGTACAGTTTGTTCTAGTAGAGCGGTCTAAAGCTCAAAAGAAAGAAGAGTTGAGATTTATAACTTTGCAAAATAAACCAAAGGCAACCAAAAACACAACCGTAAAATCCATAAAGATAAAAGCCAAGGTAAATGCATTTGGAGACCCCATCCCCTGTCTTTCGATAACAGGACCAAAGTAGCGAGAGGCTTTGAGAAGCTGTGGCTATTGCTCCTTGGACCATGGAAGGGTCATGGCCGAGCTCCCGTCGAAGGTACACCTCACCTCGCACCCCAACTGCCTGAGAATCCATGGGCCCTGGTTGTATGAGGACAAGAATGATCGCACATGGCTGCATATCTTCATGGAGACAGGAGGTGTCTTGCAAGTACTGTTGCGCCAGGAAGACGTACCCATTGGGCATATCGCAATCACCAAAAGCCTGCTCACCTCCAGCATCATGCCTTTGATGTGGACGCTCCACCCTGAAGGCCAGTACGAGGACCACATTTGCCGGTTCTGCGGCATCGTGCACCACTTCAAGGAGGATGGAGTGGAGGAAATGATCCTTGAGCTTATGGGTGACCCCTAGGACACGTGATGGGGTCCCTGGCTCCTGTCAACCTGAGCCCAAGTCCTGCTGGCCTTCTGGTGGGACATGTATAGTTCTGTTCACCATTTACTAAGCTCCGTTGTTCTATCTGCCACCACCTGTGTGCGAGGGCACATTGATCTCTCTCTCTCTCTCTCTCTCTCTCTCTCTCTCTCTCTCTCTCTCTGTTTCTTCTTGTTCTTGTTGTTGTTGTTCATCTTCTTCTCCTCCTTCTCCTCTTCCTCCTCCTCCTCCTCCTTTCTCTCTCTCTCTCTGTCTATTCTTATCTCTATGTCTATCTCCCTCTCTCTGAAATCAATAAAAGCATTTTGAACCAAGAAGGTGTTTCTGAGTGGTTGAGGGATGACCTATGAACCTGGAAGTCATGGTTGGATTCCTGGTAAGGGCACAGACAAGAATTGACCTATCAGTCCTATCATGTTTGTCTCAGTGGTGCGAGGGTTGGACTGTAGACTGCAGAAGGTCCCAGGTTCGATTCTGGTCAAGGGCACATGCTGTGGTTGTGGGCTCGATCCCCAGTGAGGGACGTGCAGGAGGCACCCGATGTATGATTCTCTCTCATCATTGATGTTTCTCGCTCCTCTCCTCTATGAAACCAATCCTATATAATAAAACCCTAATATGCTAAGTTTCCAGTCAACTGGTCATCCGTTCAACCAATCAAAGCATAATATGTAAATGATATACTAAGGTTGCTCAACTGGTCACTATGACATCCATTGACCACCAGGGACAAGACATTCAGACGGGTAGGTCAGATTGTTGCTCTAGTCGTGCTGATCAGGACTGAGTGAGACATGCTGGACAGACCCTGGAGCCCTCACAAGGTCCCTCCCCAGCTGACCAACCTCCGTGTCCCTCCCCAGACCTAATGGGGCACCGGTGGTGTGCCGTGGCCTGGCCTCTGCCCTCTCATAATCTGGGACCCCTCAGGAGATGTCAGAGAGCCGGTTTTGGCCTGATCCCGCAGGCCAGGCTGAGGGACCACACTGGTGTATGAATTCGTGCACCTGGCCTCTAGTAAATATATATTAAACAGAGAAAGACAAAGTTAACCCCTTCCCCAACAATTTTTTTGTTAAAAACGTTTCTTTTTCAGACTAATTTTTTTATTTTGGTTCTATATAGTATTTTTGATGCTGGTTATGAAAACAGTTTGTAACTCGTCTTCCTATAAACCATATTTTTTTACCATATTTTCTTAGTATACTTGTCGACGACTGAAAAAGAACATTTTGTGAAAACGAGTATACACGTTTCTGCTGGGGAAAGGGTTAAAGACCTTAAGCCTGAAAATATTAGCCCAGCCCCGGTAGACAAGGCTCAAAAACATCACTGGAAATAGTTTTCATTTCAATGACCAGCGTTCTCATTGTTTTATCTCCTGAGGTTCGTCAACCCATACTACCCTCTCCAAAAAAGAGTGAATGCTTGGGTGATTACGGGTGTTTTATGCTGATCATCTCTTTCCTTTGAGGAATTACGGGGGATGCCAGGGCTCATCTCCTGAAGGCTCGAGCCGGCTCTGTGTATGGCTTTAGTGTCTAGCTCTGGATGCCTTTGGGTTTTTAATTGTGTGTAGCGCTAAACAGCCCCAAACAAATCCCAGCGATCATAAAATTCATCTAGCATCACACCAACAGAGGGGGCTGTAGAGGAAGCTGGAGGGAGCCCCAGAAATCAATTTCAGGGCATCCATGGTTGCATTAAAGAGATAAGTGACTGATGATTAAATTCTCCTCTTGCAGGAAAGTGTTTGTAAATGCACATTGAGACCTTTAAGGCTGAGGACTGGGGAGCGTGAGGGTTGTGTTTCTAAGGTGTGTTTCTCATATTCAATATATGGCACTTTCGGCCTGGCTGGGATTGCTCAATGGTTGAGCGACTACCAATATAGAAGGAGGTCATGGTTTGATTCCCGGTCAAGGGCACATGCCCAGGTTGCGGGCTCAATCGCCAGTTGGGTGCGTGTGGCAGGCGGCCCATCAATGATTGGATGTTTCTCTCCCTCTCCATTTCCCTTCCTCTCTGAGTCAAAAAAAATTTTTTTAAAACTATTAGCAATTGTTGCATTCAGATTAAATGCACATTGTTTTAAAATGGTTTATTAATTTTTGAATTACCATACCAGGTGGGTAGTCATTTAAATACTACCTAGCGCCCAAGCTGGTTTGGTTCAGTGGATAGAGCCTTGGCCTTTTTTTTTGAAAGATATTTGTATTGATTTCAGAGAGGAAAGGAGAGGGAGAGAGTTAGAAACATCCATGATGAGAGAGAATCATGGATCACTGCCTCCTGCAAGTCCCTCACTGGAGATCAAGCCAACAACCTGGGAATGTGCCTTGACCGGGATTGGAACCCAGGACCCTTCAGGTCCAAGGCCGACACTCTATCCACTGAGCCAAACCAGCCAGGGCTAATTTGACTTTTTCAAAGGGTGGAAACGCCTTGAAGCATCTCAGCATTCATGTCACAGTGGGAATTACAACTCACCTCCCATTCTTTCCACATTGTTCCTGTAAATGCAGACTGTGACTAATAATTAAGCTTTTAGGTAAACAGCATGTTTGTATAAGAATCCTAGGAACTAATTTTAGAAGATATAAACTCTGACTTCCCAGTTCTGGGAGATTTGATGACCTTCAACCTTAGAACCAGGAGGACAAAGTCTAGGATGATGCACACTGGACCATCACCTGACCACTTGCAACATCCTTATCAGATTTAACTGTGCCTGTGGTCACGTAGAGAACTTCTCAAGCCCCGCCCACTGACCTCTTTTCTCTGTGTGGCCTCTTCCTCCTTATAAAAGCCTCTGCCTGAACGGAGATTTGCAGATGGGTTTTGGGACGTTCTTTCCCCATCTTCTCAGGTTGCCGGCACCTGAATAAACCTCTTTCCTACCTCACCACCACCTGTCTCTCAGGACTGCTTTCTGGGGTGTGAGTCAGGGGATCCTTGTTTTTATGGATACATTACTAGTACATGGACTCCTGGGAATATGTGTGTCATGGTCATGCTCTTTCTTCTGCAGTTGAGAGGTGGAAGCAGAGACCAGTCACACAGGAAAGGAGTGAAGAACGGGCCTTTGCCTTCAGAGATAGAAGAACAGGTCAGAAAAAGATGAATGGGAGGAGGAGGAGGAGGAAGGATTGGGGATGGAGTCTGATCTGAGGGAGGAATTTGGACTTTGTGGACTGAAGTGAGTTTAGCAGCAAAATCATACAGCTCTTGCCAAGAGCTTGGCTGAAGTTTGAGGAAGGGAGAGATCATCTGTAAGTGATGTTATGAGACCTCACAAATCTTACTTGCTGTTTCACCTGTCTCTTTGCTTCCTGTATGCCTGATCATCTATCCCAGGTATCTGTCTGTCCCTGAATCTTTTGGTCTTGCCTCTCTCAACAGCACCTGAGAAGCAAGACCACTTTTAAGAAACCCACCTGGACACAGACGTTAGCTTTGTTCCTCGGCCAGCTGTTAAAGGTAAAGCATATTATTTGCATGTTATTTCTATGAGGGGCTTGGTCTATGGTTTGTGAGTTCCCTCTGAGATGATCAGAAAGAACGTGGTGTTGTCAGGACAAAAAGAAAAGTTGAACCAACTACAAAGTTTTAATTTAAAAAAAAGAGAAGAGAAGAAAAGAAATGAAATGAAATGAAAAGAATAAAAATAACAGAAGAGAAAAGAGCCCGGCTTGCATGGCTCAGTTGTTTAGCTTCAACTGAGGAACCAGGAGATCACAGTTTGATTCCCTGTCAGGGCACATGCCCGGGTTATAGTCTTGATCCCCAGTTGGAGGTGTGCAGAAGCCAAACAATCCATGATTCCCTGTCATCATTGATCTATTTTTTCTCTTTCTCTCCCTCTCCCTTCCTCTCTGAAATCAGTAAAACTATTTCAAAATACCAAAAGAATAGTCATGGCACAGTAAAGTAGAGCATTGAGTCAATGCAATCCTATATAATAAAAGGCTACTATTCAAATCAACCAAATGGCAGAAGGACTGGTTGCTATGACACACATTGACCAATGGGGGCAGATACTCATGGCAGGAGATGTCCACAGGTGGTCAGTGCACTCCCACAGGGGGAGCGCTGATCAGACAAATGCCAAGATCACAGCTGCCGAGCACAGGGGTTGGTGGGAGCCACACGGCAGCACTAACGCAGGCTTAAGAGGTCACTTAGACATCCCTTACGTGGTCCTGGACTGGGAGAGGCCACAGGATTGGCTGATCAACCCCCCCCCCCAAAGTGTATAAAGTTTGTGCACTGAGCCTCTAGTAATATTATAACTGTGTATGGTGTCAGATGGGTATGAGATTAATTGCATCATTTCTGAGTCCATTATATAATGTCTAATCATTGGGGTGTACCCCTGAAATGAACCTAAGTTTGTATGTCAACTGTCATTTCAAAAATGTTTTAAAATTCAACTAGTAATATTATAACTGTGTATGGTGTCAGATGGGTATGAGATTAATTGTATGATTTCTTAGTCCATTATATAATGTCTAATCATTGGGGTGTACCCCTGAAATGAACCTAATGTTCTATGTTAACTCATTTTAAAAATGTTTTTAAAATTCCATAGGACCATGTTCCCTTCACAGAGTCATACTTTACTTCAAGTAGGTTTTGTACAGGTTGTTCAAAAAGAGAGATCTAAAGCTACAAAGAAAGAAAAGTTGAGATTTATAAATTTGCAAAATAAACCAAAGGGAACCACAAACACAACCTTAAACACCATAAATATAAAAGCCGAGGTAAAATGCATTTGGAGACCCCATCCCCTTTCTTTCGATACCAGGACCAAAGTAGCAAAAGGCTCTGAGAAGCTGTGGCTGTGCTACTTGAACCACAGAAGGGTCATGGCCAACCTCCCTGTGAAGGTGCACCTCACCTCGCACCCGTACTGCCTGAGGATCCGTGGGCACGCAGTGTATGAGGACGAGGACCAGCGCACGTGGCTGCATCTTGTCGTGGACACAGTAGGTGTCCTGCAAATACTGTTGCACCAGGAATACATCCCCAGTGAGGATATCGAAGTCACCAACAGCCCACTGACCTCTATCATCATGCCTTGGATGTGGAGGCTCAACCCTGTAGGCCAGTACGTGGACCCCATGTGCCGGTTCTGGCGCATTGTGCACCACGTCAAGGAGAATGGCGTGGAGGAAATGATCCTTGAGCTGCGGGCAAACACATAGGACATGTGCTGGGGTCCCTGGCTCTTGTCAACCTGAGCCCCTGTCCTGCTATCCTGCCAGTAGAAGGTGTATAGTTCTGTGCACCTTTTTAATAAGCTCTGTTGTTCTACCTGCAACGCCCTGGATGAGAGGGCACATTGATCTCTCTCTCTCTCTCTCTCTTTCTTCTTGTTCTTCTGCTTCTTGTTCTTCTTCTTCTTCTTCTTCTTCTTCTTCTTCTTCTTCTCTTCCTCCTCCTTTCTTTCTCTGTCTGTCTCTCTCTGACTCTCTCTCTCTCTCTCAAATCAATAAAAGCATTTTGAGCCAAGCTGGTGTTGCTTAGTGGTTGAGGGACGACCTATGAACCCAGAGTTCACGGTTCCATTCCTGGTCAGGGCACAACAAGAATTAACCAATGAGCCCTAGCTTGATAGGCTCAGTGGATTGAGGGTTGGACTGTGGACTCTTGAAGGTCCCTGGTTTGATTTTGTTCAAGGGCACATGCTCTGGTTTTGGGCTCCATCCCCAGTAGGGGGTGTGCAGGAGGCACCCAATGTATGATTCTCACTCATCATTGATTTTTCCCGCTCCCTTCATGTATGAAATCAATCCTATATAATTAAAGCCTAATATGCTAAGTGTCCAGTCAACCGGTCATCTGTTCAACCAATTAAAGCATAATATGCAAATGATATACTAAGGTTGCTCAACTGGTCACTATGACATGCATTGACAACCAGGGACAAAACATTTAGACTGGTAGGTTACATTGTTGCTCTAGTCTGGATGTTCTGGACTGAGTGAAACATGTTGGACACACCCTGGAGCCCTCACAAGGTCCCTCACCAGCTAGCCAACCTCCCGTGTCCCTCCCTAGACGTAATGGGGCACCGGTGGGGTGCCTTGGCCTGCCCTGTGCCCTCACATAATCTGGAACCACTCGGGAGATGTCTGAAAGCTACTTTTGGCCTGATCCCGCCGGCCAGGCTGAGGGACCACACTGGTTTCTGAATTCGTGCTCCGGGGCTCTAGTAAAAATATATTAAACAGAGAAAGTCAAAGAAAAAGAACTTAGGCCTGAAAATTTTAGACCAGCTCTGGTAGACAAGGCTCAAAGACATCCCTGGAAATAGTTTTCATTTCAATGACCAGGGTTCTCATTGTTTGATCTGAGGTTCTTCAACCGATACTACCTTCTCTATAAAAAGAACGAATGATTGGGGAATTACAGGTGTTTTATGCTAATCATCTCTTTCCTTTGAGGAATTATGAGGGATTCCAGGGCTCCTCTCCTGAAGTCTCGAACTGACTCTATGTGTGTCTTTAGCATCTAGCTCTGTATGCATTTGTGTTTTTAGTTGTGTTTAGTACTAAACAGCCCCAAACAAAGCCCAGTGATCATAAAATTCATCTTGCACCGCACCAGAGAGAGGCGGCAGGAGAGCGAGCTGGAGGGAGTCCCAGATGTCAATATCAGGACATCCATGTTTGCATTAAAGAGATCACTGACTGCTGATTAAATTCTCCTATTGCAGGCCCAAACCGGTTTAGCTCAGTGGATAGAGCGTTGGCCCGCAGACTGAATGGACCCAGGTTCGATTCCAGTCAAGGGCATGTATCTTGGCTGTGGGCTCATCCCCAGTAGGGAGTGTGCAGGAGTCAGCTGAACGATGTTTCTCTTTTATCGATGTTTCCAACTCACTCTCCCTCTCACTTCCTCTCTGTAAAAAATCAATAAAATATATTTCTTTAAAAAATAAATTCTGCTCTTGCAAGAGAGTGTTTGCAAATGCAAATTGAGACCTTTAAGGCCAAGGACTGGGGACCGTGCGGATGTGTTTCTGAGGTGTGTTTCTCAAAATCAAAATATTGCACTTCGGGATCAGCCGGTGTGGTTCAGCGGCTGATTGTCGACCTATCAACCAGGAGTTCACGGTTTGATTCCCCATCAAGGGCACATGCCCGGAATGTGGGCTCGATCCCCAATAGGGTGCCTGTGGGAGGCGGCCAATCCATGATTCTCTCTCATCATGGATGTTTCTCTCCCTCTCGCTTTTCATTCCTCTCTGAGTCAATAAAAATATTTAAAAATTTTAAGCAAGGGTTGCATTCAGACTAAATTCACATTGTTTTAAAATAGTTTATTATTTTTTTTTTGGTTTTATACACCAGGTGTGTAGCCATTTAAAGGCGACCTAGCCCACGAGTTAGTTTCGATAAGTGGAAAGAGACTTTTTTTTCCAAATATATATTTATTGATTTCAGAGAGGAAGGGAGAGGGAGAGAGTTAGAAACATCCTTGATGAGAGAATCATGGATCGGCTGCCTCCTGCAAGTCCCTCACTGGGAATCAAGCCCACACCTGGGCATGTGCCCTTGACTGGGAATCAAATCCCAGACTATTAAGTTCGAAGGCTTACACTCTATCCACTGAGCCAAACCGACTAGAGCCTATTTGACTTTTTCAAAGGGTGGAAACGCCTTGAAGATGTACGAAGCACCTCAGAATTCATGTCACAGTAATTGCATGAATTCATGTAATTCATGGGAATTACAACTGACCTCACCATTTTTTCCACCCTAGGATGACGCACAATCTACTGTCACCTGACCACTTGCAAGATTCTTATCAGATTGGACTGTGCCTGTGGGCACGAAGAGAACTTCTCAAGCCCTGCCCCCTGACCTCTTTGCTCTGTTTGGCCTCTCCCTCCTTATAAAAGCGTCTGCTTGCACTGAGATGTGCAGATGAGTTTTGGGATGAGCTTCCCCCATCTTCTCAGGTTGCCGGCACTTCAATAAACTTCTTTCCTTCCCCACCAGCACCTGTTTCATGCGACTGGTTTCCGGGGTGTGAGTTCGGGGAACCTTGTTTTTCTGGACACATTCCTGGTACATGACTCCTGGGAATATGTGTATCATGGCCATTTTCTTTCTTCTACAGGTGACAGTGGGGAGAGGAGACCAGTCACAGAGGAAAGCAGCTACGAACGGTACTTTCCCATCAGAGCAAGAAGAACAGGTAAGAAAAACGTGTATGGTATGAGAAGGAGAAGGAGGAGGAGGAAGGATTGAGGATGGAGTCTGATGAGGGAGGAATTTGGACTTTGTGGAATGAAGTGAGTTTAGCAGCAAAACCATACATCTCTTGCCAAGAGCATGGCTGAGGTTTTGTGAAGGGAGAGAACATTCTATAACTGATGCCATGAGACCTCAGGAATCCTACTTGCTCTTTCACCTGTCATTTTGCTTCCTAATTTGCTGATCAGCTATCCCAGGTATCTGTCTGTCCCTGAACTTTTTGGTATGCCTCTCTCACGAGCACTTGAGAAGCAAGACCACTGTGAAGAAGCCCACCTGGACGCAGACATTAGCTTTGTTCCTCTGCCAGCTGTTAAAGGTACAGCATATTATTTGCATATGATTTGAATGGGGTGCCTTGTTCTATGGTTTGTGATTTCCCTCTGAGATGATCAGAAAGAAGGTGGTGGTGTGAGGACAGAAAGAAAAGCTGAACCAACTACAAAGTTTTAATTAAGAAAGAAAGAAAAGAAAAGACAAAAGAAAAGAAAAGGAAAGGAAAGAAAGAAAAGAAAAGAAAAGAAAAGAAAAGAAAAGAAAAGAAAAGAAAAGGAAAGAAAAGAGAAGAATAAAAGAGAAAGGACCCTGGCTGGGATGGCTCTGTTGTTTAGCTTAAACCTAGGAACGAGGAGAAGTTGATTTGATTCCCAGTCATTGCACAGGCCTGGGTTACAGTCTTGATCCCCAGTAGGGGGCATGCAGGAGGCAACCAACCCGTGATTCTCTGTCACCATTGATCTTTACTTCTCTTCCTCTCCCTTCCTCTCTGAAATCAGTAAAACTCTATGAAAAAAAAAAAAACGAAAGAATCATCATGGCACAGTAAAGTAGAGCATTGAGTCAATGCAATCCTATATATTAAAGGCTAAAATGGAAATCAACTAAATGGAAGAAAAATTGGTCACTACACACAAACTGACCACCCGGGCAGATGCTCATGGCAAGAGCTGTCCACTGGTGTTCAGTGCACTCCCACAGGGTGAGCACCGCTCAGCCAAAGGCCAGGCTCACAGTTGCCGAGCACAGGGGTTGGTGGGATCCTCCAGAGCAGCACTAAAGCGGGCCTAAGCTGTCAGTTTGACATTCCTCAAGGGGTCCTGGACTGAGAGGGGCCACAGACCTGACTGAGGGACACCCGCCAAGTGCATTAATTTTGTGCACTGAGCCTCTAGTAATGTTATAATACCTGTGTATGGTGTCAGATGGGTTTGAGATTAATTGCATGATTTCTTAGTCCATTATATAATGTCTGATAATTGGGGTGTACCCCTGAAATGAACCTAAGGTTGTATGTCAACTCATTTAAAAATTGTTTAAAATATTCTATACGACCCTGTTACCTTCACAGAGTAAAATTTTAGTTCAAGTAAGTTTTTTACAGTTTGTTCTAGGAGAGAGATCTAAAGCTGAAAAGAAAGAAAAGTTGAGATTTATAAATGTGGAAAATAAACCAAAGGGAACAACAAACACAACCATAATAAACATAAAGATAAAAGCCGAGGTAAAATGCTTTTGGAGACACCATTCCCTGTCTTTCGATAACAGGACCAAAGTAGCAAGAGGCTCTAGAGGCTGTGGCTGTTGCTACTTGGACCACGGAGGGTTCATGGCCGAGCTCCCTTCGAAGATGCACCTCACCTCGCACCCGGTCTGCCTCAGGAACCGTGGGCCCTCGGTGTATGAGGACAAGAACCAGCGCACGTGGCTGCATCTCTTCATGGAGAGAGGAGGTGTACTGCAAGTACGGTTGCGCCAGGAAGACATCCCCAGTGGGTATATCCCTCTCACCACCAGCCCGCTGTCCTCGAGCACCATGCCTTTGATGTGGACGATCCAACCTGGGAACCAGTACCTGGACTGCAGGTGCCGGTTCTGGCGCATCGTGCACCACGTCAAGGAGGATCATCCCCAGTGGGTATATCCCTCTCACCACCAGCCCGCTGTCCTCGAGCACCATGCCTTTGATTTGGGCGATCCAACCTGGGAACCAGTACCTGTACTGCAGGTGCCGGTTCTGGTGAATCGTGCACCACATCAAGGAGGATAATATGGAGGAAATGGTCCTTGAGTTGATGAAAGACTCATAGGACACGGGATGGGGTCCCTGGCTCTAGTAGCGAGAGGCTCTGAGAAGCTGTGGCTATTGATCCTTGGACCATGGAGGGGTCATGGCCGAGCTACCTTCGAAGGTGCACCTCACCTCGCACCCCATCTACCTGGATATCCGTGGGCCCTAGCTGTATGAGGATGACAACCATTGCACATGGCTGCATCTCGTCATGGAGACAGGAGGTGTCCTGCAAGTAGAGTTGTGCCAGGTCGATAACCCCAGTGAGCATAATGCACTCACCACCAGCCCGCTGACCTCAAGCACCATGCCTTCGTGGTGGGTGCTCCACCTTGGCATCCAGTACCTGGACTCCATGGGCCAGTTCTGGTGCATCGTGCACCACGTCAAGGATTATGGTGTGGAGAAAATGATCCTTGAGCTGATGGAAGACTCGTAGGACACGTGATGAGGTCCCTGGCTCTTGTCAACGTGAGCCCCAGTCCTGCTGGCTTGCCGGTGGGATTTGTATAGTTCTGTACACCTTTTTACTAAGCTCGGTTGTTCTTTCTGCCACCACCTGTGTGGGAGGGTATATTGATGTCTCTCTCTCTCTCTCTCTCTCTCTCTCTCTCTCTCTCTCCCTCTCTCTCTTTCTTCCTGTTCCTATTATTCTTGTTGTTCTTGTTCTAGTTGCTCTTCTTCTCCTCTCTCTCTCTCTCTCTCTCTCTCTCTCTCTCTCTCTCTCCATCTCTCCATCTCTCTCAAATCAATAAGAGCATTTTGAGCCAAGCTGGTGTTTCTCAGTGGTTGAGGGACATCTTATGAACCCAGAGGTCATGGTTCAATTCCTGGTCAGGGCACACACAAGAATTAACCAATGAGCCCTAGATTGTTTAGCTCAGTGGATAGAGGGTTGGACTGTGGACTCTTTAAGGTCCCCGGTTAGATTCTGGTCATGGGCACATGCTCTGGTTGTGGGCTCGATCCCAGTAGGGGGCATTCAGTAGGCACCTGATGTAGGATTCTCTCTCAACATTGATGTTTCTCGCTTCCTTCCTGTATGAAATCAGTCCTATATAATAAAAGCCTAATAAGCTAAGTGTCCAGTCGAATGGTCATCTGTTCTACCAAAGAATAGTATGCAAATGATATACTAAGTTTGCTGAACTGCTCACTATGACATGCATTGACTCCTAGGGACAAGACGTTCAGACTGGTAGATCAGCTTGCTGGTAGAGTCTTGCTGACCAGGACTGAGTGATACGTGCTGGACATGCACAGGAGCCCTTCTTTGATACCCGCCCCCCCAGCTGGCCAACCTCCCACATCCCACCCCACCCCCTATCAAGCACCGGTGGGGTCCATTGTTCTGGCCTGTGCCCTCTCATAATCTGGTACCCCTCGGGGGATTTCTAAGAGCAAGTTTCAGTCAATCCCCACAGGCCAGGCAAAGGCCACACACTCGTGCACTAATTCGTGCACTGGGCCTCTAGCAAAAAATATAATAAACAGAGAAGGACAAAGAAAAAGACCTTACATTTTAAAATATTAGCCCAGCCCGGGTAGGCTTGGCTGGAAGACATCACTGGAAATAGTTTTCATTTCAATGACCAGTGTTCTCATTGTTTGATCTCCTGAGGTTCGTCAACCAATACTACCTTCTCCAAAAGAAGAACGAATGTATGGGGGATTACGGGTGTTTTAAGCTGATCATCTCTTTCTTTGAGGAATTACCAGGGATGCCAGGGCACGTCTCCTGAAAGCTCAAGCTGGCTGTGTATGTGGCTTTAACATCTAGCTCTGTATTCATTAAGGTTTTTAATTGTGTTTAGCACTAAACAGACCCAAACAAAGCCCAGCGATCATAAAATTCATCTAGCATCAAACCAGACAGAGTCAGCAGGCGTAGGGCCCAAAGGGAGCCCCAGAAATCAATTTCAGGGCATCCATGATCGTATTAAAGAGATCACTGACTATTGATTAAATTCTCTTTCAGGAAAGTGTGTGAAAACGTAAAATGAGACCTGAGGCCTGAGGACTGGGGAGCGTGAGAGATGTGTTTCTAAGGTGTGTTTCTAATATTCAAAATATTGCACTTCGGGGTTGGCCGGCGTGGCTTAGTGGTTGAGCAACGACCTATCGACCAGGAGGTCACGGTTCGATTCCCAGTAAAGGCACATGCCCAGGACGGGCTCGATTGCCAGTAGGGGAAGTGTGGGAGATGGCTGATCAGTGATTCTGTCTCATCATGGATGTTTCCCTCCCTCTCGATTTCCCTTCCTCTCTGAGTCAATAAAAACTTTTTAAAAAATATTAGGAATTGTTGTAATCAGATTAAATGTACATCGTTTTTAAAATGGTTTATTATTTTTTTGAATTAACATACTAGGTGGGTAGTCATTTAAAGTATACCTAGCACCTGAGCTGGTTTGGCTCAGTGGATAGAGTGTTGGCCTTTTTGGTCAAAGATATTTGTATTGATTTCAGAGAAGAACAGAGAGGGAGACAGAAACATCCATGATGAGAGAATCATGGATTGGCTGCCTCCTGCAAGTCCCTCACTGGGTATCAAGCCCACAACCTGGGCATGTGGCCTTAACCAGGAATGGAACCCAGGACCCTTCAGGTCTAAGGCCGACACTCTATCCACTGAGCCAAACCGGCCAGGGCCAATTTGACTTTTTCAAAGTGTGGACATGCCTTGTAGCATCTCAGAATTCATGTCACAGTGGGAATTACAACTCACCTCACCATTCTTTCCACATTGTTCCACTAAATACAGACTCTGACTAATAATGAAGCTTGTAGGTAAACAGCATGTTTGTTTAAGAAAACTAGGAACTAATTTTAGAAGATATAAACTCTGACCTTCCCAGTTCTGAAAGATTTGATGACGTTCAACCTAAGAACCAGGAGAACAAAGGCTAAGATGACGCACTGGACCATTACCTGCCCACTTGCAAGATCCTTATCAGATTGAACTGTGCCTGTTGGCAGCTAAAGAACTTCTCAAGCCCCGCCCCCTGACCTCTTTGCTCTTTTTGGCCTCTCCCTCCTTATAAAAGGCTCTGTCTGTACTGAGATATGCAGCTGAGTTTTGGGAGGAGCTTCCCCCATCTTCTCAGGTTGCCGGCACCTGAATAAACCTCTTTCTTTCTTCACCACCACCTGTTTCAAGGGACTGGCATCTGGGGTGTGAGTCAGGGGAACCCTCTTTTATCTGCACACAATCCTAGTACATGTACTCCCTGGAACAGGTTATTCATGGTCATGTTCTTTCGCTGCAGGTGAGAGTGCGAAGCAGAGACCGGTCACAGAGGAAAGGAGCGAAGAACAGTGCTTTGCCTTCAGAGCAAGAAGAATAGGCAAGAAAAATATGGATGGGAGGAGAAGGAGGAAGGATTGGGGATGGATTCTGATATGAGGGAGGAATTTGGGCTTTGTGGAGAGAAGTGAGTTTAGCAGCAAAACTATACAGCTCTTCCCAAGAGCATGGCTGAGGTTTGGGGAAGGGAGAGTTCATTCTATAAGTGATGTCATCAGACCTCAGGAATTCTACTTGCTGTTTCACCTGTCACTTTGCTTCCTGATTTCCTGATCAGTGATCCCATGAGTTTGTCTGTCCCTGAATATTTTGATCTTGCCTCTCTCACCAGCACGTGAAAAGCAAGACCGCTGTTAAGAAGCCCACCTGAATGCAGACGTTAACTTTGTTCCTCTGCCAGTTGTTAACGGTAAAGCATATGATTTGCATGGGGTGGCTTGTTCTATGGTTTGTGAATTCCCTCTGAGATGATCAGAAAGAAGGTGGTGGTGTCAGGACAAAAAGAAGAGTTGAACCAACTACAAAGTTTTAATTAAGAAAAAATAGAAAAAAAAGGAAAGAAACGAAAATAAGAGAGCCTGGCTGGCATTGCTCAGTTGTTTAGCATAAACCTAGAAACCAGGAGATGTCGATTTGATTCACAGTCATGGCCCATGCCCGGGTTACAGTCTTGATTCCCAGTAGGGGGCATGCAGGAGGCAACCAATCCATGATTTTCATTCATCATTTATCTTTCTTTCTTTCCCTCTCCCTTCCTCTCAGAAACCAATGAAACTATATGAAAAATAATGAAAGTATAGTCATGGCACAGTAAAGTAGAGCATTCAGTCATTCCTATATAATAAATGGCTAATATGCAAATGGACCAAATGGCACAACTACTGGTCGCTATGGCACGCACTGACCACCGGGGGCAGATTCTCCTGTAAGGAGCTGTCCACCAGTGGTCAGTGCACTCCCACAGAGGTAGTGCCGCTCTGCCAAAAGCCAGGATCACAGCTGCCGAGCACAGGGTGGTGGTGGGAGCCTCCACGGCAGCACTAAAGCGGTCCTAAGCTGTCAGTTGGACATCCTTCAATGGGTCTTGGTATGGGAGAGGCTGCAGGATTGGCTTAGGGACCCCCCTGAGTGCAAAATTTTTCTGCACTGAGCTTCTAGTAATATTATAACAACTGTGTAACATGTCAGTTGGCTATGAGATTAATTGCATGACTTCTTACTCCATTATATAATGTCTAATTATTAGGATGTACCCCTGAAATGAACCTAAGGTTCTATGTTAACTGTCATTTAAAAAATGTTTTTAAAATTCCATAGGACCATGTTATCTTCAATAACTCATATTTTACTTCAAGTATTCTTTGCACAGTTTGTTCTAGAAGAGAGATCTAAAGCTAAAAAAGAAAGAAAAGTTGAGGTTTATAAATTTGCAAAATAATCCAAAGGCAAACACAAACACAACCATAAAAACCATAAAGATAAAAGCCAAGGTAAAATACGTATGGAGACCCCATCCCTTTACTTTCGATGCCAGGACCAACGAAGTGAGAGGTTCTGATAAGCTGTGGCTGTTGTTCCATGGACCACGAAGGGGTCATGGCCGAGCTCCCGTCGAAGGTGCACCTCAACTTGCACCCCATCTGCCTGAGGATATGTGGGAACTCAGTGTATGAGGACGAGGACCAGTGCAAGTGATGCATCTTGTCATGGAGACAGGAGGTGTCCTGCAAGTACGGTTGCGCCAGGAAGACATCCCCAGTGGGCATATCTCACTCACCACAAGCCCGCTGACCTCGAGCATCATGCCTTTGATGTGGATGCTCCAACCTGGAGGCCCGTATATGGACCACCTGAACCGGTTCTGGCGCATCCTGCACCTCATCAAGGAGAATGGCGTGGAGGAAATGATCCTTGAGCTGATGGAAGACTCATAGGACATGTGATGGGGTCCCTGGCTCTAGTCAATGTGAGCCCCAGTCCTGCTTCCCTACCAGTGGGAAGTGTATAGTTCTGTTCACCTTCTTAATAAACTCTGTCCTTCTATCTGCCAAGAGCTCGTTTCTTCTCTCTCTCTCTCTCTCTCTCTCTCTCTCTCTCTCTCTCTCTCATTCTTCTTGATCTTATTCTTGTTCTTGTCCATCTACTTCTCCTTTCTCTCTTTCTGTATCTTTGTCTCTCTGTCTCTCTCTGTCTCTCTCCCTCTCTCTCAAATCAACAAAAGTATTTTGAGTCAAGCTGGTGTTTCTCAGTGGTTGAGGGATGACTTATGAACCCGGAGGTCAAGGTTCAATTCCTGGTCAATGCACAGACAAGATTTAACCAATAAGCCCTAGCCTGTTTGGCTCAGTGTATAGAGGGTTGGACTGTGGACACTGGAAGGTCCCAGGTTCAATTCTGGTCATGGGTACAAGATGTGCTTGTTGACTCCATCTCCAGTAGGGGGTGTGCAGGAGGCACCAGATGTATGATTCTCTCTCATCATTGATGTTTCTCGCTCCCTTCCTGTATGAAATTAATCCTATATAATAAAAGCCTAATATGTTAAGTGTCCAGTCTACCGGTCATCTGTTCAACCAATCAAAGCATAACATGCAAATTATATACTAAGGTTGCTCAACTGCTCACAATGAAATGCATTGACCCCCAGGGAGCAGGCATTCAGACTGGTAGGTCAGCTTGCTGCTGGGGTCTGCCTGATCGGGACTGAGTGAGAAGGGCTGTACACACCCTGGAGCCCTCCTATGGTCCTGACCAAGCTGGACAACCTCACACATCACACCCGGGCCCCAATCATGAACCGGTGGGATCCCTTGGCCTGGCCTGTGCCCTCTCGTAATCTGGGACCCCTTGGGAGATGTCAGAGAGCCAGTTTTGGCTGATCCCCGTAGGCCAGGCCTGGGGACCACTGTTGTGCATGAATTCTTGCACCGTGTCTCTAGTAAAAATATATTAAACAGAGAAAGACAAAGAAAAAGACCTTAAGCGTGAAAATATCAGCCCATCCCTGGTAGACAAGGCTCAAAGACATCACTGGAAATAGTTTTCATTTCAATGACCAGGGTTCTCATTGTTTGATTTCCTGAGGTTCATCAACTGATACTACCCTCTCCAAAAAAAGAACGAATGTTTGAGGGATTACGGGTGTTTTATGCAGATCATCTCTTTCCTTTGAGGAATTACGAGGGATGCCAGGGCTGGCCTCCTGAAGGCTTGAGCCAGCTCTGTGTATGACTTTAAGATATAGCTCTGGATGCATATGGGTTTTTAGTTGTGTTTTGCACTAAACAGCCCCAAACAAAGCCAAGCGATCGTAAAATTCATCTAGCATCGCACCAGAGATAGGCGGCTGGAGTCGGAGCTGGAGGGAGCACCAGAAATAAATTTCAGGGCATCCATGGTTCCATTAAAGAGATTACTGACTGCTGATTAAATTCTCCTCTTGCAGGAAAGTGTTTTCAAATGCATATTGAACCCTTTAAGGCTGAGAACTGGGGAGCGTGAGAGACGTGTTACCAAGTTGCATTTCTCATATTCAAAATATTCTACTTCCGGCCCGGTCAGTGTGGCTCAGTGGTTGATCATCCACCGATAAATCAGGAGTTCACGGTTCCATTTCCAGTCAAGGGCACATGACCAGGTTGCAGGCTCAATCGCAAGTAGGGGGCGTGTGGGAAGTCGCCGAACAGTGCTTCTCTCTCAACATGGATGAATCTCTCCCCCTCGATTTCCCTTCCTCTCTGAGTCAATAAAAACGTTTTAAAAAATATTAGCAATTGTTGCATTCAGATTAAATGCACATTGCTTTAAAATGGTTTATTTTGTTTTTTTGTTTAACATACCAGGTGGGTAGTCATTTAAAGACTACCTAGTGCCCGAGGTGGTTTGGCTCAGAAGACAGAGCGTTAGCCTTTTTTTTTTCAGAGATATTTTTATTGATTTCAAAGAGTAATGGAAAGGGAGAGAGTTAGAAAGATCCATGATGAGAGAATCATGGATCGGCTGCCTCCTGCAAGTCCCTCATGGGGGATCAAGCCCACAAACTGGGCATGTGATTTTGACCAGGAATAAAACCCGGGACCCTTCAGGTCGAAGGCTGACACTCTATCCACTGAGTCAAACTGGCTAGGGCCTATTTGACTTTTGGGAGGGGTGTAAATGCCGTGAAGAAAAACGAAGCATCTCAGCATTGATGTCACAGTAATTACATAAATTCATGTAATTCATGGGAATTACAGCTCACCTCACCATTTTTTCCACATGGTTCCTGTAACTGCAGACTCTGACTAATAATGACGCTTGTAGGTAAACAACCTGTTTGTATGAGAATCCTAGGTTGTTTGTATAAGAATCCTAGGTACTAATTTTACAAGATATGAACTCTGACCTTCCAAGTTCTGGGAGATTTCTTGACCTTCAACCTTCAAACCAGGAGGACAAAGTCTAGGATGACGCACACTGGACTGTCACTTGACCACTTGCAAGATCCTTATCAGATTGGACTGTGCCTGTAGGCACGTAGAGAACTTCTCAAGCTACGCCCCCTGACCTCTTTGCTCTGTTTGGTCTCTCCCTGTTATAGAAAGCCTCTGCTTGGACTGAGATGTGCAGATGGGATTTGGGACAAGCTTCGCATCTTTTCAGGTTGCCAGCACCTGAATAAACCTCTTTTCTTCCTCCCCACCACCTGCCTCACGGGACTGGTTTCTGGGGTGTGAGTCAGGGGAACCTGTTTTTTTCTGAACACATTCCTGATACATGGACTCCCTGCAACAGGTGTATCATGGCCATTTTCTTTCTTCTGAAGTTGATAGGGGGAAATAGAGACCAGTCACAGGGGAAAGGAGTGGAGAACGGTGCTTTAAATTCAGAGCAAGAAGAACAGGTAAGTAAAAGTTGGATGGGAGGAGGAGGAGGAAGTACTGGGGATGGAGTCTGACCTAAGGGAGAAATTTGGACTTTGTGGACTTAAGTGAGTTTAGCAGCAAAACCATAGAGTTCTTGCCAAGAGCATGGCTGAGGTTTGGGGAAGGGAGAGATCATCCTATAAGAGATGTTATGAGACTTCAGGAATCCTACGTGCTTTTCCACCTGTCACTTTGCTTCCTGTTTTCCAAATCAGCTATTCCAGTGTCTGTCTGTCCCTGAATATTTTGGTCTTGCCTCTCTCACCATCACTTGAGAAGCAAGACCGCTGTTAAGAAGCCCACCTGGACTCTGTCGTTAGCGTTTTTCCTCTGCCTGTTTATAGGGAAAGCATATTATTTGCATATTATTTGCATGGGGTGGCTTGTTCTATGGTTTTTGGGTTCTCTCTGAGATGATCAGAAAGAAGGTGGTGGTGTGAGGACAGAAAGAAAAGTTGAACGAACTATAAAGTTTTAATTAAGAAATAAAGAAAAGAAAAGACTAAAGACAAGAAAAGAAAAGAAAAGAAAAGAAAAAAAGAAAAGAAAAGAAAAAAGAAAAGAAAAAAAGAGAAAAGAGGCTGGCTGTCATGGCTCAGTTGCTTAGCTTAAACCTATGAATGAGGAGAAGTTGATTCAATTCCCAGGCATTGCACAGGCCCGGTTTACAGTCTTGATCCCCAGTAGGGGGCATGCAGGAGGCAACCAATCCGTGATTCTGTCATCATTGATCTTTAATTCTTTCCCTCTCCCTTCCTCTCTGAAATCAGTAAAACTCTATGAAAAAAATGAAAGAATCGTCATGGCACAGTAAAGTAGAGCATTGAGTCAATAGAAGACTATATAATAAAAGGCTAATATGAAAATCAACCAAATTGAAGAAAAACTGGTAACTACACACAAATTGACCACCGGGGGCAGATGCTCATGGCAAGAGCTGTCCTTGGGTGGTGAGTGCGCACCCACAGGGGGAGCGCCGCTCAGCCAAAAGCCAGGTTCATAGCTTCCGAGCAAGGGCGTTGGGGGGAGCCTCCACAGCAGCACTAAAGTGGGTCTAAGACATCAGTTTGACATCCCTCAAGGGATCCTGGACTGAGAGAGGCTGCAGACCTGACTGAGGGACCTCCCCAAGTGTATGAATTTTGTGCACTGAGCCTCTAGTAATATTATGATAACTGTGTATCGTGTCAGATGGGTTTGAGATTAATTGCAGGATTTCTTAGTCCATTATATAATGTCTAATAATTGGGGTGTACCCCTGAAATGAACCTAAAGTTGTATGTCAACTCATTTAAAAAATGTTTCAAATATTCCATAGGACCGTGTTACCTTCACAGAGTCAAATTTTACTTCAAGTACGTTTTGTACAGTTTGCTCTAGGAGAGAGATCTAAAGCTCAAAAGAAAGAAAAGTTGAGATTTATAAATTTGGAAAATAAACCAAAGGCAACTACAAACACAAACATAAAAAACATAAAGATAAAAGCCGAGAGAAAATGCTTTAGGAGATCCCATGCCCTGTCTTTCGATACCAGGACCAAAGTAGCAAGAGGCTCTGAGAAGTTCTGGCTGTTGCTCCTTTGACCACGGAGGGGTTCATGGCCGAGCTCCCCTTGAAGATGCATCTCACATCGCACCCCATGTGCCTGAGGATCCGTGGGCCCTCAGTGTATGAGGACGAGAAGCAGCGCATGTGGCTGCATCTCTTCATGGAGACAGGAGGTGTCCTGCAAGTACGGTTGTGCCAAGAAGTCATCCCCAGTGGGCATATCCCACCCACCACCAGCCCACTGACCTCGAGCACCATGCCTCTGATGTGGACAATCCAACCTGGCAACCAGTACCTGGACTGCATGTTCCGGTTCTGGCGCAATGTGCACCACATCTATTCTCCTCCTCCTCCTCCTCCTTCTCCTCCTCCTCTTCCTTTCTCTCTCTCTCTGTCTATTTGTCTCTCTGTCTCTCTCCCTCTCTCTCAAATCAATAAAAGCATTTTGAACCAATCTGGTGTTTCTCAGTGGTTGAGGGACGACCTATGAACCTGGAGGTCACAGTCCGATTCCTTGTCAGGGCACAGACAAGAATTAAACAATGATCCCTAGCTTGTTTGGCTCAGTGGAGAGTGGGTTGGACTTTGGAATCTGGAAGGTCCCAGGTTAGATTCAGTTCAAGGGCACATGCTCTGATTGTGGGCTCGATACCCAGTAGGGGGCGAGCAGGAGGCACCAAATGTATGATTCTCTCTCATCATTGATGTTTATCTCTTGCTTCCTGTATGAAATAAATCCTATATAATAAAAGCCTAATATGCTAAGTGTCCAGTTTTAATTTATAAAAAAAGAGAAGAAAAGAATAGAAAAGAAAGGGAAAGGAAAGAAAAGAAAAGACATTAAAAGAAGAGATAAGAAAAGAAGAGAAAAGAGCCCGGCTGGCATGGCTCAGTTGTTTAGCTTAAACCTAGGAACCAGGAGATGTCAATTTGATTCCCAGGCATGGCACATGCCCGGGTTACAGTCTTGATCCCCAGTAGGGGGCATGAAGGAGGCAACCAATCCATGATGCTCTGTTATCATTGATCTTTCTCATTATCTCCCTCTCCCATTCTTTCCAAAATCAGAAAAGGTATATGAAAAAAAACGAATGAATTGTCATGGCACAGTAAAGTAGAGCATTGAGTCAATCCTAATAACAGGCTAATATGCAAATCAACCAAATGGCAGAAAGACTCGACGCTATGACATGCAATGACCACCGGGGTAAGATCCTCATGTCAGAAGCTTCCACTGGTGGTCAGTGCACTCCCACAGGGGGAGCGCTGCTCAGCCAAAAGCCAGGCTCACAGCTGCCGAGCACAGGGGTTGGTGGGAGCCTCCACGGCAGCACTAAAGCAGGCATAAGCCATCAGTTGGACATCCCTCAAGGGGTCCCGGAATGGGAGAGGCCACAGGGTTGGCTGAAAGAACCCACAGAGTGCATAGATTTTTGTGCATTGAGCCTCTAGTAATATTATAATAACTGTGTATGGTGTCAGATGGGTATGAGATTAATTGCATGATTTCTTAGTCCATTATGATTTCTTAGTCCATTATATAATGTCTAATCTTTGGGGTGTACCCCTGAAATGAACCTATTGTTCTATTTCAACTGCTATTAAAAAAAGTTTTTAAAATTCCATAGGAGCATGTTACCTGCATAGAGTCATATTTTACCTTAAGTACCTTTTGTACATTTTTTTAGAGAAGAAAGATCTAAAGCTAAAAATGAATGAAATGTTGAGATTTATAAATTTGAACCAAAGTCAACCACAAACACAACCGTAAAGACCATAAAGATAAAAGCGGAGTTAAAATGCATTTGGAGACCCGATCCCCTGTCTTTCAATTTCACTACCGAAGTAGCGAGAGGCTCTGAGAAGCTGTGGCTGTTGCTTCTTCGACCATGGAGTGGTCATGGCTGAGCTCCCGTTGAAGGTGCACCTCACGTTGCTCTCCATCTACCTGGATATCCATGGGCCCTCACTGCATGAGGATGACAACCATCACACATGGCTGCATCTCGTCATGGAGACAGGAGGTGACCGGCAAGTACAGTTGTACCAGGTCGACTACCCAAGTGAGCATAACGCACTCAACACCAGCCCACTGTCCTCGAGCATCATACTTTCGTGGTGGGCGCTCCACCTTGGAATCCAATACCTGGAGCCCATGGGCCGGTTCTGGCGTATGGTGCACCACGTCAAGGAGAATGGAATGGAGAAAATGATACTTGAGCTGATGGAAGACTTGTAGGACACATGATGGGGTCCTTGGCTCTTGTCAACCTGAGCCGCAGTCAGGCTGGCTTGATGGTGGGATGTGTATAGTTCTGTTCACCTTTTTACTAAGCTGTTTTTCTATCTGCCACCACCTGGGTGTGAGGGTACATTGATGTCTCTCTCTCTCTCTCTCTCTCTCACTCCCTCCCTCTCTCTTTCTTCATGTTCTTATTATTCTTATTATTCTTGTTGTTCTTGTTCTAGTTCGGTGACTGAAGTTAGCAATACTGTGTTGTACATTTGAAAGTTGCAAAGAGAGATCTTAAATGTCTTACCACCACCACCACCACCACCACCAAAATTGCTAATCTTGTAATGTTATAGATGCTAACTAACTTTAATATGGTAATCAATTCACAATATGTACATGTATCAAATCATCACACTGTATACCTTAAACTTACACAATGTTGCCCTAGCCAGTTTGGCTCCGTATTTGGAGTGTCATCCCATAGACTGAAAAGTCCCAGGTTCTATTCTGGTTAAGGGCACATGCTCTGGTTGTGGGCTCGATCCCCAGTAGGGGGCGTGCAGGAGACACCCCAATGTATGATTCTCTCTCATCATTGATGTTTCTCGCTCCTTTCCTGTATGAAATCAATCCTATATTATAAAAGCTTAATATGCTAAATGTCCAGTGGACTGGTCATTTGTTCAACCAATCAAAGCATAATATGCAAATGATATACTAAGGTTGCTCAACTGCTCACTATGACAAGCATTGACCACCAGGGACAAGACATTCAGACTGGTAGGTCAGCTTGCTACTAGAGTCTGGTGACCAGGACTGAGACGGGCTGGACATGCCCTGGAGCCCTCCTATGATACAGCCCCAGCTGGCCAACCTCCCACACCCACCCCAGCCCCGATCAAACACCAGTGTGGTCCATTGGCCTGGCCTGTGCCCTCTCATAATTTGGGACCCCTCGGGGGATTTCTAAGAGCCAGTTGTGGCCGATCTGCAGAGGCCAGGCTGAGGCACCACACTGGTGCACATATTTGTGCACCTGGTCTCTAATAAAAATATATTAAACAGAGAAAGACAAAGAAAAAGACCTTAAGTTTGAAAATATTTGCCAAGCCTGGGTAGACAAGGCTCGAAGAAATCACTGGAAATACTTTTCATTTCAATGACCAGCGTTCTCATTGCTTGATCCCCTCGGGTTGGTCAACTGATAATCCCCTCTCCAAAAAAAGAACAAATCTTTGGGGATTACGGGTGTTTTATGCTGATCATCTCTTTCCTTTGAGGAATTACGAGGGATACCAGGGCACATCTCCTGAATGCTCGAGCTGGGTCTGTGTGAGGGTTTAAAATCTAGCTCTCTGTGCATGAGGGTTTTGAATTGTTTATAGTACTAAACAGCCCCAAAGAAAACCCAGTGATCATAAAATTCATCTACCATGGAAACAGACAGAGGCCGCAGGCGTAGGGCTCAAGGGGAGCCACAGAAATCAATTTTAGGGCATCCATGTTTGTATTAAAGAGATCACTGACTGCTTATTAAATACTCCTCTTGTAGCAAAGTGTGTGAAAATGAAAATTGAGACCTGTAAGTCTGAGGACTGGTGAGCGTGAAGGATGTGTTTATAAGGTGTGTTTCTCATATTCAAAATATTGCATTCTGACCCGGCTGGCGTGGCTCAGTGTTTGAGCATCGACCTGTCGACCAGGATGTCACAGTTCAATTCCCCATAAAGGGCACATGCCCAGGTTGCAGGCTCTATCACCAGATGGGGAGGTGTGGGAAACGGCTGATCAGTGATTCTCTCTCATCATGGATGTTTCTCTCCCTCTCGATTTCCCTTCCTCTCTGAGTCAATAAAAATATTTTTAAAAATATTAGGAATTTGTGCATTCAGATTAAATGCACATTGTTTTAAAACAGTTTATTATTTTCTTCAGTTAACGTACCAGGTGGGTAGTCATTTAAAGACTACCAAGTGCCCGAGCTGGTTTAGCTCACTGGATAGAGCCTTGGGCTTTTTTTTTTTCAAAGATATTTTTATTGATTTCAGAGAGGAAGGGAGAAGGAGAGAGAAACATCCATGATAAGAGAATCATGGATTGGCTGCCTCTTGCACGTCCCTCACTGGGCATCAAGCCCACAACCTGGACATGTGCTCTTGACCGAGAATAAAACCGAGGACCCCTCAGGTCGAAGGCCGACACTCTGTCCACTGAGCCAAACCGGACAGGGCCAATTGGACTTTTTCAAAGGGTGGAAACACCTTGAAGCATTTCAGCGTTCATGTCACAATGGTAATTACAACTCACCTCATCATTCTTTCCACATTGTTCCACTAAATACAGACTCTGACTAATAATGATGCTTGTAGGTAAACAGCATGTTTGTATAAGAATCCTAGGAACTAATTTTAGAAGATATAAACTCTGACCTTCCCAGTTCTGGGAGATTTGATGACCTTCAACCTTAGAACCAGTAGGACAAAGGCTAGGATGACGCACACGGGACCATCACCTGACCACTTGCAAGATCCTTATCAGATTGGACTGTGCTTGTTGGCAGTCAGAGAACTTCTCAAGCCACACCCCCTGACTTCTTTGCTCTGGTTGGCCTTTCCCTCCTTATAAAAGTACTGAGATGTGCAGATGAGGTTTTGGAGGAGCTTCCCCCATCTTCTCAGGTTGCCGGCACCTGAATAAACCTCTTTCCTTCCTCACCACCACCTTTCTCACGGGACTGGTTTCTGGGGTGTGAGTCAGGCGAACCTTGTTTTTACTGGACACATTCCTGGTACATGCACTCCTGTGAAGATGTGTATCGTGGTCATGTTCTTTCTTCTGCAGGTGACAAGGGGGAAGCAGAGACTGGTCACAGAGGAAAGGAGGTTAGAACAGTGCTTTGCCTTCAGAGCAAGAAGACCAGGCAAGAAAAAGATGGATGGGAAGAGGAGGAGGAAGGATTGGGGATGGAGTCTGATCTGAGGGAGGAATTTGGACTTTGTGGACTGAAGTGAGTTTAGCAGCAAAACCATACAGCTCTTGCCAAGATCATGGGCTGAGGTTTGGGGAAGGTAGAGATCATTCTGTAAGTGATATTATGAGAACTCAGGAATCCGACGTGCTCTTTCACCTGTCACTTTGCTGCCTGTTTTCCTGATCAGCTATCCCAGGTGTCTCTCTGTCCCTGAATATCTTGGTCTTGCCTCTCTCACCAGAACTTGAGAAGAAAGACCGTTGATAAGAAGTCCACCTAGACGCTGACGTTAGCTTTTTTCTCTGCCAGCTGTTAAAGGTAAAGCATATTATTTGCATGGTGTGGGTTGTTCAATGGTTTGTGAGTTCCCTCTGAGATGATCAGAAAAAAGGTGGTGTTGTCAGGACAAAAAGAAAAGTTGAACCAGCTACAAAGTTAGTAATTAAAAAAAAAGAAAAGAAAAGAAAAAAAGAAAAGAAATACAATAAAAAAAGAAACGAAAAGAAGTAAAAAATGAAAAGAAATAAAAGAGCTTGGCTGGCATGTCTCAGTTGTTTAGCTTAATCCTAGGAACCAGGAGATGTCGATTTGATTCCCAGGCATGGCACATGCCTGCGTTATAGTCTTGATTCCCAGTAGGGGGCATGCAGGAGGCAACTAATTCATGATTCTCTGTCATCATTGATCTTTCTCTTTCTCACCCTCTCCAGTAAAGCTATATGACAAAAAAAGAAAGAGTAGTCATGGCAAAGTAAAGTAGAGCATTGAGTCACTGCAATCCTATATAATAAAAGGCTAATATGCAAATCAAGCAAATGGCAGAATGACTGGTCCCTATGACACGCACTGACTACCGGGGGCAGCTGCTCATGGCAGTAGCTGTCCACCAGTTGTCAGTGCGATCTCACTGGTGGAGCACCGCTCAACCAAAAGCCACGGTCACAGCTCCCGAGCCCAAGGGTTGGTGGAGCATCCACCGGAGCACTAAAGCGGGCCTAATCTGTCAGTTGGACATCCCTTAAGGGGTCTCGGACTGGGAGAGACTCCAGGGTTGGCTGGGGACCCCCAGAGTGCATAGATTGTGTGCACAGTGCCTCTAGTAATTTTATAACTGTGTATGGTGTCAGGTGGGTATGAGATTAATTGCATGATTTCTTAGTCCATGATATAATGTCTAATCATTGGGTGTACCCTTGAAATGAACCTAATATTCTATGTCAACTGTCATTTAAAAAATGTTTTAAAAATTTTATGGGACCATGTTACCTTCATAGAGTCATATTTTACATTAAGAACGTTTTATATGTGTTTTTGTGAAGACAGACCTAAAACTAAAAGGAAAGAAAAGTTGAGATATATAAATTTGCAAAATAATTTAAAGGCAACCACAAGCACAACCGTAAAAACCATAAAGATAAAAGCGGAGGTAAAATACGTTTGTAGACCCCATCCCCTTTCTTTCCATGCCAGGACAGAAGAAACAAGGGGCTCTGAGAAGCTGCGGCAGTTGTTCCGTGGACCACGAAGGGCTCATGGCCGAGCTCCCATCAAAGGTGCACCTCACCTCGCACCCCGTCTACTTGAGTAACCTTGGGCCCTTGATGTATGAGGATGAGAACCAGCGCACCTGGCTGCATTTTGTCATGGACACAGGAGGTGATCTGCATGTACAGTTGTGTCAGATGAACATCCCCAGTGGGCATAACACATTCACCACAAGCCCGCTGAACTCGATCATCATGCCTTCGATGTGGATGCTCCACTATGACAGCCAGTACCTGGACTCCATGGGCCGGTTCTGGCTCATCGTGCACCACTTCAAGGAGGATGACATGGAGGAAATGATCCTTCAACTGATGGAAGACACGTAGGACATGTGATGGAGTCCCTGGTTCTTGTCAACCTGAGCCCCAGTCCTGCTGGCCTGCTGGTGGGACGTGTATAGTTCTGTTCACCATTTTACTAAGCTCTGTTGTTCCATCTGCCACCTCTTGGGTGCAAGGGCACAATGATGTCTCTCTCTCTCTCTCTCTCTCTCTTCTTCTTCTTCTCCTCTATCTCTCTCTCTCTGTATCCTTTTCTCTCTCTCACTCTCTGTCTGTCTCCCTCTCTATCAAATCAATAAAAGCATTTTGAGCCAAGCTGGTGTTTCTCAGTGGTTGAGGGACGACCTATGAAACTGGAGGTCAAGGTTTGATTCCTGGTCAGGGCACAGACAACAATTGACCTATGAGCACTAGCTTGTTTGGCTCAGTGGATAGAGGCTTGTACTGTGGATTCTGGCAGATCCCAAGTTCGATTCTGATCAAGGGCAAATGCTCTGGTTGTGCATTCCATCCCCAGTACAGGGCATGCAGGAGGTACCTGATGTATGATTCTCTCTCATCATTGATGTTTCTCTCTCCCTTCCTGTATGAAATCAATCCTATATAATAAAAGCCTAACATTCTAAGTGTCCAGTCGACCGGTCATCTGTTCAACCAATCAAAGCATAACATGCAAATGATACACTAAGATTGCTCAACTGCTCACTGTGACATACATTGACCACCAGGGACAAGACATTCAGACTGGTAGGTCAGCTTGCTGTTGGGGTTTGGATGATTGGGACTGTGTGAGACATGCTGAACACACCCTGGAGCACTCCCATGGTCCCTCCCCAGCTGGCTAACATCTCGTGTCCCTCCCCAGAACTAATAGTTAACCACTGGAGTGCTTTGGCCTGGCCTGTGCTCTCTTGTAATATGGGATCCCTCAGGAGATTTCAGAGAGGCAGTTTTGGCCGATCCCTGTAGGCCAGGTCGAGGCACCACATTGGTGCACTAATTTGTGCACCGGGCCTCTTGTAAAAATATATTAAACAGAGAAAGAAAAAGAAAAATACCTTAAGCTTGAAAATATTAGCCCAGCCCCATTAGAAAAAGCTCAAAGACATCAGTGGAAATAGTTTTCATTTCAATGACCAGCGTTCTCATTGTTTGATTTCCTGAGTTTCTTCAACCCATTCTAACCTCTCCATAAAAGAATGAATGTTTTGTGGATTACGGGTGTTTTATGGTGATCATCACTTTCCTCTGAGGAATAACGAGGTATGCCAGGGCTCATCTCCTGAAGTCTCAAACCGGCTCTCTGTGTGGCTTTAGCGTTTAGCTCTGGATGCATTTGGGTTTTTAATTGTGTTTAGCACTAAACAGCCCCAAACAAAGCCCAGCGATCATAAAATTCATCTGTCATCACACCAGAGAGAGGCGGCTGGAGAGGGAGCTAGAGGGCGCCCAGAAGTCAATTTCAGACATCCATGGTTGCATTAAAGAGATCACTGACTGCAGATAAAAATCTCCTATTACAGGCCCTAACTGGTTTGGCTCAGTGGATAGGGCGTCAGCTTTCAGAGTGAATGGTCCCACGTTCGATTCCAGTCAAGGCCATGTACCTTGGCTGTGGGCTCATTCCCATTAGAGACTGTGCAGGAGGCTGCTGATCGATGTTTCTCTCTCGTCGATGTTTCTAACTCTCTCTCCTTCTCCCTTCCTCTATGTAAAAAATCAATAAAATATATTTAAAAAAAATAAATTCTCCTCTTGTAGGAAAGTGTTTTCAAATGCAAATTGAGACCTGTAAGGCTGAGGACTGGGGAGTGTTAGGGATGTGTTTCTAAGGTGTGTTTCTCATATTGAAGATACTGCTCTTCAGGCTCAGCCGGCCTGGTTCAGTGGCTGTGTAGACCTATCAACCAGGAGGTCACAGTTGGATTCCCGGTCAAGGACACATGTCCGGGTTGCAGGCACCATCTCCAGTAGAGGGCGTGTGGGAGAGCCGATCCGTGATTCTCTCTCATCATGGATGTTTCTCTCCCTCTCGCTTTTCCTTCCTCTCTGAGTCAATAAAAACATTTAAAAAAATATTAAGCAAGTGTTGCATTCAGATTAAATGCACATTGTTTTAAAATAGTTTATTATTTTTTTGGTTTAACATACCAGGTGCGTAGTCATTTAAAGTGGACCTAGCATCTGAGCTGGTTTGGCTCAGTGGATAGAGCATCAGCCTTTTTGTTTCAAATATATTTCTATTGATTTAAGAGAGGTAGGAAGAAGGAGAGAGTTAGAAATACCCATGATGAGAGAATCATGGTTCGGCCACCTCCTGCAAGTCCCTCACTGGGGATCCAGTCCACAATCTGTGCATTTGCCCTTGACAGGGAATCAAATCCGGGACCCTTCAGTTCGACGGCTAACACTGTATCCACTGAGCCAAGCCGACTAGGGCCTATTTCACTTTTTCAAAGGTTGGAAACGCCTTGAAGAGGAGCGAAGCATCTCAGCATTCATGTCACAGCAATTACATGAATTCATGTAATTCATGGGAATTACAACTCACCTCACCATTCTTTTCAAATTGCTCCTGTAAATGCAGACCCTGACTAATAATTAACTTAAAGATAAACAGCATGTTTGTTTAAGAGTCTTAGGAACTCATTTTGGAAGATATGACGTTGGACCTTCCCAGTTCCTGGAGATTTTCTGACCTTCAACCTTAGAAACAGGAGGACAAAGTCTCGGATAATGCACAATGGACCATCACCTGACCACTTGCAAGATCCTTATCAGATTGGATTGTGCCTGTCGGCACTTAGAAAACTTCTCAAGCCCTGCCCCCTGACCTCTTTGCTCTGTTTGGCCTCTCCCTCGTTATAAAAACCTCTGCCTGCACTGAGATGTGCAGATGGGTTTTGGGACAACCTTCCCCCATCTTCTAAGGTTGTCGGCACCCAAATAAACCTCTTTCCTTCCTCACCACAACCTGTCACACAGGACTGGTTTCTGGGGTGGGAGTCAGGGGAACCTTGTTTTTTCTGGACACATTCCTGATACATGGACTCCCTGGAACAGGTGTATCATTGCCATTTTCTTTCTTCTGCATGTGAAAGGGGGAAGCAGAGACTGGTCACAGAGGACAGGAGTGAAGAATGGTGCTTAGCCTTCAGAGCAAGAAGAACAGGTAAGAAACAGATGGATGGGAGGAGTAGGAGGAAGTATTGAGGATGGAGTCTGCTCTCAGGGAGGAATTTGGACTTTGTACACTGAAGTGAGTTTAGCAGCAAAACCATACAGCTCTTTCCAGGAGCATGGCTGAGGTTTGGGGAAAGGTGAATTCATTCTATAAGAGATGTTATGAGACCTCAGGAATCCGATGTGCTCTTTCACCTGTCACTTTGCTTCCTGTTTTCCTGATCAGCTATCCCAGGTATCTGTCTGTCCCTGAATATTTTGGTCGTGCCTCTCTCACCAGCTCTTGGGAAGCAAGACCGTTGTTAAGAAGCTCAACTGGACACTGACATTAGCTTTGTTCCTCTGCCAGTTGTTAAAGGTAAAGCATATTATTTGCATTGGATGGGTTGTTCTGTGGTTTGTGAGTTCCCTCTGAGATGATCAGAAAGAAGGTGGTGGTGTCAGGACAAAAAGAAGAGTTGAACCAACTACAAAGTTTTAATTATGAAAAAAAGAAAAGGAAAGGAAAGAAAAAAAGGAAAGAAAAGAAAAGAAAAGAAAATAGCCCGGCTGGCATGGCTCAGTTTTTTAGCTTAAACCAATGACATGGAGATGTGGATTCGATTCCCAGTCATGGCACATGCCCAGGTTACAGTCTTGATCCCCAGTAGGGGGCATGCAGGAGGCAACCAATCCGTGATTCTCTGTCATCATTGATCTTTCTTTCTCTCCCTCTCCCTTTCTCTCTGAAATCAGGAAAGCTAAGTAAAAAAAGAAAGAATAGTCATGGCACAGTAAAGTAGAGCATTGAGTCAATTCTATATAATAAAAGGCTAATATGAAAATCAACAAAACGGCAGAATGACTGGACACTATGACGCGCACTGACCACCTGGGGCAGATACTCATGACAGGAGCTGTCCACTGGTCGTCAGTTCACTCCCACAGGGGGAGCGCCACTCATCCAAAAGCCAGCCTCCACAGCATCACTAAAGAGGGCCTAAGCCGTCAGTTGGACATCCGTCAAGGGGTCCCAGACTGCGAGAGGCTGCAAGGCTGACTGAGGGACCCCACCCCAAGTGCATGAATTTTGTGCACTGAGCCTCTAGTAATATTATAATAACTGTGTATGGTGTCAGATGGGTATGAGATAATTTCATGATGTCTTAGTCCATTACATAATTTCTAATCATTGGGGTTTATCACTAAAATGAACCTAATGTGCTCTGTCAACTGTCATTTAAAAAATATTTTTAAAATTCCATAGGATCATGTTACCTTCACAGAGTCATATTTTACATTGAGTACGTTTAGTACACTTTGTTGTAGAAGAGAGATCTAAAGCTCCAAAAAACGAAATGTTGATATTTATAAACTTGAACCAAAGTCAACCACAAACACAACCATAAAAACCATAAAGATAAAAGCCGAGGTAAAAATGCATTTGGAGACCCGATTCCCTGTCTTTCCCTTCCAGGACTGAAGTAGCGAGAGGCTCTGAGAAGCTGTGGCTGTTTCTTCTTGGACCGCAGAGGGGACATGGCCAAGCTACCATTGAAGCTGCACCTCACCTCACACACCATCTACCTGGATATCCGTGGGCCATCGCTGTATGAGGATGACAACCATTCCACATGGCTGCATCTCGTAATGGAGACAGGAGGTGACCTGCAAGTAGAGTTGTGCCAGGTCGATTACCCCAGTGAGCATAATGCACTCACCACCAGGCCACTGACCTCAAGCACCATGCCTTCGTGGTGGGCGCTTTACCTTGGCATCCAGTACCTGGACTCCATGGGCCAGTTCTAGCGCATCGTGCACCACGTCAAGGAGAATGGTGTGGAGAAAATGATCCTTGAGCTGATGGAAGACTTGTAGGACAAGTGATGGTGTCCACGGCTCTTGTCAACCTGAGCCCCAGTCCTGCTGGCTTGCTGGTGGGATGTGTATAGTCCTTTACACCTTTTTACTAAGCTCTGTTGTTCTTTCTGCCACCACCT
>NW_006291970.1:96461-103229 GCF_000327345.1 Myotis davidii
TCCTCCTCCTCCTTCTTCTTCTTCTTCTTCTTCTTCTTCTTCTTCTTCTTCTTCTTCTTCTTCTTCTTTCTCTCTCACTCTGTCTCTTTTCTCTCTCTCTCTCTCTGTCTCTCTCCCTCTCTCTCAAATCAATAAAAGCATTTTGAGCCAAGCTGGTGTTTCTCAGTGGTTGAGGGACGACCTATAAACCTGGAGATCACGGTTCGATTTCTGGTCAGGGCACACACAAGAATCAACCAATGAGCCCTAGCTTGTTTGTCTCAGTGGATAGAGGGTTGGACTGTGGAATTTGGAAGGTCTCAGGTTAGATTCTGGTCAAGGGCATATGCTCTCGTTGTGGACTTGATCCCTAGTAGGGTGCATGCAAGAGGCACCTGATGTATGATTCTCTCTCATCATTGATGTTTCCTGCTCCCTTCTTGCATGAAAATAATCCTATATAATAAAACCTAATATGCTAAGTGTTCAATCGACCAGTCAACTCTTCAACCAATTAAAGCATAATATGGAAATGATATACTAAGGTTGCTCAACTGCTCGCTATGACATGCATTGACCACCAGGGACAAGACATTCCGACTGTTAGGTCAGCTTTCAGCTAGGGTCTGGCTGATTGGGATTGAGTGAGGCATGCTGGACATACCCTGGAGCCCTCCCATGGTCCCTCCCCAGCTGCCCAAACTCCCGTGGCCCTCCCCAAACCAATGGGGCACCGGTGGTGTGCCTTTTCCTGACCTGTGCCCTCTCATAATCTGGCACCCTCTGGAGATGTCAGAGAGCCTGTTTCCATCCTTCCCCACAGGCCAGGCCCAGACACCACAGTGGTGCATGAATTCGTGCACCGGGCCACAAGTAAAAATATATTAAACAGAAAAGACAAAGAAAAAGATCTTAAGCTTCAAAATATTAGCACAGCACCACTAGACAAGTCTTGAAGACATCACTGGAAATAGTTTTCATTTCAATGAACAGCATTCTCCTTGTTTGATCTCCTGAGGATCCTCAACCAATACTACCCTCTCCAAAAAACTAAAGAATGTTTTGGGGATTACGGATGTTTTATGCTGCTCATCTCTTTCCTTTGAGGAATTATGAGGGATGCATCAGGGATGTGTTTCTAAGGTGTGTTTCTCATATTCAAAATATTGCACTTCCGGCCCGGCAGGTTTGGCTCATTGGTTGAGCATCGACCTATTGATCAGGAGGTCACGGTTGCATTCCCGGTAAAGGGCACATGCCCAGGTTGAGGGCTCAATCGCCAGTAGGGGATGTGTGGGAGGCATCCGATCAGTGATTCTCTCTCATCATGGACGTTTCTCTCACTCTCGATTTCCCTTCCTCTCTGAGACAATAAAAATTTTTAAAAAATATTAACAATTGTTGCATTCAGATTAAATGCACATTGTTTTAAAATGGTCTATTATTTTTTTGAATTAACATACCAGGTGGGTAATCATTTAAAGACTATGTAGCACCCGAGCTGGTTTGGCTCAGTGGATAGAGCGTTGGCTTTTTTTTTCAAAGATATTTTTATTGATTTTAGAGAGGAAGGGAGAGGGAGAGAGAAACATCCATGGTGAGAGAATCATGGATTGGTTGCCTCCTGCAAGTCCCTCACTGGGGATCAAGCCCACAACCTGGGCATGTGCCCTTGACCGGGAATTGAACCCAGGACCCTTCAGGTTGAAGGCCGACACTCTATCCACTGAGCAAAACTGGCCAGGGCCAATTTGACTTTTTCAAAGGGTGGAAACGACTTGAAGCATCTCAGCATTCATGTCACAGTGGGAATTACAACTCACCTCACCATTCTTTCCACATTTTTTCTGCAAATACAGACTCTGAATAATAATGAAGCTTATAGGTAAACTGCATGTTTGTATAAGAATCCTAGGAAATAATTTTAGAAGATAGGAACTCTGACCTTCCCAGTTCTCAGAGATTTGATGACCTTCAACCTTAGAACCAGGAGGACAAAGTCTAGGATGACCCATCCTGGACCGTCACCTGACCACTTGCAAGATCCTTATCAGATTGCACTGTGCCTGTTGGCACGTAGAGAACTTCTCAAGCCCCGCCCCCTGACCTCTTTGCTCTGTTTGGCCTCTCCCTCCTTATGAAAGCCTCTGCTTGCACTGAAATGTGCAGATGGGCTTTGGGAAGATCATCCTCCATCTTCTCGGGTTGCTGGTACCTGAATAAACCTCTTTCCTTCCTGATGACCACCTGTCTGCCGGGACTGGTTTCTGGGGTGTGTGTCAGTGGTACCTTGTTTTTCGGGACACATTCCTGATAGATGAATTTTCTGTTAGCTGGGCTTTGTTTGGGGATGTTTAGTGCTAAACACAATTAAAAATCCAAATGCACACAGAGGTAGACGCTAAGGCCATGATTTTCTCTCATCATGGATGTTTCTCTCACTCTCAATTTCCCTTCCTCTCTCTGTCAATATAATCATTTACAAAAAAATTAGCAATTGTTGCATTCAGATGACATTCACATTGTTTTAAAAAAGTTTATTTTTTTTTTGGTTTAACATACCAGGTGGGTAGTCATCCCTTTGGGCTTGATTCCTACAAGGGAGTCAATAAAATCATTTAAAAAAATATTAAGCAAGTGTTGCATTCAGAACTAACGACAGAGCTGGTTTAGCTCAGTGGATAGAGTGTGGGCATGCGGACTGAAGTGTCCCGGGTACGATTCCAGTCAAGGGCACATGCCTTATATATTTTTTTGGTTTAAAATACCTCGTGTGTTGCCATTTAAAGATGACATAGTGCATGAGCTGGTTTGGCTCAGTGGATAGAGGATCCGGCTTTTTTTCCCCCATTATATTTTCATTGATTTCGATAAAAGGGAGACGGAGAGAGTGAGAAACATCCATGATGAGAGAATCATTGGTCAGCCAACTCCTGCAAGTCCCTCACTGGGGATCAAGCCCACATCCTGGCCATGTGTCCTTGACTGGTAATCAAACCAGGGACCCTTCAGTTCGAAGGCCAAAACTCTATCCACTGAGCTAAATTGGCTAGGGCCCATTTGACTTTTTCAAAGGGTGGAAATGCCTTGAAGAAAAACGAAGCATCTCAGCATTAATGTCACAGTAGTTACATAAATTCATGTAATTCATGGGAATTACAACTCACCTCACCATTTTTTCCACATTGTTGCTGTAAATGCCGACTCTGACTAATAATGACGCTTGTAGGTAAACAACCTGTTTGTATAAGAATCCTAGGACAAATTTTACAAGTTATGAACTATGACCTTCCCAGTACTGGGAGATTTTCTGACCTTCAACGTTATTACCAGGAGGACAAAGTCTAGGATGACACACACTGGACCGTCACCTGACCACTTGAAAGATCCTTATCAGATTGGACTGAGCTGGTCAGCAGGTAGAGAACTTCTAAAGCCCCACCCCCTGACCTCTTTGCTCTGTTTGGCATCTCCTTCCTTATAAAAGCCTCTGCCTGCACTGAGATGTGCAGATGGGTTTTGGAACTAGCATCCTCCATCTTCTCAGGTTACTGGCACCTGAAGAAACCTCTTTCCTTCCTCACCACCACCTGTCTCACAGGACTGGTTTCTGGGGTTTGAGTCAAGGGAACGTTGTGTTTTCTGGACACATTACTGGCACAGAGACTCCCTGGAACAGGTGTGTCATGGTCATGTTCTTTCTTCTGCAGGTGACAGTTGTAAGCAGAGACCAGTCACAGAGTAAAGGAGCTAACAATGGTGGTTTGCTTTCAGAGCAAGAAGAACAGGTAAGAAACGGATGGGAGGAGGAGCAGGAAGCATTGGTGGAGGAGTCTGATCTGAAGGAGGAATTTGGACTCTGTGGATTGAAGTGAGTTTAGCAGCAAAACCATACAGCTTTTGCCAAGATCATGGCTGAGGTTTGGGGAAGGGAGAGGACATTCTATAAGTAATGTTATGAGACCTCAGGAATCTGATTTGCTGTTTCACCTGTCTATTTGCTTGCTGTATGTCCATTTCCTGTACCATTGGTTTCTGTCCGTCCCTGAATATTTTGGTCTTGCCTCTCTCACCAGCACCTGAGTAGCAAGACCTCTGTTAATAAGCCCACCTGGATGCTGACATTAGCTTTGTTCCTCTGCTAACTGTTAAAGGTGAAGCATATTATTTGCATGGGGTGGGTTGTCCTATGGTTTGTGAGTTCCCTCTGAGATGATCAGAAAGAAGGTGGTGTTGTCAGGACAAAAAGAAAAGTTGAACCAACTACAAAGTTTTAATTAAGAAAAAGAAAGGAAAAGAAAAGAAGAGAAAACTAACGAAAACAAAAGAAGAGAAAAGAGCCTGGCCAGCAAGGCTCAGTTGTTTTGCTTAAACAGAGGAACCAGGAGATTTCGGTTCAATTCCCAGTTTGGGCACATGCCCAGGTTATAGTTTTGATCCCCAGTAGGGGGTATTCAGGAGGCAACCAATTCATGATTCTCTGTCATCATTGATCTTTCTCTTTCTCTCCCTCTCCCTTCTTCTCAGAAATTAGTAAAACTATATGAAAAAAAAAAATGAAAGTAATCATGGCACAGTAAAGTAGAGCATTGAGTCAATCCTATATAATAAAAGGCTAATATTCAAATCGTCCAAACGGCAGAACGACTTGTCGCTATCACACCCACTGACCACTGGTGGCAGATGCTCATGGCAGGAGCTCTTCACTGGTGGTCAGTGCACTCCCTCAGGGGGATCGCTGATCAGGCAAAAGCCAGGCTCAAAGCCTCCGTGCACAGGGGGGTGGTGGGAGACTCCACGGCAGCATTAAAGTGGGAATGTGCTGTCAGTTGTACATCCCTCGAGATGTCCCGACTGCTAGAGGCTGCATTGCTGACTGAAGGACTCCCCCACGTGCATGAAGTTTGTGCACTGAGCCTCTAGTAATATTATAATATCTGTGTATGGTGTCATGTGGGGATGAGATTAATTGCATGATTTCTTAGTCCATTATATAATGTCTAATCATTGGAGTGTACCCCTGAAATTAACCTAAGGTTCTATGTTAACTGTCACTTAAAAATGTTTTTAAAATTCCATAGGACCATGTTACATTCATAGAGTCATATTTTCCCTTATGTACTTTTTGTACTGTTTGTTCGAGAAGAAAGATCTAAAACTGAAAGGAAAGAAAAGTTGAGATTTATAAATTTTCAAAATAAACCAAAGGCAACCACAAACACAATCGTAAAAACCATAAAGATAAAAGCTGAGGTAAAATCGGTTTGGAGACCCTATCCGCTCTCTTTTGATACCAGGACCGAAGTAGCAAGAGGCTCTGAGAAACTGTGGCTGTTGCTCCTTGGACCACGGAGGGGTCATGGCTGAGCTCCCATCGATCGTGCACCTTACCTCACACCCCATCTATCTGAGTATTTATGGGCCCTCGGTTTATGAGGAAGAGAACCAGCCCACATGGCTGCATCTCTTCACGGACACAGGAGGTCAACTTCAAGTACAGTTGTGCCAGGTCGACTACCCCAGTGAGCATAACAGACTCCCCACCAGCCCACTGACCTTGAGCACCATGCCTTCGTGGTGGACGATCCACCTTCACAGCATGTACCTGGACTCCATGGACCGATTCTGGCTCATCGTGCACCACGTGAAGAAGGATGACATGGAGGAAATGATACTTGAGCTGATGGACGACTCTTAGGACATGTGATGGGGTCCCTGGCTCTTGTCAACCTGAGCCCCAGTCTTGCTGGCCCACTGGTAGGACATGTATAGTTCTGTTCACCTTTTTAATAGGTTCTATTGTTCTCCCTGCCACCCCCTCTGTGTGAGGGTACATTGATCTCTCTCTCTTTCTCTGTCTCTCTCTCTCTTCTTCTTGTTGTTCTTGTTATTCTTCTTCCTTGTTCTTGTTCTTCTCCTTCTACTACTTTTCTTCTACTACTTTTTCTCACTCTCTCTCTATCTCTTTGTCTCTCTGGCTCTCTCACACTCTCTCAAATCAATAAAACCATTTTGAGCCAAGCTGGGGTTTCTCACTGGTTGCGGGACAAACTATGAAACTGGAGGTCTTGGTTCGGTTCCTGGTAAGGGCAAGGACAAGAATTAACCAATGAGTCCTAGCTTGTTTGGCTCAGTAGATAGAGGGTTGGACTGTGGACTCTGGAAGGTCCCAGGTTCAATTCTCGTCAAGGGCATATGCTCAGGTTGTGTGCTCCATCCCCAGTTGGTGGCATAGAGGAGGCACCCAATGTATGATTCTGTCTCATCATTGATGTTTCTCGCTCCCTTCCTGTATGAAATCAATCCTATATAATAAAAGTCTAATATGCTAAGTGTCCAGTCGATCAGTCATCTGTTCAACCAATCAAACCATAATATGCAAATAATATACTAAGATTGCTCAACTGCTCGCACTGATACGCATTGACCACTAGGGACAAGACCTTCAGACTGGTAGGTCAGCTTGCTGCTGACAACACAGCCAGACTGGTAGGTCTGGCTGATTGGGACTGCGGAGACATGCTGGACACACCCTGGAGCCTTCCTGTGGTCTCTCCCCAGCTGGCCTACCTTCCGTGTCCATTCCCAGACCTAATGGGGCACCGGTTTGGTGCCTTGGCCTGGCCTGTGCCCTCTCGTAATCTGGGACCCCTTGGGGGATGTCAGAGAGACAGTTTGTGCCAATCCCCACAGGCCAGGTCAAGGCACCACACTGGTGCATGAATTTCCTCAAACATTTGTTCTTTTTTCTAAAATATATTTTATTGATTTTTTACAGAGAGGAAGGGA
>NW_006291970.1:103310-108149 GCF_000327345.1 Myotis davidii
CCCCCTGCACACTTCCTACTGGGGATGTGCCCACAACCCAGGTACATGCCCTTGACCGAAATTGAACCTGGGACATTTCAGTCCTCAGGCCGACGCTCTATCCACTGAGCCAAACCGGTTTCAGCCATTTGTTCTTTTTTTGGAGAGGGTAGTATTGGTGGACGAACCTCAGGAGATCAAACAATGAGAACGCTGGTCATTGAAATGAAAACTATTTCCAGTGATGTCTTCTAGCCTTGTCTACCAGGGCTGGGCCAATATGTTTAGGCTTAAGGTCTTTTTCTTTTTCTCTCTCTGTTTTATATATTATTACCAAAGGCTCAGGTTTCAGGTTCATTTGACAGTAGGTCGTGAGGGGGAGGCGGCCGATCCCTGATTCTCTTTATTACAACCATGGATACCCTGAAATTGATTTCTGGGGCTCCCTTCGATCCCACTCCAACCTCCTCTCGCTGGTTTGATGGTAGATGAATTTTATGAAAGCTGGGCTTTGTTTGGGGCTGTTTAGTGCTAAACACAATTAAAAACCCAAATGCACACAGAGCTAGACGCTAAAGCCGTGATTTTCTCTAATCATGGATGTTTCTCTCCCTCTCGATTTCCCTGCCTCTCTGACTCAATAAAATCATTTAAAAAAATATTAGCAATTGTTGCATTCTGATGTCTTGCATATTGATTTAAAATAGTTGATTATTTTTTGGTTTAACATACCAGGTAGTTAATCATTAAAAGACTACCTAGAGCCCATGCTGGTTTGCCTCAGTGGATAGAACGTCGACCTGTCGACTGAAGCATCCCGAGTTTGATTCCAGTCAAGTGCATATGCCCGGGCTGAGGGCTCGATCCCCAGTGGGGGGCGTGCAGAAGGCATACTCTGTCCCGTGACCCCCTTGGACTCCATTCCTTCGAGGGCCATATGAGGGTAACATTTGGACTATGTTTTTTTTTCCTCCAATTTTTTCTTTTTTTTCTTTTTACTTTGCTTCTCCTAAATGCCAACAGGCAGATGCCTGACATTTCTTTAGGACCCCATTAATCTTTCCTGCATAATTGGGGAAGTTTTTGCCTCAGTCAAGGTCATTGAGCTGGGAGTTGTTTTTAATTTTTTTTTTCTGAGAGGAATGGAGAGGGAGAGAGTTAGAAATATCCATGATGAGAGAATCATGGATTGGCTGACTCCTGGAAGTCCCTCATTGGGGATCAAGCCCACAACCTGGGCATGTGCCTCAACTGGGAATCAAACTGGGAACCCTTCAGTTCATAGGCAGACACTCTATCAACTGAGGCAAACCAGCCAGGTCCAATTTGACTTTTCTAAAGGGTGTAAATGCCTTGAAGAAGAACAAAGCACCTCAGCATTCATGTCACAGTGGGAATTACATCTCCCCTCCCCATTCTTTCCACATTGTTCCTGTAATACAGAATCTGACTAATAATGAAGCTTGTAGGTAAACAGCATGTTTGTATAAGAATCCTAGGAACTACTTTTAGAAGTTATAAACTCTGACCTTCCCAGTTCTGGGAGATTTGATGACCTTCAACCTTTGATACAGGAAGACAAAGTCTCGGATGACGCACACTGGACTGTCACCTGACGACTTGCAAGATCCTTATCAGATTGGACTGTGCCTGAGGTCACATAGAGAACTTCTCAAGCCCTGCTTCCTGATCTCTTTGCTGTGTTTGGCCTCTCCCTCCTTATAAAAGCCTCTGCCTGCACTGAGATGTGAAGATGGGTTTTGGGACGAGGATCCCCCATCTTCTCAGGTTGCCTGCACCTGAATAAACCTCTTTCCTTCCTGACGGCCACCTTTCTCATGGGACTGGTTTCTGGGGTGTGAGTTAAGGGAACCTTGTTTTTCTGGACACATCCCTGGTACATAGCCTCCTGGGAATATGTTTATCATGGTCATGTTCTTTCTTCTGCAGGTGACAGAGGGAAGCAGAGAAAAGGAGCAAAGAAGAGTGTTTTACCTACATAGCAAGAAGAACAGGAAAGAAAAAGGTGGATGGGAGGAGAAGGAGGAAGGATTGGGGATGTAGTCTGATCTGATGGAGGAATTTGGACTTTGTGGACTGAAGTAATTTTAGCAGGAAAACCATATAGCTCTTACCAAGAGCATGGCTGAGGTTTGAGAAGAAAGAGATCATTCTATAAGTGATGTCATGAGACCTCAGGAATCCTACGTACCCTTCCACCTGACACCTTGATTCCTGTTTGCCTGATCAGCTATCCCAGGTATCTATCTGTCCCTGAATATTTTGGTCTTGCCTCCCTCACCTGCACCTGAGAAGTAAGACTGCTGTTAAGAAGCCTACCTGGACGCAGACATTAGCTTTGTTCTTCTGCTAGCTATTAAAGGTAAAGCATTTTATTAGCATATTATTTGCATGGGGTTGGTTGTACTATGGTTTGTGAGTTCCCTCTGAGATAAGCAGAGGTAAGGTGGTGATGTCAAGACAAAAAGAAAAATTGAACCAACAACAAAGTTTTAATTAAGAAAAAAAGAAAAAAGAAAAGAAAAGAAAAGAAAGGAAAAGAAAAGAGCAAGGCTGGCATTGCTCAGTTCTTTAGCTTAAACTGTGGAACCAGGAGACCTCGGTTCGATTCCCAGTCTGGGCACATGCCCAAGTTACAGTCTTGATCTCCAGTAGGTGGCTTGCAAGAGGAAACCAATCCTTGATTCTCTGTCATCATTGATCTTTCTCTTTCTCTCCCTCTCCCTTCCTCTCTGAAATCAGTAAAAGTATATGAAAAAAAAAAAAAAAGAATCTTCATGGCACAGTAAAGTATAGCATTGAGTCAATGCAATCCTATATAATAAAAGGCTAATATGAAAATAGACCAAATGGCAGAACAATTGGTCGCAATGAAACACACTGACCACTGTGGGCAGATGCTCATGTCCGGAGCTGTCCACTGGTGGTCAGTGCACTCCCACGAGGGGAGCACCACTCAGCCAAAGCCAGGATCACAGCTGCCAAGCACAGGGGTTGTTGGGAGCCTCCTCGGCATCACTAAAGTGGGCCTACCCTGTCAGGTAGACATCCCTCAAGGGGTCCTAGACTGGTAGAGGCTGCTTGGTTGGCTGAGCGACCCCCCTGAGTGCATAAATTTTGTACACTGAGCCTCTATTAACATTTTAATAACTATGTATGGTGTCAGATGGGTATGAGATTAATTGCATGATTTCTTGTCCATTATATAATGTCTAATCATTGAGGTGTACCCCTGAATTGAACCTAATGTTCTATGTCAACTGTCATTTTAAAAAGTGTTTAAAAATTCCATAGGACCATGTTATGTTCATAGAGTCATATTTTACAATAAGTACATTTTGTACATGTTTTTCGAGAAGGGAGATCTTAAGCTAAAAAGAAAGAAAAGTTGAGATTTATAAATTTGCAAAATAAGCCAAAGGCAACCACAAACACAACCATAAAACCCATAAAGAGAAAAGCCTAGGTAAAATGCATTTGGAGACCCCATTCCCTGTCTTTTGGTGCCAGGACCGAAGTATTGAGAGGCTCTGAGAAGCTGTGGCTGTTGCTCCTTGGACAACGGAGGGGTCATGACCGAGTTCTCATCGAAGGTGCACCTCACTTTGCACCCTATCTGCCTGAGGCGTGGGCCCTCGGTGTATGAGGACAAGAACCAGCGCACTTGGTTGCATCTTGTAATGGACACAGGTGGTGTCCTGCAAGTACGGTTGCGCCAGGAAAACATCCCCAGTGAGCATGTTGCACTCACCACCAGCCCACAGACCTGGAGCACCATGACTTTGATGTGGACACTCCACCCTAGCAGCCAGTACCTGGACTGCAGGGGCGGGTTCTGGCGCATTGTGCACCACATCAAGAATGGCGTGAAAGAAATGATCCTTGAGCTGATGGAAGACTCGTAGGACACTTGATGGGGTCCCTGGCTCTTGTCAACCTGAGCCACAGTCCTGCTGGCCTGCTGGTGGGAAGTGTATAGTTCTGTTCACCTATTTAATAAACTGTTATTCTATCTGCCATCACCTGGGTGTGAGGGCACATTGATCTCCCTTGTTGTTGTTGTTGTTGTTGTTGTTGTTGTTGTTGTTGTTCTTCTTCTTCTTCTTCTTCTTCTTCTCTCTCTCTCTCTCTCTCTCTCTGTTTTTCTCTCCCTCCCAATGCAGGGCATGCAGGAGGCAGCCAGTTGATGATTCTCTCTCATCATTGATGTGTCTGTCTGTTTCTGGGTCTCTCTGTCTCTCTCCCCCTCTCTCAAATCAATAAAAGCATTTTGAGCCAAGCTGGTGTTTCTCAGTGTTTGAGAACGACCTATGAACCTAGAGGTCACAATTTGATTCCTGGTCAGGGCACAGACAAGAATTAATCAATGAGCCCTAGCTTGTTTGGCTCAGTGGATAGAGGGTTTGACTGTGGACTCTGGAAGGTCCCAGGTTTGATTCTGGTCAAGGGCACATGCTTTGGTTGTGGGCTCGTTCCCCAGTAGGGGGTGAGCAGGATGCACCTGATGTATGATTCTCCCTCATCATTGATGTTTCTCTCTCTCTCTCTTTCTCCCTTCCTCTCTGAAATCAATAAAAATAAAAATAAAAATTTTAAAAAGGAATCTAGAGAAATTTATTTTAAAAAAGAAAGAAACCCTTCTATGTGCCAGATGCTAGTTAGCTCTGGGGATACATACAAAGTTAAATTTCTTCTCACAGGTTGTCACTTATAAACTATTTTTCTCCATTTCCATCACCCAGACCCTCCACTGTTCTTGACACTCCTCAGTATCCTTGAAAGCTGAGTACAGAACTACTCTGGTTAATGCAGGGCTGAGGTACTTCTTGCTATATTTGG
>NW_006291970.1:108599-115930 GCF_000327345.1 Myotis davidii
CAGAGACATCAGGCCTGGGTGGGGGCGGAGCCGGGGATTGGGGGGAATATGATGGTCCCCTTGCCCAGGCCTGAAGCCTGGGTCAGAGGTGTCAGGCTTGGGCGGGGAGTGGAGCAAGCGATCAGAGGGAGATGGGGGTCCCCCGCCCAGGCATGATTCCTGGGCCAGAGGCCTCAGGCCTGGGTGGGGACCAGAGCCAGTGATCAGGGGGAGGCAAGGGGCTGATCCTGCGATTGGAGGGTGATAGGGGTCAACATCTGAGGGCTCCCCGTATGTGAGAGGGGGCAGGCTGGGCTGAGGGACACCCCCCCACCACACACACACCCAGTGCATGAATTTCGTGCACTGGCCCCCTAGTCTAACTATAATAATAAAAGTGTAATATGATAATTAGGCCAGATGTCCTTCTGGACAAGCCAGGGCTACGAGGAAAGCCTGGGTCCCAGGTGCCTGTTGGGCTGGAGGGAAGCCCAGGTTCCAGTGTCAGAGGTAAGCTGGTGCTGGCAGCCTACTCTTGCACAAATTTCGTGCATTGGGCCTCTAGTATAATAATAGCCTAATATGTTAAGTTTCCAGTCAACCGGTCATCTGTTCAACCAATCAAAGCATAAATGCAAGTAATACACTAAGGTTGCTCAACTGCTCACTATGACATACATTGACCACCAGGGACAATACATTCAGACTGGTAGATCAGCTTGCTGCTAGAGTCTGGCTGACCAGGACTGAGAGAGATGGGCTGGACATGCCCTGGAGCCCTAATTTAATACAGCCCCAGCTGGCCAACCTCCCACAACCCACCCCAGCCCCGATCATGCACCGGTGGGCCTCCTTGGTCTGGCCTGTGCCCTCTCATAATCTGGGACCCCTCAGGGGTTGTCTAAGAGCCAGTTTCGGCCGATCCACACAGACCACGCTGAGACAACACACTGGTGAACGAATTCGTGCACAGGGCCTCTAGGAAAAATATATTAAACAGAGAAAGACAAAGACAAAGACCTTAAGTTTGAAAATATTAGCCCAGCCCGGGTAGGCAAGGCTCAAAGACATCACTGGAAATAGTTTTCATTTCAATGACCAGCGTTTTCATTGTTTGATCTCCTGAGGTTCGTCAACCAATACTTCCTTCTCCAAAAAAACAACGAATATTTGGGCGATTACTGGTGTTTTATTCTGATCATTTCTTTCCTTTGAGGAATTACGAGGGATGCCAGGGCACGTCTCCTGAAGGCTCAAGCCGGGTCTGTATGTGGCTTTAACATCTAGCTCTGTGTGCATTAGGGTTTCTCATTGTGTTTAGCACTAAACAGCCCCAAACAAAGCCCAGCAATCACCAAATTCATCTACCATCGAACCAGACAGAGGCAGCAGGCGGAGGGCCCAAGGGGAGCCCCAGAAATCAATTTCAGGGCATCCATGGTTGTATTAAGGAGATCACTGACTGCTTATTAAATTCTCCTCTTCCAGGAAAGTGTGTGAAAATGCAACTTGAGACATTTAAGACTGAGGATTGGGGAGCATGAGGGATGTGTTTCTAAGGTGTGTTGCTCATATTCAAAATATTGCACTTCCACCCCGGCCCGCGTGGCTCAGTGTTTGAGCATCGACCTATCAACCAGAAGGTCACAGTTCGATTCCCCTTAAAGAGCACATGCCCAGGTTGCAGGCTCGATGCCAGTAAGGGACATATCGGAGGCAGCCGATCAGTGATTCTCTCTCATCGTGGAAATTTCTCTCCCTCTCGATTTCCCTTCCTCTCTGAGTCAATAAAAAACATTTTTTAAAAATATTAGCAATTGTTGCATTCATATTAAATGCACATTGTTGTAAAATGTTTTCTTATTTTTTGAATTAACATACCAGGTGGGTAGTCATTTAAAGACTCCCTAGCACCCGAGCTGGTTTGGCTCAGTGGATAGAGCTTCGGCCTTTTTTTTCAAATATATTTTTATTGATTTCAGAGAGGAAGGGAGAGGGAGAGATTTAGAAAGATCCATTATGAGAGAATCATGGATTGGCTGCCTCCTGCAAGTCCCTCATGGGGGATCAAGCCCACAACCTGGGCATGTGCCCTTGACTGGGAATCGAACCAAGGACTCTTCAGGTCGAAGGCCGACACTCTATCCACTGAGACAAATCGGCCAGGGCCAATTTGACTTTTTCAAAGGGTGGAAACGCCTTGAAGCATCTCAGTATTAATGTCACAGTGGGAATTACAACTCACCTCACCATTCTTTCCACATTGTTCCACTACATACAGACTCTGACTGATAATGAATCTTGTAGATAAGCAGCATGTTTGTATAAGAATACTAGGAACTAATTTTAGAAGATAGGAACTCTGACCTTCCCAGTTCTGGAAGATTTGATGACCTTCAACATTACAACCAGTAGACAAAGTCTAAGATGATGCACACTGGACAGACGCCTGACCACTTGCCAGATCCGTATCAGATTGGACTGTGCCTGTCCTGATGTAGAGAAATTCTCAATCCCCTCTTCCTGACCTCTTTTCTCTGTTTGGCCTCTCCCTCCTTATAAAAGCCTCTGCCTGAACGGAGATTTGCAGATGGGATTTGGGACGTTCTTTCCCCATCTTATCAGGTTGCCGGCACCTGAATAAACCTCTTTCCTTCCTCAACACCACCTGTCTCATGGGACTGGTTTCTGGGGAGTGACTCAGGGGAACCTTGATTTTTCTGGACACATTCCTGGTACATGGACTCCCTGGAACAGGTGTATCATGGTCATATTCTTTCTTATGCAGGTGACAAGGGGAAGCAGAGACTGGTCACAGAGGAAAGGAGCTTAGAACGGGGCTTTGCCTTCGGAGCAAGAAAAAGATGGATGGGAAGAGGAGGAGGAAGGATTGGGGATAGAGTTTGATCTGAGGGAGGAATTTGGACTTTGTGGACTGAAGTGAGTTTAGCAGCTAAACCATACAGCTCTTGCCAAGAGCATGGGCTGAGGTTTGGGGAAGGTATGGATCATTCTATAAGTGATTTTATGAGACCTCAGGAATCCTACGTGCTCTTTCACCTGTCATTTTGCTTCCTGTTTTCCTGATCTGCTTTCCCAGGTGTCTGTCTGTCCCTAAATACCTTGGTCTTGCCTCTCTCACCAGCACTTGGGAAGAAAGACCGCTGATAAGAAGCCCTCCTGGATGCTGACATTAGCTTTGTTCCTGTATCAGGTGTTAAAGGTAAAGCATATTATTTGCACATTATTTGCATGGTGTGGGTTGTTCAATTGTTTGTGAGTTCCCTCTGAGATGATCAGATAAAAGGTGGTGTTGTCAGGACAAAAAGAAAAGTTGAACGAACTACGAAGTTTTAATTAAGAAAAAAAGAAAAGGAAATGAAAGGAAAAAAAGAAATGAAATAAAAAAAAGAAAAGAAAATAAATAAAAAAAGAAAAGAAACAAAAGAGCCTGGCTGGCATGCCTCAGTTGTTTAGCTTAATCCTAGGTACCAGGAGATGTCGATTTGATTCCCAGGCATGGCACATGCCTGCGTTATAGTCTTGATCCCCAGTAGGGGGCATTCAGTAGGCAACTATTTCATGATGCTCTGTCATCATTGATCTTTCTCTTTCTCACCCTCTCCCTTCATCTCTGAAATTAGTAAAGCTATATGAAAAATAAGAAAGAGTAGTCATGGCAAAGTAAAGTAGAGCATTGAGTCACTGCAATCCTATATAATAAAAGGCTAATATGCAAAACGAGCAAATGGCAGAATGACTGGTCCCTATGACCCGCACTGACCACCGGGGGCAGCTGCTCACAGCAGTAGCTGTCCACCGATTGTCAGTGCGTTCCCACAGGTGGAGCACCGCTCAGCCAAAAGCCAGGTTCACAGCTGCCAAGCACAAGGGTTAGTGGGAGCATCCACGGCAGCACTAAAGCGGGCCGAAGCTGTCAGTTGGACATCCCTTAAGGGGTCCCGGATTGGGAGAGACTCCAGGGTTGGCTGATGGACCCCCCAGAGTGCATAGATTTTTGTGCATTGAGCCTCTAGTAATTTTATAACTGTATATGTATGGTGTCAGATGGTTATGAAATTAATTTCATGATTTCCTAATCCATTATATAATATCTAATCATTGGGGTGTACCCCTAAAGAGAACCTAAGGTTCTATGTTAACTATAATTTAAAAAATGGTTTTAAAATTCTATAGGACCATATTACCTTCATTGAGACATATTTAGAATTAAGTACATTTTGTACAGTTTGTTCTGGAAGAGAGATCTAAAGCTAAAAAGAAAGAAATGTTGAGATTTATAAATATGAAAATAAACCAAATGGCAACCACAAACACAACCGTAAAAGCCATAAAGATAAAAGCCAAGGTAAAATGCGTTTGGAGACCCCATCCCCTGTCTTTTGATACCAGGACCGAAGTAGTGAGAGGCTCTGAAAAGCTGTGGCTGTTGCTTCTTGGACCACGGAGGGGTCATTGTCGAGCTCTGGTGGAAGGTGCACCTAACCTCGCACCCCATTAGCCTGAGGATCCATGGGCACTTGGTGTATGAGGACGAGAACCAGCGCACATGGCTGCGTTTGGAGACCCCATCCCCTGTCTTTTGATACCAGGACCGAAGTAGTGAGAGGCTCTGAAAAGCTGTGGCTGTTGCTTCTTGGACCACGGAGGGGTCATTGTCGAGCTCTGGTGGAAGGTGCACCTAACCTCGCACCCCATTAGCCTGAGGATCCATGGGCACTTGGTGTATGAGGACGAGAACCAGCGCACATGGCTGCATCTCGTCATGTCTGTTTGTCTCACTGTCTCTCGCTGTCTCTCTCCCTCTACCTCAAATCAATAAAAGCATTTTGAGCCTAGCTGGTGTTTCTCAGTGGTTGAGAGGTGACCTGCAAGTACGGTTGTGGCAGGACGACAACCCCACTGGGTATACCGCACTCAGCACCAGCCCGCTGACCTAGAGCACCATGCCTTCATTGTGGACTGTCCACCTTGGCAGCCAGTACCTGGACTCCATGGGCCGGTTCTGGAAGAATTAACCAATGAGCCCTAGCTTGTTTGTCTCAGTGTATAGAGGGTTGGACTCTGGACTCTGGAAGGTCCAAGTTTCAATTCTGGTCAAGGACACGTGCTCTGGTTGTGGACTCGATCCCCAGTATGGGACGTGCAGGAGGCGGCATCATGCACCATGTCAAGGTGGATGACCTGGAGGAAATGGTTCTTGAGCTGATGGATGAATCGCAGGACATGTGATCGTTCCCTGGCTGTTGTCAACCTGAGCTCCAGTCCTGCTGTCTAGCCAGTGGGATGTGTATAGTTTTCTTCACCTTCTAAATGAGCTCTGTTATTCTATCTCCCACCCCCTGGGTGTGAGGGCACATTGATCTCTCTCTCTCTCTCTCTCTCTCTCTCTCTCTCTCTCTCTTCTTTTTCTTTTTGTTGTTGTTGTTGTGGTAGTGCAAATGTTCCAGAGTAGACCACTTGTTCCCACAGATACACCCCTGGAGTTCATGGACAGAGTAGTGGTGCTCATGAAGCAAAGTGGAAGGGCCTTTTCAGACCCATATCACATATTATATGGTCTGGTCTATAAAAACACACTTGGAGATCCCACCACCAGATCTTCAGGTACTTGCTCACCACCCTTACCATGGTTCGATTCCTGGTCAGGGCACAGGCAAGAATTAACCAATGAGCCCTAGCTTGTTTGTCTCAGTGTATAGAGGGTTGGACTCTGGACTCTGGAAGGTCCAAGTTTCAATTCTGGTCAAGGACACGTGCTCTGGTTGTGGACTCGATCCCCAGTATGGGACGTGCAGGAGGCACCAATGTATGATTCTCTCTCATCATTGATGTGTCTTGCTCCCTTTCTGTATGAAATCAATCCTATGTAATAAAAGCCTAATATGCTAAGTGTCCAGTCGACCAGTCATCTGTTCAACCAATCAAAGCATTATATAAAAAGATATACTAAGGTTGCTCAACTGCTCACTATGGCAGGCATTGACCACCAGGGACAAGACATTCAGACTGGTAGGTCAGCTTGCTGCTGGGGTCTGGCTGATCGGGACTGAGTGGGACATGCTGGACACACCCTGGAGCCCTCCCATTATTCCTTTCCTGCTGGCCAACCTCTTGTTTCTCACCCCAGAACTAAAGGGGCACCGGTGGGGTGCCTTCGCCTGGCATGTGCCGTCTCGTAATCTGGGACCCCTCGGGAGATGTCAGAGAGCCTGTATCAGCCGATCCCCTCAGGCCAGGCCAAGGCACCAGACTGGTTCAAGAATTCCCCCAAACATCCGTTGTTTTTTTGGCGAGGTTAGTATCCATTGATGAACCTCAGGAGATCAAACAATGAGCACGCTGGTCATTGAAATGAAATCTATTCTAAAGTGATGTTTTCAAGCATTGTCTACAGGGGCTAGGCTAATATTTTCAGGCTTAAGGTCTTTTTTCTTTTTCTTTCTCTGTTTAATATATTTTTACTACAGGCCCAGGTTTCAGGCTCGATCGCCAGTAGGGGGCACGTGTGAGGCGGCTGATCCGTGATTCTCTTTAATGCAACCTTGGATGTCCTGGAATGGATTTCGGGGGCTCCCTCTGGCTCCCCTCCAGCCTCCTCTCACTGGTGCCTTGGTAGATGAATTTTATGATCGCTGGGCTTTGTTGGGGGCTCTTTAGTGTGAAACACAATTAAAAACCCAAATGCACACAGAGCTAGACGCTAAAGCTGTGATTCTCTCTAATCATGGATGTTTCTCTCCCTCTCGATTTCCCTTCCTCTCTGAGTCAATAAAATCATTTAAAAATACTATTGGCAATGGTTGCATTCAGATAGCATGCACATTGTTTTAAAATAGTTTATTATTATTTTGGTTTAACATACCATGTGGGTAGTCATTTAAAGACGACCTAGTGCCCGAGCTAGTTTGGTGCAGTGGATAGAGCTTCAACCTGCGGACTGACGTGTTCGGGGTTCGATTACACACAAGGGCACATGCCCAGGTTGCGGGATCAATCCCCCGTTGGGGTGTGCAGGAGGCAGCCGGTCCAAGATTCTCGCTCATCTTCACTGAGGTTTCTATCTATGTCTCCCTTCCTCTCTAAAATCAATAAAAAATATATATGTTTTTATAAAAGAACCCACGCCTCAAGATCTCTCATGTGTCACACTACAGGCACTCTGTCTCATGACCCCTTTGGGCTCGATTCCTTTGAGGGAAGTATGACGGTGATATTTGAAATCTGTTTTTTTCTCCCATTTTTTATTTATTTTTATTTTATTTTGCTTCTCTTTACTACCAGTAGGCAAGTGTCTGACATTTCCGTAGGAGTCCATTCATCTTTCCTTC
>NW_006291970.1:116129-134700 GCF_000327345.1 Myotis davidii
CCCTTTTAGGGGATTAAGCCCACAACATGGGCATGTTCCCTTGACCGGGAATCAAACCCTGGATCCTTCAGTTAGCAGGCTGACACTCTATCCACTGAGCCAAACCGGCTAGGGCCAATTTGACTTTTTCAAAGGGTGGAAATGTCTTGAAGAAGAACGAAGCATCTCAGCATTCATGTCACAATGGGAATTACAACTCACCTCACCATTTTTTCCCAATTGTTCCTGTAAATGCAGACTCTGACTAACAATAAAGCTTGTAGATAAACAGTATGTTTGTATAAAAATCCTAGGAACTAATTTTAGAAGATATGAACTCTGACCTTCCTAGTTCTGGTACATTTGCTGACCTTCAACCTTAGAACCAGGAGCACAAAGTCTAGAATGATGCACACTGGACCGTCACTGACCACTTGCAAGATCCTTATCAGATTGGACTATGCCTTGGGCATGTAGAGAACTTCTCAAACCCCACCCCCTGACCTCCGTGTTCTGTTTGGCCTCTCCCTCCTTATGAAAGCCTCTGCCTGCACCAAGATGTGCAGATGGGTTTTTGGACAAGCTTCCCCCATCTTCTCCGGTTGCCGGCACCTGAATAAACCTCTTTCCTTCCTCACCAACACCTGTATCACAGGACTGGTTTATGGGGTGTGAGTCGGGGAACCTTGTTTTTTCTGGACACATTCCTGATACATGGAATCCCTGCAACTGGTGTATCATGGCCATTTTCTTTCTTCTGCAGGTGACAGGGGGAAGCAGAGACCGGTCACAGAAGAAAGGAGCAAAGAAAAGCTCTTTTGCTTCAGAGCAAGAAGAACAGGCAAGAAAAAGATAGATGGTAGGAGGAGGAGGAAGTATTGGGGATGGAGTCTGACCTAAGGGAGGAATTTGGACTTTCTGTACTGAAGTGAGTTTAGCTGAAAACCATACAGGTCTTGTCAAGAGCATGGCTGAGATCTGGGAAAGGGAGAGATCATTCTATAAGTGATGCTAAGGGACCTCAGGAATCCTACTTGCTGTTTCACCTGTCTCTTTGCTTCCTGTTTTCCCAATCAGCTACGCCATTGTCAGTCTGTCCCTGAATATTTTGGTCTTGCCTCCCTCACCAGCACTTGAGAAGCAAGGCTGCTGTTAAGAAGCCTACCTGGACGCTGTCGTTAGCTTTGTTCCTCTGCCAGCTTTATAGGTAAAGCATATTATTTGCATTGGGTATGTTGCTCTACGGTTTGTAAGTTCCCTCTGAGATGATCAGAAAGAAGGTGGTGTTGTCAAGACAAAAGGAAAAGTTGAAACAACTACAAAGTTTTAATTAAGAAAAAAAGAAAATAGGAAAGAAAAGAAAAGAGGGAAAGAAAAGAAAAGGAAAGGAAAGGAAATGAAAGAAAAGTAAAGAAAAGAAAAGAAAAGGAAAAAAAACGAATAGAAAAAAAAAAGAAATGAAAAGTGCCCGATGGCCTGGCTCAGTTGTTTACCTTAAACCTAGGAATCAGGAGATGTCGATTCAATTCCCATTCATGACACATGCCCGGGTTGCACTCTTGATCCCCAGTAGGGGGCATACAAGAGGCAACCAATCCGTGATTCTCTGTCATCATTGATCTTTCTCTTTCTCTCTCTCTCCCTTCCTCTCTGAAATCAGTAAAACTATATGAAAAAAACGGAATAGTCATGGCACAGTAAAGTAAAGCTTTGAGTCAATCCTATATAATAAAAGGCTAATATGCAAATTGACAAAATGGCAGAACAAGTGGTCGCTATGACACACACTGACCACCGGGTGGAGATTCTTATGGCAGGAACTGTCCACTGGTGGTCAGTGCACTCCCACAGGGGGAGCACCGCTCAGGCAAAGCCAGGCTAAAAGCTGCCAAACACAGGGGTTGGTGGGAGCCTCCACACAGCACTAAAGCGGGCCTCAGCCATCAGTTGGACATCCCTCAAGGGGTCTTGGACTGGGAGAGGCTGCATGTTTGGGTGAGGGACTACCCTGAGTGCAAAAATTTTGTGCACTGAGCCTCTGGTAAGATTATAATATCTGTGAATGGTTTTAGATGGCTATGAGGTTAATTGCATGATTTCTTAGTCCATTATATAATGTCTAATCATTCGGGTGTACCCCTAAAATTAACCTAAGTTTCTATGTTAACGGTCATTTCAAAATGGTTTTTAAAATTCCATAGGACCATGTTAACTTCATAAAGTCATATTTTACCTTAAGTACTTTTTGTACAGTTTTTTCGAGAAGAGAGATCTAAAACAGAAAAGAAAGAAAAGTTGAGATTTGTAAGTTTGCAAAATAAACCAAAGGCAACCACAAACACAATCGTAAAAACTATAAAGATAAAAGCCGAGGTAAAATACGTTTGGAGACCCTGTCTTTCGATACCAGGACTGAAGAAGCGAGAGGCTCTGAGAAGCTGTGGCTGTTGCTCCTTGGACCACGGAGGGGTCATGGCTGAGCTCCCTTCGAAGGTGCATGTCACCACACACCCCAAGTGCCTGAGGCGTGTGCCCTTGGTATATGAGGACGAGAATGATCGCAAATGGTTGCCTTTCATCATGTACACAGAAGGTGTCCTGCAAGTACGGTTGAGCCAGGAAGACATCCCCAGTGGAGATATTGCACTCACCACCAGTCCACTGGGCTTGATCACCATGCCTTTGATGTGGATGTTACACCTTGGCAGCCAGTACCTGGACTGCAGGTACCAGTTCTGGTGCATCCTGCACCACGTCAAAGAGAATGGCATGGAGGAAATGATCCTTGAGTTGTTTGAAGACCCGTAGGAAACGTGATAGGGTTGCTGGCACTTGTCAACCTGAGCCCCAGTCCTGCTGGCCTTTTTTACTAAGCTCTGTTGTTCTATATGCCAGCCCCTGGGTATGAGGGCACATTGATCTCTCTCTCTCTCTCTCTCTCTCTCTCTCTCTCTCTCTCTCTCTCTTTCTCTCTCTCTTCTTGTTCTTGTTCTTATTCTTATTCTTATCGTTGTTGTTGTTGTTGTTTTTGTTGTTGTTCTTCTTCTTCTTCTTCTTCTTCAAGGACTGAAGAAGCGAGAGGCTCTGAGAAGCTGTGGCTGTTGCTCCTTGGACCACGGAGGGGTCATGGCTGAGCTCCCTTCGAAGGTGCATGTCACCACACACCCCAAGTGCCTGAGGCGTGTGCCCTTGGTATATGAGGACGAGAATGATCGCAAATGGTTGCCTTTCATCATGTACACAGAAGGTGTCTTTTCAGCCAAGCTGGTGTCTCACTGTGGTTGAGGGCCGACTTATGAACCCGGAGGTCAAGGTTCAATTCCTGGTCAGGGAACACACAAGAATTAACCAATGAGCCCTAGCTTGTTTGGCTCAGTGGACAGAGGGTTGGACTGTAGACTCTGGAAGGTCCCAGGTTTAATTCTTGTCAATGGCACATGCTCTGGTTGTGCACTCGATCCCCAGTAGGGGGATTGTAGGAGGCACCCGATGTATGATTCTCTCTCATCATTGATGTTTCTCGCTCCCTTCCTGTATGAAATCAATCCGATATAATAAAAGCCTAATATGCTAAGTGTCCAGTCCACAGGTCGTCTGTTCATCCAATCAAAGCATAATATGCAAATGATATGCTAAGGTTTTCAACTGGTCACTTTGACATGCATTGACCACCAGGGACAAGACATTCAGACTAGTAGGTCAGCTTTCTACTGGGGTCTGGCTGATCGGGACTGAGTGTGATGGGTGGACATGCCCTGGAGCCCTCCTATGGTCCTTCCCCAGCAGGCCAACCTCCCACATCCCATCCCGGCCTGGATCTTGCACCAGTGGGGTCCCTAGGCTTCGCCTGCGCCATCTCCCAATCCGGGACCCCTCAGGGGATGTCAGAGAGCCGGTTACACCCTAATTCCACAGGCCAGGCCGAGGGACCACACTGGTGCACCGAGCCTCTCATGAAAATTTAATTAAAGAACACACCCAGTCTTCAATTTCCATGGGCGATGAAATTGGGAACCAGTTCCTAAGACCTCTCGTTCGTCTTCCAAGAATATGAACAGGAATTTAAGGTCAGATTCTGCAAATACAGAGACTGCCCATAGTATATATATTTCATTGCATTGGTGATTAGTTACCTCCGAGGGAGCTTCCATTTCCATTAGAAAAAAGCCCGCGATTTCAAATAAAGGGTAAGTCGTGTTAATTGTATCTATAATTTGGCTCCCATAACTTTTCTGCTCTTAGAACCTATTTGTTCTCATCGTGTGTGGAGTTTCTTGTCCCACAAACCCTAGAAATTTTCTTTTCTCACCTTCCCCAAAAAGTTTACATTTGTTTTGTTTGTTTGTTTGTTTTTACTGGTAATTTTTATGCATTTGAAGTTGATTTCACATCCTTGTTGGGTTTTTGGGGTCTGACCGATGGCTGGCCTTTTTTTAAGTAGGGTTATGGATAATTTCAGATTATCAAACTCCTCCCCCCCCCACCATGTGTTCAAAGAAATGAAAGGATCGTTTTCTCTACTTCCCTTCGGAAAAAGTTCTGGTTTTGTGTGTGTGTATGTGTGTGTTTTTAATAAATATGTTTTTATGGATTTCAGAGAGGAAGGGAGAGGGAGAGAGAGAGAAACATCAATGATAAGAGAGAACCATGGATTGGCTGTGTCCTGCACACCCCCTACTAGGGATCAAGCCTGCAACCCGGGCAAGTGCCTGACTGAGAATAGTACCTGTGACCTCTTGGTTCATAGGTCGACATTCAAACACTGATTCACACCAGCTGAGCATAATATTTATTTTTTTACTTTATTTTTATTGTTGTCATTACTACTGATGTCCCCATTTTCCCTCTCTTATCCCACCTCCACCATATTTCCCCTCCCCATTTCCTGTGGCCATCTCCACACTGTTGACTGTGTCTACGGGTTACGCATATATGTTCTCTGGCTTTTGACCAGTGTCCCAAAGTATTTAAAGCCCGTGCACTTAGTTGGCATTTGATATTTTTGAATATCCCCTAAAACATCTATTATGTGGAAGTATATGTATGAAATCATATATAATGTCCAACTACTGCTTTGGGCTTTGTAAAAATAGCAAATACTTTTTTAAAAAGCAGACTGAGATGACAGAGTCTAGAAGAGAAGAAAATCAACCGTACCCAATCATTTCAGTACTAGAGACACGGTGCATGAAACTCGTGCATCGGGGCGGGGGGATGGCTTTCCCTCAGACCTCCATTCTGCGACATCCCTCTTGCAATCCAGGACTGCCGGCTCTTAACCGCTTGCCTGACTGCCTGATCGCCCCTAACCACTTCTGCCTGGCAGCCTGATAACCCCTAACTGTTTCTCTGCCTGCCTGATCGCCCCTAACTGCTTCCCTGCTACCTGATGCCTCTAACTGCTCTCCTGCTGGCCTGATTGCCCCTAATTGCCTCTGGCTAGGCCCCTGCACCCAGGACCCAGGCTTCCCTACTCCAGCTGACCGTAGGCACCTGGGACCAGGGCCAGCTTTGCCCCACCTTGTTTCAGGCACCCGGGACCCCAGGTGGATTATACTGGGGCCACCTTTGTTAGGAAGGACATCCAGAAGATCGTCTGGAAGGCATCTGGTCTAATTAGCATATTACCCTTAATTAGTAGAGATAGTAATTGCTCTACTTGTTCTTTCTTGTTTTAAAGATACATACATGTTGCTATAACCTATGGTTGGGATTCATTCAAACACAAATAAAAAGAACTTAAGTTCAGGGAAGGATTAACAGGATTATGTTGGAAATGAATCAACGATGCTCTCCTGAAATGAATACATTAAATTTTTTTTTGAACTTTATAGTCAGGGATGCCTGTGTCTGTCATTGAATACTCTTTTTTTTTTTTTAAGAGTAGGGAGAAGGCTGCGTGTTGAGGTTTATTGATGCATTTCTCCATGACATTAACACTTCTAAGCCTGCATGATTCTTTGGATGAGAGGTTATGGATAGATGTCAAGTGTGGGCTGATGAATGAGGAATATTTAAGAATAAAGTGTGGGCTTACCCAGCTGTTTGATATCTCACCCTTTCGGGCGGGGGGGGGGCAGGCTTACATCAAAAATTCCATTGGAATTGGGTTGACCAGATGTCCGAAAATGAAGAAAATTTGCTACTGCACCCTCCATGAAACATTCCTGTCACCACCTTGGGGATTTCAAACCAGCATGGCACTTGTATTCCTTTCAAGAAACGTAGACATTTTCCTGATTCTGTGTATTTCTATGCACTGCAGTTCAGGTTGTGAATATTGTGGAGGAAATGTGATTTTTTTTGGTCTTTTTCAAATATATTTTTATTGATTCCAGACAGGAAAGGAGAAGGAAAGAGTTAGAAACATCCATGATAAGAGAATCATGGATCAGCTGCCTCCTGCACATCCCTCTCTGGGGATCAAGTTCACAACATGGGCATGTGCCCTTTACCAGGAATGGAAACCAGGATGCTTCAGGTTGAAGGCCAACACTCTATCCACTGAGCCAAACCAACCAGGGCCAATGTGATTTTTCCAAAGGGTGGAAACGTCTTGAAGCATCTCAGCATTCATGTCACTGTGGGAATTACAACTCACCTCCCCATTCTTTCCACATTGTTCCTGTAAATACAGAATCTGACTAATAATGAAGCTTGTAGGTAAACAGCATGTTTGTATAAGAATCCTGGAAAATAATTTTAGAAGATATGAACCCTCACCTTCCCAGTTCCGGGAGATTTGCTGACCTTCAACCTTAGAACCAGGAGGACAAAAGCTAGTATGACACACACTCTACTCTCACCTGACCACTTGCAAGGTCCTTATCAGATTGGATTGTGTCTGTGGGCACATAAGTACTTCTCAAGCCCCGCCGCCTGACCTCTTTGCTCTGCTTGGCTTCTCCCTCCTTATAAAAGCCTCTGCCTGTACTGAAATGGGCAGATGAGTTTTGAGACGAGTTTCCCCCATCTTCTCAGGTTGCAGGCACCTGAATAAACCTCTTTCCTTCCTGACGACCATCTGTATCCCAGGACTTGTTTCTGTGGTGTGAGTCAGAGATACATTGTTTTTCTGGACAAATTTGTGGTACACGGACTCCGGGGAATATGTGTATCATGGCCATTTTCTTTCTTCTGCAGATGAAAGGGGGAAGCAGAGACTGGTCACAGAGGAAAGGAGCTACGATGGTGCTTTGCCTTCAGAGCAAGAAGAACAGGTAAGAAAAAGATGGATGGGAGGAGGAGGAGGCAGGATTGGGGATGGAGTCTGATCTGATTGGGGAATTTGGACTTTGTGGACTGAAGTGAGTTTAGCAGCAAAACCATACAGCTGTTGCCAAGAGCATGGCTGAGGTTTGGGGAAGGGAGAGATCATTGTATGAGTGATATGAGACCTCAGGAATCCGACTTGCTATTTCACCTGTCATTTGCTTCCTGTTTGCCAGATCAGCTATTCCAGTGTCTCTCTGTCCTTGAATATTTTATTCTTGCCTCTCTCAACAGCACTTGAGAAGTAAGACGGTTGTTAAGAAGCCCACCTGGACGCAGACATTACCTTTGTTCCTCTGCCAGCTGTTAAAGGTAAAGCATATTATTTGCATAGAATGGGTTGTTCTATGGTTTGTGAGTTCCATCTGAGATAATCAGAAAGAAGGTGTTGTTGTCAGCACAAAAAGAAAAGTTGAACTAACTACAAACTTTGATTAAGAAAAAAAGAAAAGAAAAGAAGAGAAAAGAAATAAAAAGAGCCTGACTGCCATGTCTCAGTTGTTTAGCTTAAAATTAGGAACCAGGAGATGTCGATATGATTCCTAGTTATGGCACATTCCCGGGATACAATCTTGATCCCCAGTAGGGGGCATGCAGGAGGAAACCAATCCTTGACTCTCTGTCATCATTGATCCTTCTCTTTCTCTCCCTCTCCTGTTCTCTCTGAAATCAGTAAAACTACATAAAAAAGAAAGAATAATCATGGCACAGTAAAGTAGAGCCTTGAGTCAATCCAATATAATAAAAGGTTAATATGCAAATCGAAAATTGGCAGAATGACTGGTCGTTATGACACTCACAAACCACTGGGGGCAGATACTCATGGCAGGAGCTGTCCACTGGTGGTCAATGCGTTCCCAAAGGGGGAGCACCACTCAGCCAAAAGCCAGGCTCACAACTGCTGAGCACAGGGGGGTAGTGGAAGCCTCCATGGCAGCACTAAAGCGGGCCTAAGCCTTCAGTTGGACATCCCTCAAGGGTTCCCAGACTGCGAGAGGCCACAGGGGTGGCTGAGGGACCCACTTGAGTGCATAAATTTTGTGCACTGAGCTCTAGTAATATTATAACATGTGTGTACCGTGTCAGATGGGTATGAGATTAATTGCATGATTTCTTATTCCGTTATATAATGTCTAATCATTGGGGTGTACCTCTGAAATGAACCTAAGGTTGTATGTCAACATATAAAAATGTTTTAAATATTCTATAGGACCGTGTTACCTTCACAGAGTAAAATATTACTTCAAGTAAATTTTTTACAGTTTGTTTTTTCCTGAGAATCCGTCAGCCCTCGCTGTACCAGGATGAGAAGCAGCACACGTGGCTGCATCTCGTCATGGAGACAAGAGGTGTCCTGCAAGTTCGGTTGATCCAGGAAGACATCCCCAGTGGGCATATAGCACTCACCACCAGCCCGCTGACCTCGAGTACCATGCCTTTGCTGTGGACGCTCCAACCTGGCAGCCAGTACCTGGACTGCCTGCGCCGGTTCTGGCCCATTATGCACCACATCAAGGAGAATGGCGTGGAGGAAGTGATCCTTGAGTTGAGGGAAGTCTCTTTGGACACCTGATAGGGTCCCTGGCTCTTGTCAACCTGAGCCCCAGTCCTGCTGGCCTGCCGGTGGACGTGTATAGTTCTGTTCACCATTTTAATAAGCTCTGTTGTTCTATCTGGCACTCCCTGAGTGCAAGGGCACCTTGATCTCTCTGTGTCCCTCTCTCTATCTTTCTTCTTGTTGTTGTTGCTCTTCTTTTTCTTCTTCCTCTTCTTCTCTTTTCTCTCTCCCCCCGCCCTCTATCCCTGTCTCTTTGTGTCTCTATCTCTGTCTATCTCTCTCCCACTCTCACTCAAATCAATAAAAGCATTTTGAGCCAAGCTGGTGTTTCTCAGTGTTTGAGGACGACCTATGAACCCAGAGGTCACAGTTTGATTCCTGGTGAGGGCAAAGACAAGAATGAACCAATGAGTCCTAGCTTGTCTGGCTCAGTGGATAGAGGGTTGGACTGTGGACTCTGAATGTCAAAGGCACATGCTCTGGTTGGGAGCTCGATCGCCAGTAGGAGGCGTGCAGGAGGCAACTGATTATGATTCTTTCTCATCATTGATATTTGTCTCTCCCTTCCTGTATGAATTCAATCCTATATAATAAAAGCTTAATATGCTTAGTGTCCAGAATACCTGTCATCTGTTCAACAAATCAAAGCATAATATGCAAATGATGTAACAAAGTTCTTCAACTGCTCACTATACCATGCATTGACTACCCGGGACAAGACATTCAGACTGGTAGGTCAGCTTGCTGCTGGGTTCTGGTTGATCGGGACTGAGTGACACAGGCTGGACACACCCTAGAGCCCTCCCATGGTCCCTCCCCAGCTGGCCAAACTCCTGTGTCCCCCCCCAGAACTAATGGGGCACCGGTGTGGTCCCTTGGCCTGCCCTTTGCCCTCTAGTAAACTGGAACCCCTCCGGGGATGTCAGAGAGGCAGTTTTGGCCGATCCCCCCAGGCCAGGCAGAGGAACCACACTGGTGCATGAGTTCGTGCACCAGGCCTCTAGTAAAAATATATTAAACAGAGAAAGACAAAGAAAAAGACCTTAACCTTGAAAATATTAGCCCAGCCCCGGTAGACAAGGCTCGAAGACATCACTGGAAATAGTTCTCATTTCAATGACCAGAATTCTCATTGTTTGATCTCCTGAGGTTCATCAATGGATACTACCCTCTTCAAAAAAAGGGAAGGTAGTATCAGGGGATTACGGGTATTTTATGCTGATCATCTCTTTCCTTTGAGGAATTATGAGGGATGCCAGGGCTCTTCTTCTGAAGGCTCGAACCAGCTCTCTGGGTGGCTTTTGTGTCTAGCTCTGGATTCATTTGGTTTTTTAGTTGTGTTGAGCACTAAACAGTGCCAAACAAAGCCCAGCGATCATAAAATTGATCTACCATTGCAGCAGAGAGAGGCGGCTGGAGAGGGAGCTGGAGGGAGCCCCAGAAATAAATTTCAGGGCATCCATGGTTGTATTAAAGAGAGCACTGACTGCTGATTAAATTCTCCTCTTGCAGGAAAGTGTGTGAAAATGCAAAGTGAGACCTGTAAGGCTGAGGACTGGGGAGCGTGAGGGATGTGTTTCTAAGGTGTGTATCTCATATTCAAAATATTGCACTTCCGGCCCGGCCAGCGTGGCTCAGTGGTTGACCATCGACCTATTGACCAGGAGGTCATGGTTAGATTCCCAGTAAAGGACACATGTCTAGGTGGGGGCTCGATAGCCAGTAGGTTCTGAGTGGTAGGCGGCCGATCAATGATTCTCATCATGGATCTTTCTCTCCCTCTTGATTTCCCTTCCTCTCTGAGACAATAAAAACATTTTTAAAAATATTAGCAATTGTTGCATTCAGATTAAATGTACATTGTTTTAAAATGCTTTATGATTTTTTTGAATTAACATACCAGGTGGTAGTTATATAAAGACTACCTAGTTCCCGAGCTGGTTTGGCTCAGTGGACAGAGCTTCAGCTTTTTTTTTCAAATATATTTTTATTGATTTAAGACAGGAAAGGAGAGTGAGAGAGTTAGAAACATCCAGGATGAGAGAATCATGGATCGTAGCCTCCTGCAAGTCCCTCACTGGGGATCAAGCCCACAACCTGGGCATGTGCCCTTGAACGGGAATCAAACCGGGGACCCTTCAGTACACAGGCCAACACTATCCACTGAGGCAAACCGGCGAGGGCCTATTTGACTTTTTTAAAGGGTGGAAAAGCCTTGAAGAAGAATGAACCGTCTCAGCATTCATGGCAGCAATTAAATGAATTCATGTAATTCATGGGAATCAAAAGTCACCTCCCCATTCTTTCCACATTGTTCCTGTAAATGAAGACTCGGACTAATAATGAAGCTTGCAGGTAAACAGCATGTTTGTATAAGAATCCAAGGAAATAATCTTACAATATATGAACTCTGACCTTCCCAGTTCTGGGAGATATGATGACCTTCAACCTTAGAACCAGGAGGACAAAGTCTAGGATGACGCATGCGGGACCAACACCTGACAACTTGCAAGATCCTTATCAGATTGGATTGTGCCTGTATGCATGTAGAGAACTTCTCAAGCCCCGCCCACTGACTTCTTTGCTCTGTTGGGCCTCTCCTTCCTTATAAAAGGCTCTGCCTGCCCTGAGATGTGCAGATGGGTTTTGGGATGAGCTTCCCCATCTTCTCAGGATGCCGCCACCAGAACAAACCTCTTTCTTTCCTGACGACGACCTGTCTCACGGGACTGGTTTCTGGGGTGTGAGTTAGTGGTACCTTGTTTTTCTGGACACATTCCTGGTACAAGGACTCCTAGGAATATGTGTATCATGGTCATGTTCTTTCTTTGCAGGTAACAGGGGGAAGCAGAGATCGGTCACAGAGGAAAAGAGCTACGATGGTGCTTTGCCTTCAGAGCAAGAAGAACAGGTAAGAAAAAGATGGATGGGAGGAGGAGGAGGAAGGATTGGGTATGGAGTCTGATCTGATGGAGGAATTTGGACTTTGTGGACTGAAGTGAGTTTAGCAGCAAAACCATACAGCTCTTGCCAAGACCATGGCTGAGGTTTGGGGAAGGGAGAGATCATTCTATAAGTGATGTTATGAGAACTCAGGAATCCGACGTACTCTTTCACCTGTCACTTTCCTTTCAGTTTTACCGATCAGCTAGCCCAGTGTCGGCCTGTCCCTGAATATTTTGGTCTTGCCTCTCTCACCAGCACTTGAGAAGCAAGACTGCTGTTAAGAACTCACCTGGAAGCAAATGTTAGTTTTGTTCTTCTGCCAGTTGTTAAAGTTAAAGCATATGATTTGTATATTATTTGCATATTATTTGCATGGGGTGGCATGTTCGATGCTTTGACGTTCCCTTGAGATGATCAGAAAGATGGTGTTGCTGTAAGGACAAAAAGAATCGTTGAACCAACCTAAAAGTTTTAATTAAGAAAAAAAGAATAGAAAAGAAAAGAAAAGAAATGAAAAGAGCCCGGCTGGCATGGGTCAGTTGTTTAGCTTAAACCTAGGAGCTAGGAGATTCAATCTGATTTCCAGTCATGGCACATGCCCGGGTTACAGTCTTGAACCCAAATAGGGGGCATGCAGAAGGCAACCAATCCGTGATTTTCTGTCATCATTGATCTTTCTCTCTCTCCCTCTCCCTTCCTCTCTGAAATCAGTAAAACTATGGGGAAAAAAATGAAAGAATAGTCATGGCACTGTCAAGTAGAGCATTGAGTCAATGCAATCCTATATAATAAAAGGCTAATATGCAAATCAACCAAATGGCCGAAAAACTGGTCTCTATGACACACACTGACCACCCGGGGGCTGATGCTCATGTCAGGAACTCTCTACTGGTGGTCAGTTCACTCCCACAGGGGGAGCACCGCTCAGCCAAAAGCCTGGCTCACAGTTGCCGAGTACAGTTGTTGGTGGGAGCCTCCACAGCAGCACTAAAGCAGGACTAAGCTGTCAGTTGGACATCCCTCAAGGAGTCCCGGACTGGGAGAGGCTGCAGGATTGGCTGAGGGACCCCACTGAGTGCATAAATTTTGTGCATTGATCCTCTAGTAATATTATAATAACTGTGTATGGTGTTAGATGGGTATGAGTTTAATTGCATGATTTCTTAGCCATTATATAATGTCTAATCATTGGGGTGTATCCCTGAAATGAACCTAAGGTTCTATGTTAACAGTCATTTAAAAAATGTTTTTAAAATTCCATAGGACTATGTTACCTTCACAGAGCCATATTTTACTTCAAGTACGTTTTGTAGAGTTTTTTCTAGGAGAGAGATCTAAAGCTAAAAAGAAAGAAGATTTGAGATTGATAAATTTGCAAAATAAACCAAAGGCAACCACAAACACAACCGTAAAATCCATAAAGATAAAAGCCGAGGTAAAATGCGTTTGGAGACCCCATCCCCTGTCTTTCCATACCAGGCCCGAAGTAGCGAGAGGCTCTGAGAAGCTGTGGCTGTTGCTCCTTGGACTACGGAGGAGTCATGGCCGAGCTCCCATCGAAGGTGCACCTCACCTCGCACCCCATCTGCCTGAGGTGTTGGCCCTAGTGGTATGAGGATGAGGACGATCGCACATGGTTGCACTATATCATGGACACAGAAGATGTCCTGCAAGTACGGTTGTGCCAGGAAGACATCCCCAGTGGGGATATCGCACTCAACCCCAGCTCGCTGACATCGTACACCATGCCTTTGCTGTGGACGTTCTACTCTGGCAGCCAGTACGTGTACCACATGTTCCTGTTCTTGCACATCGTGCACCACATCATGGAGGATGGAGTGGAGGAAATGATCCTTCAGCAGATGGAGGACTCCTAGGACACGTGATAGGGTCCCTGGTTATTGTCAACCTGAGCCCCAGTCCTGCCATCCTGCTGGTGGGATGTGTATAATTCTGTTCACCTTTTTAATAAGCTCTGTTGTTCTATCTGCCACCCCTTGGGTGGGAGGGCACATTGATCTCTCTCTATCACTCTCTCTCTCTCTCTCTCTCTCTCTGTCTCTCTTTCTTCTTGTTATTGTTGTTGTTTTCTTCTTCTCCTTTCTCTCTCTCTGTTTCTTTGTCTCACTGTCTCTCTCTGTCACTCTCCTCTCTCTCAAATCAAAGCACTTTGAGCCCAGCTGGTATTTCTCAGTGGTTGAGGGACGACCTATGAACCCGGAGGTCGCGGTTCGATTCCTGGTCAGGGCACAGATAAGAATTAACCAATGAGCCCTAGTGTCTTTGGCTCAGTCTATAGAGGGTTGGACTGTGGACTCTAGAAGGTCCCAGGTTTGATTCTGTATAAGGTCACATGCTCTGGTTTTGTGCTCAATCTGCAGTAGGTGGTGTGCAGGAGGCACCCGATGTATGATTCTCTCTCATCATTGATGTTTCTATCTCCCTTCCTGTATGAAATCAATCCTATATAATAAAAGCCTAATATGCTAAGTGTACAGTCAACCAGTCATCAGTTCAATCAATTAAAGCATAATATGCAAATGATATACTAAGGTTGCTCAACTGGTCACTATGATATGCATTGACCACCAGGGACAAGACATTCAGACTGGTAGGTCAGACTATTGCTGGAGTCTGGCTGATCGCGACTGAGTGAGACATGCAGGACACACCCTGGAGCCCTCAAAAGGTCCCTCCCCAACTGGCCAACCTCCCGTGTCCCACACCCCCAGACCTGATAGGGCACCATTGGGGACCCTTGGCCTGTCCTGTGCCCTCCCACAATCTGGGACCACTCGGGAGATGTCGGAGAGCCGGTTTTGGCCCGATCCCGCAGGCCAGGCTGAGGGACCACACTGGTGCATGAATTCGTGCACCGGGCCTCTTGTAAAAATACATTAAGCAGGAAAAGAAAAAGAAAAAGACCCTAAGCCTGAAAATATTAGCCCAGCCCCGGTAGACAAGGTTCGAAGACATCACTAGAAATAGTTTTCATTTCAATGACCAAGGTTCTTGTTTGATGTCCTGAGCTTCGTCAACTGATACTACCCTCTCCAAAAAAATAATGAATGCTTGGGGGATTATGGGTTTTTTATGCTGATTATCTCTTTCTTTGAGGAATTACGAGGGATGCCAGGGCTCGTCTCCTGAAGGCTCGACTCGGCTCTTTGTATGGCTTTAGCATCTAGCTCTGGATGCATATGGGTTTTTAGTTGTGTTTAGCACTAAACAGCCCTAAATAAAGCCAAGCGATCATAAAATTCATCTAGCATCGCACCAGAGAGTGGCAGCTGGAGTAGGAGCTGGAGGGATCCCCAGAAATCAATTTCAGGGCATCCATGTTTGCATTAAAGAAATTACTGACTGCTGATTAAATTCTCCTCTTGCAGGAAAGTTTTGCAAATGCCCATTGAGACCTTTAAGGCTGAGGACTGGGGAGCATGTGGGATGTGTTTCTATCCCTCCCTCTACCTTACTCTCTGAAATCACTAAAAAATATATATTTTTTAAAAAAGAGCCCTGGCCTCAAGATCCATCATGGGTCCCCCTGCAGACACTGTGTCTCCTGACCCCTTTGGTCTCAATTCCTTAGAGGGCAGTATGAGAGTGACATTTAAATTATGTTTTTTCCTCCCCTTTTTTTTCTTTTTTCTTTTTCTTTTGTTCTCCTTAATGCCAACACGCAGATGTCTGACATGTCATTAGGGCCCCATTCATCTTTCTTTCCTAATTGGAAAGAGTTTGCCTGATTCAAGGTCATTGAGCTGGGAGTTTTTTGTTTTTTATTTCAGAGAGGAAGGGAGAGACAGAAACATCCATGATGAGAGAGAATCATGGATCGGCGGTCTCCTGCAGGCCTCCACCTGGGGATGGAGCCTACAACCCCGGCTTGTGCCCTTGACTGAAATTGAACCAAGGACCCTTCACGTCGCAGGCCAACACTCTATCCACTGAGCAAAAGCGTCAAGGGCCAATTTGACGTTTTCAAAGGATGGAAACACCTTGAAGAGGAAGGAAGAATCTCAGCATTCATATCACAGTAATTACATGAATTCATGTAATTCATGGGAATTACAACTCACCTCATGATTCTTTTGACATTGTTCCCGTAAATGCCAACTTTGACTAATAATGGACCTTGTAGATAAACAACATGTTTGTATAAGAATCCTAGGAACTAATTTTAGAAGATATAAACACTGACCTTCCCAGTCCTAGGAGATTTGATGACCTTCCACCTTAGAACCAGGAACACAAAGGCTAGGATGATACACACTGGACCGTCACCTGACCACTGCCAGATCATGATCAGATTGGACTGTGCCTGTCTGCACATAGAGAACTTCTCAAGCCCCGCCCTCTGACGTATTTGCTCTGTTTGGACTCTCCCTCCTTATAAAAACCTCTGCCTGCACTGAGATGTGCAGATGGGTTTTGGGATGAGCTTCCCCTGTCTTCTCTGGTTGCCAGGACCTGAATAAACCTTTTTCTTACTCACCACCACCTGTCTCATGGCACTGGTTTCTGGGGTGTGAGTCTAGGAAACCTTCTTTTTTTCTGGACACATTTATGATATATGGACTCCTGGTAATATGTGTATCATGGTCATGTTCTTTCTTCTGTAGTTGACAGGGGGAAGCAGAGACCGGTAACAGAGGAAAGGAGTGAAGAACGGTGCTTTGCTTTCAGAGCAAGAAGAACAAGTAAGTTAAAGGTGAATGGAAGGAGGAGAAGGAAGGATTGGGGATGGAGTGTGATCTGCTGGAGGAATCTGGACTTTGTGGACTGAAGTGAGTTTAGCAGCAAAACCATACAGCTCTTGCCAAGACCATGGCTGAGGTTTGGGGAATGGAGAGATCATTCTATAAGTGATGTTATGAGATCTCAGGAATCCTATGTGCTTTTTCATCTGTCACTTTGCTTCCTGTTTGCCTGATCAGCTATCCCAGGTGTCTGTCTCTCCCTGAATATTTTGGTCTTGCTTCTCTCACCAGCACCTTAGAAGCAAGACCGCTGTTAAGAAGCCCACCTGGATGCAGACGTTAGGTTTGTTCCTTGGCCAGCTGTTAAAGGTAAAGCATATTATTTGCACATTATTTGCATGGGGTGGGTTGTTCTATGGTTTGTGAGTTCCCTCTGAGATGATCAGAAAGAAGGTGGTTGTGTCAGGACAAAAAGAAAAGTTGATCCAACAACAAAGTTTTAATTAAGAATAGAAAAAAATGAAAAGAAAAGTAAGAGCCTGGCCAGCGTGGCTTAGTTGTTTAGCTTCAACCGAGGAAGCAGGAGGTCACAGTTTGATTCCATGTCAGGGCACATGCCCGGGTTACAGTCTGGATCCCCAGTAGAAGGGGTGCAGGAGGAAACCAATCGGTGATTCTCTGTCATCACTGATCTTTTTTTCTCTTCCTCTCCCTCTCCCTTCCTCTCTGAAATCAGTAAAACTATATTAAAAAAAAGAAAGAGTAGTCATGGAACAAGAAACTAGAGCATTGAGTCAATGCAATCCTACATAATAAAAGGCTAATATGCAAATCGACCTAATGTCAGAACAACTGGTTGCTATGACACACACTGACCATCGGAGGAAGAAGCTCGTGGCAGGTGATCTCCGATGGTGGTCAGTTCACTCCCACAGGGGGAGCGCCATTCATCCAATAGCCAGGCTCACAGATGCCGAGCACAGGTGTTGGTGGGAGCCTCCACAGCAGCACTAAAGCGGGCCTAAACTGTCAGTTGGACGGCCCTCAAGTGGTCCCAGACTGCGAGATGCTTCAGACTGAATGAGGGACCCTCCCGAAGTGCATGAATTTTGTGCACTGAGCCTCTAGTAATATTATAACTGTGTATGGTGTCAGATGGGTATGAGATTAATTGCATGATTTCTTAGTCCATTATACAATGTGTAATCATTGGGGTGTAACCCTGAAATGAACCTAAGGTTGTATGTCAACTCATATAAAAAATGTTTTAAATATTCTATAGGACCCTGTTACCTTCACAGAGTAAAATTTTACTTTAAGTACATTTTGTACAGTTTGTTCTAGGAGAGAGATTTAAACCTCAAAAGAAAGAAGAGTTGAGATTTATAACTTTGCAAAATAAAGCAACGTCAACCACAAACACAACCATAAAAACCATAAAGATAAAAGCCGAGGTAAAGTGCGTTTGGAGACCCGATCCCCTGTATTTCGCTTCCAGGACCGAAGTAGTGAGAGGCTCTGAGAAGCTGTTGCTGTTGCTTCTTGGACAACGGAGGGGTCATGGCCAAGCTCCCATCGAAGGTGCACCTCACCTTGCAACCCATCTACCTGGATATCCATGAAACTTCACTTTTTCAGGATGACGACCATCGCACATGGCTCCATCTCGTCATGGACTCAGGAAGTCACCTGCAAATAGTGTTGTGCCAGGTCGACTACACCAGTGAGCATAACACACTCACCACCAGCCCGCTGACCTCAAGCACCATGCCTTCATGGTGGGCGCTTCACCTTGGCATCCAGAACCTGGACTCCATGGGCCAGTTCTGGCGCATCGTGCACGACGTCAAGGAGAATCGTGTGGAGAAAATGATCCTTGAGCTGATGGAAGACTTGGACACGTGATGGTGTCCCTGGCTCTTGTCAACTTGAGCCCCAGTCCTGCTGGCTTGCAAGTGGGATGTGTATAGTTCTTTAAACATTTTACTAAGCTCTGTTGTTCTTTCTGCCACCCCCTGGGTGCGAGAGTATATTGATGTCTCTCTCACTGTCTCCCTCTCTCTCTCTCTCCCTCTCTCTCTTTCTTCATGTTCTTATTTTTCTTGTTCTTCTT